>NC_059441.1:17430860-17747110 GCF_021028975.2 Sphaerodactylus townsendi | reverse complement strand
ACGTTACTAGCAGCGACATTTGTGATAAGCAACAGTGGCGTAGGAGGTTAAGAGCTCGTGTATCTAATCTGGAGGAACCCGGTTTGATTCCCAGCTCTGCCACCTGAGCTGTGGAGGCTTATCTGGGGAATTCAGATTAGCCTGTACACTCCCACACACGCCAGCTGGGTGACCTTGGGCTAGTCACAGCTTCTCACTCAGCCCCACCTACCTCACCGGGTGTTTGTTGTGAGGGGGGAAGGGCAAGGAGATTGTAAGCCCCTTTGAGTCTCCTGCAGGAGAGAAAGGGGGGATATAAATCCAAACTCTTCTTCTTCTTCTTCTTCTTCTTCTTCTTCTTCTTCTTCTTCTTCTTCTTCTTCTTCCTTCTTCCTTCTTCTTCTTCTAACTCCTTCTTCTTCTTCTTCTTCTTCTTCTTCTTCTTCTTCTTCTTCTTCTTCTTCTTCTTCTTCTTCTTCTTCTTCTTCTTCTTCTTCTTCTTCTTCTTCTTCTTCTTCTTCTTCTTCTTCTTCTTCTTCTTCTTCTTCTTCTTCTTCTTGTCTCTGTCCTCCTACTGTGTGGCTTTGTTGCCCTGCCCTCATATGTGATATTTCCTTCGTGGGTTTCAAGGCAGGGTGCTCTCCAGTTCTCACCTAAACCTCTCTCTCACACACATACACATACAGCTCTTAGAGAGCCAGCGCGATGTAGTGGTTAAGAGCAGGTGCACTCTAATCTGGAGAACCGGGTTTGATTCCCTGTTCTGCCTCTTGAGCTGTGGAGGCATATCTGGTCAACCAGGTTAGCTTGGGCACTCCAACACATGCCAGCTTGGGCTAGTCACAGTTCTTTGATGCTCTCCCAGCCCCACCCACCTCACAGGGTGTTTGTTGGCGGAGGGAAGGGAAAAGAGTTTGTAAACCCTTGTGAGTCTCCTTACAGGAGAGAAAGGGGGGGGGGGTGTACAAATCCAAACTCTTCTTCTACAGCTCTTAGATACATGCTTTTCATGTTGAAAACGAGGAACATTGTGCTAAGCTTAGTAGTTTGATTATGTGGAATGATGAGCAATCGGTATCCTGAAAAGTGCTGTAGAATTGCAAAATAATACCGTACGATGCAATATGCCTTGCAAACCTATATGCCTTGAAACAATGCCATTCTTTTCTCTCTCCTCCCCTAGAGGTTTTGTCAGCCATGTTCAGCGTCCTGCTGATTTATATCCTCATGGTTTTCCTCTTGTACGAAGCTGTCCAAAGGACCATCCATATGGACTATGACATCAACGGGGACATCATGCTGATTACAGCGGCTGTTGGTGTGGCAGTAAATCTCATGTAAGTGTTCCATTTCCTCACATTAATGGGACTTGGGACTTCACTGTGGTTGGTTGGTTGGTTTTGCATCAAGTGGGCTAGTTGATGTCTTCTGTAATTAACGCAGCATCCCCTTGTCTTGACTCACGGGATGTCTGGAAGGTGGTTTATGAATGGCGTAAGATTATGTTTGGAATCCTAAGGACTGATGTAACCTTAATTATGTGTTTCTGGTGCCGAGCCATGACATCATAAAATCCTTCCCGTAAGTGTTCTGTTGTGAGGACATCTCTGCCTGGTTGCACTATCAGTGTATAGCTGCAGAGGTGGGATCCAGCAGGTTCTCACAGGTTCCCGAGAGTAGGTTACTCATTATTTGTGTGTGCCGAGAGCGGGTTACTAATTGGTGATTTTGCCACGTGATTTTTGCCTTAGTTACGCCCCTCCTCTCAGCAGTAGCGCGCAGAACTTGAAGCAGTCTAGCAGGAGGTGCACCGGCGTGCGTGGCAGCCTGCGCCTGCGTGCATTCGTTTCCCACCCAAGGACCGGCGCAGCGGCTGCGTCCTTGCCACAGCCCCGCCCAGGAATGCCCTGCCCCCGGAATGCCCGGCCACACCCCTGTCGTGCCCCACCCAGCCCCAGTGGTGCTACGCCACAGTTTGAATCCCACCAACATGGGAACCTGTTACTAAAATTTTTGGATCCCACCACTGTATAGCTGTGCTCACTAGCCATTAGAATTTAGTTGTGTTTCCTGTTCATGACGTCGGCTGAATGAACAGCAATGCAGGTAAGTATCTATCAGCTTCCTTCAAAGCCATCCGCAGTCTTTCACTCACACATGCTCTTTCCTTTCCCTCTGTCCCAAAAGAGACTGGCTCCACATTGTAGGGATGAACTCTTCTTTGGCTGGCTGTGCTGGATCTAAGCCAGGCTGTAGGGCACAAGGAAGGGGAAGATTTCCTCCTGGGGCCCAGCCGTGGTCCAGCTTCCTGTTTGCCCAACGAAGGTGGCCAGGGTGGACCCACGAGGAGGTGTCCCCAACCTTTCTGAGCTTGTGAGCATATTTGGGATTCTGGTGTAGTGAGGGAGGGGGGGCAGCAACAAAATGAGTGCCACGGGGGGTGAAACCAGCCGCGAAATGATTGCCACAGCTTAACTTAAATAACACAGTGCAGATCCTTGTGCTGTGGTGGCTGCCGCTGCCAAAGCAATCTCTTAAACCAGTGGTGGCGAACCTATGGCACGGGTGCCAGAGGTGGCACTCAGAGCCCTCTCTGTGGGCACGCGTGCACAGAGTTCGTCATGTGATAATAGTGCAATTATTTCAGGGAGATTATTAGCACTAAACCTAAGACCTAGGCTCATTCCGCACATGCAGAATAATGCACTTTCAAACTGCTTTCAGTGCTCTTTGAAGCTGTGCGGAATAGCAAAATCCACTTGCAAACAGTTGTGAAAGTGGTTTGAAAACGCATTATTTTGCGTGTGCGGAAGGGGCCCTAGTTTTGGGGAAGCAGTGTAGGTAACCCTGTTAAGCGCTGTTAAACCCTACTGATATTCATGGAAAGAACTAAAGCGTGATCCTTTACCTGGGAGTAAGCTCGGTTGCTGGCAATGGGGTTTGCTTCTGAGTAAACCCTCTTGGGTCGTGATTCACCTGTTCAAAGCGTTGCACAGTTGCTTCAAAGCAAAGCCACCGACTACCACCAAGCTTACTCCTGAGTAATGCGTGCCTCGGAGCCAACCGTTTTTTCTATACTAAAACCTCAGAATTCAGGTTAAATTGCCATGTTGGCACTTTGCGATAAATAAGTGGGTTTTGGGTTGCAGTTTGGGCACTCGGTCTCAAAAAGGTTCGCCATCACTGTCTTAAACAATCAATCAAATGTGCAGTAGTCAATGAGACGCCTTGCTGGGCAGAAGCCCTACCTCGCCCCACCCAGTTCCTTGGTGGGCACCATGTTGGGAATTGCAGGTATAGATGTGGGAGCCCAGGGAAAAGAAGATGGTGATGGGTACTCGGATTTTCTATCAGGGCACCTTGGCACTATGTGTATGAGTTTCCTCCACTCTAGGAACACAACTCTACCAACAAGTAATATCAGTGGCTTGTTTTTCCGATCTTCTTCGGGTCAAAATATGCTAACAGATTTCTCTCTCTCTCTCTCTCCCGTTCCGTTTTCTTACCTCCTGCTTTTCTGCTGCAGAATGGGCTTTTTGCTGAACCAGTCGGGCCACCTCCATTCCCATTCACACGGCCCTTCGGCCGTTCCTCTGTCCAGCTCTTCCAGCACAGCTTCCAGGCACGGGCACGGCCACGGCCACGGTAGCCTGGCGGTGAGAGCTGCATTCGTGCACGCCCTGGGGGACTTGGTGCAAAGCATCGGCGTACTTGTGGCGGCGTACATCATTCGTTTCAAGGTAGGGCTGGCCCTTGAATTGTGAACAAAAAAGCATTTCTGATCCGGGCTGCTGTACTGGCCCGCTCAACACTCTAGTTAAATTGATCATGTTGGGAATTGGCGTAGAACACCACAGGCGCTCAAAATGGGCTCTTGTCTTTGAATGGAAGAGTGGCTTCCAGTGCACAAAAATGGGATCTGTGTGCAGATCTTATGTGAATGAAGAAACCCCTTGTGTGTACATTGCGTAAGTGCCGGATCTTCCACCAGCTTAAGGAGTTATTGGATTGGATTCACACCTGGGGACATCCTATGATTCATTTCCAGTTCATTTTTGGTGCATTTTGGGAAGTGTGGGAGGCATTACATTATAGGTTTAAGTGAATAACAGTTCAGTGCCCTATGGAGTTACTCCAATTTAAGCTCTGCATAGGATGGCACTGTTACTCTGGAGTAACTCTGCATAGGATTTCATTTTAAGAGAAACCTTCTAGCCAATTCATAACCAAATATTGGGATAAGAAGCTCTACACGTATGCTTGGATTGAAATTCTGTATTCTAAGCATAATACTCTGGGATGAAAATTGCCCATTGTATGGAATGCCTCTCTCCATATGGGCCGCAGCTCTGCTATTGGGGACTGGCAGGGCCCCCCTCTGTGTTCCTAGCACTACCGAAGTCATGAGCAGAGATTAAAAGGAGAGCATTTTCAGTTATGGACACAGTTCAATACCATCATCTTCTGAAGACAACCCGAAACAATGGATATTAAGAAAGCAAACTCAAATTCTTTCTTTCCAAGAAGTGGAAAAGTCCTGCTTGGCTGTGAACAGTGATGTGCATGTGTTGGTTAAGTTTTGGGAGGGAAGGTGGCATGGTACAGCCCCATCTTGTCAGATCTCAGAACCTAAGCAGGGTCAGTTCTTGATTGGAGTCCACTTGGGAAGACTGCAGAGGAAAGTGAAGTCAAACCACCTCTGCTTTTCAGTTGCCTGAAAAAAACCCTTGCTGGAATCACTGTGAGTCTGTTGCACTTGATGGCACTTATGAACATAGGGTGCTGTGTGGTTTCCAGGCTGTATGGCCGTGTTCTAGCAGCATTCTCTCCTGACATTTCGCCTGCATCTGTGGCTGGCATCTTCAGAGGATCTGATAGTAGGAAAGGAAAGCAAGTGGAGTATATATACCTGTTGGAGCGTCCAGGGTAGGGGAAAGAACCATTGTCTGTTAACAAGTAAAGGGATCAATTAGCAAGCTAGATTTACATGTGTTGAGTGGGTCCACCCATTATCATGTGAGTAACAATGAAGATAGCAAGGTTAATAGGTGAGGGCATCTGAATAGAAGTAGCCTGGCCTTTGTTCCCTTTGATTGTTTACTGTCTATAGTCATCCTGTGTCTGGGTGGAGCTGATCAGTCACTGTCTTGACTCTAGTGTTTTTTAACACTGGTAGCCAAGTTTTGTTCATTTTCATGGTTTCTTCCTTTCTGTTGAAATTGTCCATGTGCTTGTGAACACGGCCATACAGCCCGGAAACCACACAGCACAGCACCCCAGTGATTGCGGCCATGAAAGCCTTCAACAATACTTATGAACATAGTTCAGTTTGGGTTATTTTAGAAGTATGTCCTTTGAAGTGGATTTTGTGTTGTTGACATGTTTTATTCATTTTATTTTATGTCATTCCCTTTTTTGCTGGAGGAACAAAACAGCGCATCACACACTGAAGACGTGCTGTTTTGTTCCTCTGTCATTTACGTTACACACAATTTGGCTTGTTCTCAATCCCTTTTTTGCTGACACTCAAGGCGAATTACAAAATAAAACATAATAAAAACAGCATAACGCATACAATAAACGATGCAAAACGAACTTAAAGTTGTAAACAGCAGTGTGTAGGCTATGTTAAGAAAAACACACAATAAGTCTTAAAATTACTTTTTAAGATGGCTGGTGGTGTATTAAATCAGTTCACACAGCTGGCTACAACAGGATCTCTCTTGGCTGAGAGACCAAACAGTTTGATGAATTCAGTTATGTGAATCTTAAAAAGACTCTCTTCCTAGACAAAGTCTGACCAGGTTTTAATCTCTTTGTTTCAGCCAGAATACAAGATTGCTGATCCTATATGCACATATGTGTTCTCAGTACTTGTGGCTTTTACAACACTGCGGATCATACGGGACACGGGAATAATTATACTTGAAGGTAACAATTGTTTTAACATTCAAGGTCTTTCTCAGGGAACATGTAGCAGAGATAAAAGTTGTGGCGTAGGAGGTTAAGAGCTCGTGTATCTAATCTGGAGGAACCGGGTTTGATTCCCAGCTCTGCCGCCTGAGCTGTGGAGGCTTATCTGGGGAATTCAGATTAGCCTGTACACTCCCATACACGCCAGCTGGGTGACCTTGGGCTAGTCACAGCTTCTTAGAGCTCTCTCAGCCCCACCTACCTCACAGGGTGTTTGTTGTGAGGGGGGAAGGGCAAGGAGATTGTAAGCCCCTTTGAGTCTCCTGCAGGAGAGAAAGGGGGGATATAAATCCAAACTTTTCTTCTTCTTCTTAGTGTTGGTCCATAACAATCTCCAAAAGCAAAACCTGTGAAAAAAAATTCATTTAAGGCCAACCAATCTAACATAAAGTAATGTGCTGTGTTTGGTTGATCTTAATAAAAGGCGGGTTTCATTTTAGAAGTAGGAACGGCCGTTACATTATCACTTCTCTAGATCTATAAAAGATCACTGATAATTGTGAAAGACTGTCCTGTTTTTGACTTCCTCATAAGTGGCTCACCCACGCAATATTTACTTTGAAATCTTAACGTTTAACATGATGCTGTCATTTTACCTTAGGGGTTCCAAGGCATTTGAATGTGGATCACATTAAAGAAGAGCTAATGAAAATTGAAGATGTTCATTCAGTGGAATATCTGAACGTTTGGTCTCTGACAGCAGGAAAAACTGTTGCCATCGTCCACTTACAACTAGGTAGAGTATGCTTTGGGCTTGTATAGAAAAAAAAATGGCTGTCTGCAATAACATTTCTGCGAAGTCGTTGTCTGGAGACCAAGGCTCTGGACCCCCCAGCCCCCGTGGCAGGATGACCTGTCTGTCACCATGGAAGGATGGTGAGGGATAACGAAAGGGTGAGCCACAAAGCCCACGGCCACGTTCAAAGCAAACTCCACCCTACTGTGTGATGGCTGGGGAAAGAAGCTGTGGGGGTGGGGAGAACATCAGGACTGGAGGAGTTTGAGTGTTATGCCCATATAGAGTTGCAATGGAATGCTTATGGAAGCTTTAATGCCCTCCTGCTCTGTCCTTTTCTTGCTTTCCAGTTCCCAGCGGTTCATCAAAGTGGGAGGACATCTTGTCCAAGGCTCGACGGTTGTTGCTGAGCACTTTTGGGATGTATCAATGCTCCGTCCAGCTTCAAAGCTTCAGGCATGAGGAGAACAAATCCTGCATTAATTGTCACAATTCCAGTGCCTAACTTTCCACACGTTCTGGGGGTGTGTGTACTGCCTTATTCTTTTTATCTTGCCGTCGAGGTAACCACAGAGCAATAACGCAAGATGTACAAGCGGAACGGGGCCTCCTTGATCCAACTAATGAGAACATTTCGAACTGGAGAAAGAAGAGTTGGGACTACCCCTTTAATGAAGTTGTGCGCTCTCCCTCCCTCCCCTCCCCCCTGGCCACTGTTTATTTTGCTAGGGTTTCCATGCCAAGATGTTTCCAAAAAAAACTGTTTACAGATTACACTATGGCTAGGCAGATACCTCAGTATACTTTTCCATGTTGCCAATTGTTAACTGCGTACTGGTATTCCTACATTCCAGAAGAAAAGGACATTAGGCATTAGTTACTTGAATTTTTAAAAAGCTGTCAAGGTTGATCATGTTGTTGATCTATACAGTTAAAGGTCCCTGAACTGGCTGCACAGTATTTTGCATTTGTTTTTAATTATAAAACCCAGGTTTCTAATACTTTGCCTACTCCAATTAAAAAAGCAAAATCGCTGTGAGGCTACCTGGGCCTTTTCCCTACATTGTGCATTCATACAAACTTGAATATGCATTGAAAGCAACTTTTACTGCAACCGGTCTTGGAAGTTTCAGCTTTAACCTATCCAAATCATTAAAAGATAAGCTTGCCAGTTGTTTAATAGAAGACTTAGGGGCTGGACCCACAGCATTTGAAAGGATTGGCTGTCTTTCGTATCTCTAGGCATAGGATTAATATCACAGGAAAATATAGATATTTAATTTCTTTGAGTATTATATTGACTTTGAGACGATTCTTACTGCTAATTTCAAGTATCTAAACTAGCGTTTTAACCTGCTGCAGAGGCCGTTGGGTTTACATGATATCTTGGTAGGAGCAAGTATGCTGTAGGCATCCTCTTCTAGCCGGTTTGCCCCCCCTGAAGGAGAAGGACCTTACAGAAACTATATTAAGGGCAACAATTAAATCAGTAGATGTAACATAGATGTTCAGGAGATGCGAGACTTCAGATACGTTCTTGGAGAGTAGAATTGTGAGAACCCGGGTTTCCTTTTCATCTGTGCTTTAATTTCCGGTTTTTTAAATATGGCATTTGCATGGTGATGTCTGAAGTGTGCTGGTGAAACGTTGGTGATTTGGTGAGCAGTGCTGCTTCGTGTTCAAACAGGGAGGCATACCCACCATCCATTGCTTGTTCTGCTAGTAGCAGTTTTTGTTCAACAAAATAACAACCTTCCTTTCTGACCTGTGTTGAATGCAGGCAGTAATAACCGCTTTGCAGGGACCAAATTTGCATTGGTTTCACCTTCAAAGTTGGGCTTGGAGAAAGGGGGAGTCAGAGAAAGAAGTGAGACAGAGATATTACTCTCAGATCATAAGTCAGCAAAGGACAACTTGAATCATAGTGTTAACATTGCAAAAAAAAAAAACACCCTACAAAAAACATAATACCAGCATTTAGTCTGCAATGATATCACTGCATCTATATCACTTGGATCTTTCTAAAGAGACATGTATTCATTGGGTATAAGAAACTCAGTGTAATTTTTGGCTAGTCCTGGGAGGTTTGGTCTTCGGCTATGACACCTGAGGGAATTGTCCTTTTAACCACAGCAATATTTTCCTCGGAATGTTTTACTAGTTGAAGCTAGGACTGAACAGACCAAAAGAAATAGTTTCATTTTACCACAGATGATGACAGAAAGAACTGAGTGTTGAAGTACTAGTATTTGACCAAAGTACCAAGATTTTGACTTATTGTGTCATACAACAAATCAGTATCTAGTTCTACATGAATGGTTGTTATAATGTTGAAGACCAGTATTTATCCGCTGATGAAGACCAGTCTTTCAAAAATAAAATTTACAGTAGTCATTCCATTAGGACTATGTGGATATTTATTCAGAGGTTTATTATTATTTTTAAAAAACTATCCAATTGCCTAATGGAAACCTATCTTTTATCATTTTTTTCAATCAATCTTCTGATGGAAAAATAAAACTACTCAGAACATGATGGAAAGTGATACTGCAGTTAAATTTCTGAAATGCTTCTTTGCTGGATTTCTGATGTAGCTTGTATTTGAAGCTAGCCAATACTTCTCTCCTTTCACTCGCCCCAAGATAAAATTTCAGTGTTAATTTCAGTAAAGTGCACTATGTTATATTTTCTTCCTAAACCAAGCCAAAAACCTACCCGAACACTTCCATCCAGCACAGAGATGAAGACCCGGTATCTTTTTGGAAATGTTGGTTTATTTTCCTACACAACAATTTAACACAAAGCCATATTACAGTTTGTCAGAAGGTAAATTTGTGTATCTCTTCTATATTACCTTTCTGGAAGTCAGATATTTTTGCACACAGTGGATATTCATAATGGATATTTCATTAAGTTGGGGTTTACAGTATATGAGCTGGGGTAGATCTGTACTGTCCTTGGAGGTTTTTAATTGTAATTATTTACTATATATTGTTTAATGAAACAGACGTGTTGCTTTACTGTGGATTTATTAAATCACTTATTGATATGCTGTTGTGTATTCTTCCTCTTTTGTGTCCTTCTAAAAGCAGCATTTCTTTATTTGTTGCACTTCACATGCATTACTTTTTTGTATCTTTACAACATTCCTGAAAGGTAGGCCAAACTTAGCAGGTTAGGAGCATGTGTGTAAAGTGCTGTCAAGTCACAGTTGACTTATGGTGAACACAGGAAAGGGCTTTCAATGCAATTAAGAAGCAGAGGTGGTTTAGCATTGCCTTCCTTTGCAGAACCTTTTTTGGTAATCTCCCAGCCACACATCTGGCTTATCTTCTGAGGTCTGATGGCACTTGGCTATATCACGCTGCCTTCCCTTCCTATGGGTTAACTACGCGTCATTATTTTTCTCTTCTTCCTAACAAAGCCTCTAAGCACAAAACACTACTGAGGTGTAAGCAAGAGGATGTGGAATGTGGTAGGAAATAACATTTCTCTCCAGAACTTATAGTAATATTAACACACATTCACCTGTTTTTCTCTGACTTCCTTTTTTTAAAGATTTTTTTTGTTTAACCATGGTTATAAATCACCCCTGGCGGGTTACCTGGAGGTACGGCTGTAAAATTGGGGGAGAGTCAAGTGCATGAATTGAGAAATTCTCCACTTTATCATGAGGTTTGCAGGGTGACTTTGAACCTGTCACTCACACTCAGCCTGACCTACTTCGCAAGGCTGGTGGAAAGATAAAAGGGAGGAGAGGAGATTGACATAAACTGTCTTGAGTTTTTTCACAGGAAAGATGGATAAAACTACTAAATCAATTGTGGGAACAACACAGGATGAAAGTGTGTCTCAGTAACCACTAGTTTTCAAGTCAATTGTATAAGCCTGTTTTTTTAAAAAAAAAACCTGCAGAAAGTCCATGGTCATCTTAAGTTTGACGCTCCAGAGATGGCTGTCTGCCTTCCATGACCCCTTTGTGATCTTTTGTAGCTGCTTGATCATGATATTAGCATACCACATCCCTCCTAGATGTGGTATAGTGTTCCACTTGAGGATCCGGGTGTGAATTTTCACCCTGTGTATTAAAACTCTCTGGGTATCCTCAGGCTAGTCTCTGCTTAACCTATCTCACAGGCTCATTCCGCACATGCAAAATAATGCACTTTTAAACTGCTTTCAGTGCGCTTTGAAGCTGTGCGGAATAGCAAAATCCACTTGCAAACAGTTGTGAAAGTGGTTTGAAAACGCATTATTTTGCGTGTGCGGAAGGAGCCTGGAGTTGTTCCTTCAGGGATAAAATGGAGGAGGGGAAAAATGGGGTGTATGTATCTAAATAATGTAAAAAAAAAATCAAAGCAGTGTTTGATCTAAGAGATGCACACTGGAACCCATTTTGTGTCGATGTTGCATTTTCTCATTCTGTTGTTGGTAATGCAGAAAGGCCTCGTATGAGGGAACGCGCCTATTACAGCTAACTCAGTGGAATTGCTGTTCACAGCAGAAAGAGGAATGGGGTTGTTCTAAACGGCATTCCTGGACGTTCTCTACAACAGGAGATTTACAGCCAGTTTGTAATCAGTGTTTAGTCCAGTGGCTGACAGACTCCTTTTTTGCATTTGATTTCCTGCTCGATGGGGTCTGAAACACCTAAGTTACTTTATTTCAACTGCCAATGTCCTGAAGAACAGTGTTAAATAAAGTTCACAGGAGGTTGGGAAGAAATGATAGTCAGTTCCACCAGTGAACACTTAATAAGCACTGGGGGCTAATGTCAGTTTTATTTATTTATTTGGATTTATTTTATTGGATTTATATCCTGTCCTACTCCTGGAGGGCTCAGGGTGGGTTACAACACAGCTTAAAAACATTCAAACTTTAAAATAGAAATCCCAATATAAATAATTAAAACCAATTAAGCAGAATATTAAAACAATGCTAGACTGATAATTAATTTTCACTGGTCTCCATAACTCTGTTCTGTGGAGAAGGGTCACCTATTGGACCTGAAAGGACAGAATATGCTTTATTGTGACAGAAATTAGACAAAGGTGTAGCTATTAATCCAAATTTAAGAGCCGGGACTTTCAACATTTCTACTTGTAGGGAAACCTCATATCTTCCACACAACTCCTGCACACTGCAGGGTTTTTAAAGGCATGTTGCAAAAGCACACAAGTCTCTTCAGCTGGAGTGGTTGCTTATGCCTTGACCCATCATGACTTGAATGAATTTGGCTAGTGGGCTGGAAGTCTTGAGGACTGTGGGCTGCTGAGGAAGCTGGTGGCGACAAGGAGAGTTTTGGCGGGAAAACTGCCAAGCCAGAATAGAGTTGACCACTTCCATGAGGCAAATTGCCTCTTCCGATGATATACCTATGAGGTAAATGCAACACATGCTTCCTTTGTGAAACTGAGGCGCATTCCGCACATGCAGAATAATGCACTTTCAAACTGCTTTCAGTGCTCTTTGAAGCTGTGCGGAATAGCAAAATCCACTTGCAAACAGTTGTGAAAGTGGTTTGAAAACACATTATTTTGCTTGTGCAGAAGGGGCCTGAGAGACCACACTAGATGTGAGGGGAGATTAGGGCTGCTGCTGGCAGGGGATGGGGGATAAATTTTTATTTGCCCACAGCATTTATGTATAAAATGAAAAGTGTGTCTGTAGAGATCTGATTAGCTCCCCATTCCAGAGCTCCAGGCTGCACCTGGAGATTGGCAACCCTAGTTCCATCATCTCATACGCTTTCCTCATGACCTATCCTAACTAGAAAGTGTTTCTGCTTTTCCTCCTGCACCATTTCCTGTCCTGATTAGTAACAGGCTGAGAGGAAAAGTGTTCAAAAGGAGGATTGAAAGGGCAAAGGGTTTTGTCGCCCTCTCTCGCTTTCTCCCTCAGATAGAAACGACAGGTAGGCTCATGAATTAAATAAAAAGTGGCTGTCCCCATCTCAGCCACTAGTTTGGCCCTTTTGTGGTACACTCAAAGCCTTCCTGCAACAGTGCATTGCAGGGAAAGACCATGGCCAGCGACTTGGTGATCAAGAATATTTGCCCACCAACTCTGACCTATGAGAGATTCTGTTCCCTTGAAACAAAGGCCGCTTCCGCACACGCAAAATAATGCGTTTTCAAATCACTTTCACAACTGTTTGCAAGTGGATTTTGCTATTCCGCACAGCTTCAAAGAGCACTGAAAGCAGTTTGAAAGTGCATTATTCTGCATGTGCGGAATGAGCCAGAGCTTGAAACCCATTGCTATGTGGACTATTCAAAGTCTCCACCTGTTTTGGGAAGCACAGTCTTCCTGTCAGAGAAGGTTGCCAAATGTTACTTCCTGACAAAAGGAATTTAAATAGGCACCGTGGCATTGAATCCAGAAAGGTCACTCTGACTCTTATTGCTAAGCCAGGAGTCTTTAATAATAGGAACTTTTCTGTGAACTACAGGGCTCGTGCAGCTACATTGCACTTGCTCATTGTACGGGGATATGCGGTTGAACGTGTGTGGAGAGCCTCTAGTGGCTTTATTTAATATCACAGAGCTGTGCAAAGTGGCAAATCATGATTTGAACCAGAGTTGGAAGTCCACGAGCTAGTGCAAACGATTGTTTGCCACCTCGGTGGTTTTCTGTGAAGGGGAGCAAAGAGCATAGAGAAGATGAGCCCAGCTCTGCCTCTTCATACCTCAAGTTTATACAGATCGGGCCTGGTTCACTAACTAGTAGCAGACTGACTAAACAGGGGTTTGCAACCTGTGTCTCTCCAGATGTTCGTGGACTACAAATCCCATCAGCTCCTGCCAGCATGGCCAACTGGAGAGACGCATCTGGAGAGACGCAGGCAGAGGTGGGATCCAGCAGGTTCTCACCGGTTCCCGAGAGTGGGTTACTAATTATTTGTGTGTGCCGAGAGGGGGTTACAAGTTGGGTCTGCTTTTCCGTTAGAAACTCCATTAGGTCCAAAAATCATAAAGTCCTGTTGTTTCCTATGTGGCTGGTTAGCGAAGGCAGAAAACGGGATAATTCTCCCTGTTGGGCTGTTTTAAAAACATGTTTTAGTAATATGGTAAAGTTCCTTGTTTAAGGAAAGTATCCTTCTGTTGATTTCTAGAAACAAAATTAAGTATTTGAAAGTATTAAGTATATGACAGGCAGTCAATTAGAGGAGAAGTAGTTGTTTCTGTTGGCAGTAGACGATAGGACTTGCTATAATGAGTTTAAATTATGGACAGAAAGATACCAGCTGGAAATTAGGAATTTTTTTTTTACAGTAAGAGTTTTTTACAGTAACAGAGGCCCCTTCCGCACATGCAAAATAATGCGTTTTCAAACCACTTTCACAACTGTTTGCAAGTGGATTTTGCTATTCCGCACAGCTTCAAAGAGCACTGAAAGCAGTTTGAAAGTGCATTATTCTGCATGTGCAGAATGAGCCAGATAAATTATTAATGCCCCGCCCCCAGAATGCCCAGCCATGCCCCAGGAATGCCCCGCCCCATTGGTGCTACGCCACTGTTTGAATCCCACCACCATGGGAACCTGTTACTAAAATTTTTGGATCCCACCACTGGACGCAAGTTGCAGTTCCTTGGACTAACACAATCATACATGAGCTGTGAATTTTTCTCACTGCCCAAAGAGCACTTCGTTCATGGAGAAAGTGTTTCTGTCTTTCCTCCGACACCATTTTCCTAGCTTGAAACACACTGTCCCAGGAGGATACCATGTATATCCGAGGAACATGTGGCTCACCCCAAACAGCATCTGCTGGAACTATTTCAGGTTGGGAAATGGCAAGGGGTAGGGAAGGGAAATCCTCTTTTCCATGTCAGCCACAGCCTTGATATGAATTGGAAGGAACCTGTAACTCACATATGTTACATTATTCCCATGATGCCAAACCATTATGGTTAAAGCAACATGAGGTGATATGGAATTTCTTCTGTTGTAGGTATAAATGAGTCACGCATACGTTTTGATGATTAAGGAAATATTTAGAGTCATATTGATAGGCACAGGGCAAGGCCCTGTCCACAGAGCAAAAGCTCTGACCGGTTACAAAAATAACCATAACACTGTTTTCCCAAACCACCTGAAAAACTCCGTGTCAGGCTGCCCCATGAGTTTCGTTTCTTCCAACTAAAGTAAGCTTCTGAAGTGCTTGGTGCCCAGTGAATTACTCTCATATAACTTGTATGATTAAATACAATGGCTTAAAACATCATAAACTATATGTCCATATCAATATGGTGCTGAGCTGATTGACTGCATGTTTCTTCAATATGGCCTTGGGTCACCTGTTTTGATGGACAACGTTTATCTTCAACCTCAGCAGTTTACTATGTAGAACTTTCATAGTGTGGCTATGTGCTTGTTGTTTATGGATACGGGTCATTGATAATATTTGTTGCTCTTTGTTAATTCCATTATTAATTTTTACTTTTAAAACTTTGTTAATTTTTGATGAGTTTCACACATTTTTCTCATATTTTTTTTCCCTCAACCTTTCTCCAGTGGATTCAAGGCAATGTACCCTAGGAGGCAGACAAGACTGCAAATTCATGGAAGGCCAAGATCACACAGTGAGTAAGTGAGGAGGAATTTGAACCTGGAGCAGCAGTGGCGTAGTGGCTAAGAGCAGTGGCTAAGAGCAAGTGCACTCTGATCTGGAGGAACCGGGTTTGATTCCTAGCTCTGCCACTTGAGCTGTGGAGGCTTATCTGGGGAATTCAGATTAGCCTGTGTACTCCCACACATGCCAGCTGGGTGACCTTGGGCTAGTCACAGCTTCTCGGAGCTCTCTCAGCCCCACCCACCTCACAGGGTGTTTGTTGTGAGGGGGGAAGGGCAAGGAGATTGTAAGCCCCCTTGAGTCTCCTACAGGAGAGAAACGGGGGATATAAATCCAAACTCTTCTTCTTCTTCATCAGACACTCCAACCACAGTCCCATGCTGGCTCACCTGTGACTGAAGTTAAGAACATTCAAGTAACCCCATATGTAGCTGCTGATAAGAAAAGGTATATATGCTTTTATGGATTTAACCTTTAGACTAGATTGTAAAGGAGCAGACAAATGCTCAGGGCTCTCGCTACTAGTACTGTTACTATGGTGGCAGAAGTCATGATACTAGGAGAAGCAGTTTCAGTTAGCACACATTGTATGAATAATTTTTTTAAATTAAATTTAATATCCTGCCCTCCCCAGCCAAAAGGGAAGCAGTGAACACACTGAGCTAACACACCAATAATATTCCAGTAACAAACAACCACAAACGCTTCAGGGTTCTAGCATAAACTGTGAGTGGAGGAACAATTTTAAAAAATCAGATAATGTCTTTTCTGTGCCTTCCAGCAGATGTCCTACTAATCATTACTATAAAAAGGCCACTTGTACATTTAGCATTAAGGAAGTTCTTTCCAAATTAAAAGTTAACTAATTTTAACAGATATGATAATCAGAATCTATTGTACAGGTAGAATTGCGGGCTGGGCCTTGACCTGTGCTTAATTTGGAACATAAAGAATTGTATAAAAGTCTAGTTGGAGGAACCTTGATCAAATCCAAAATCTAACTAAAGGGTGTTTGTTGTGAGGGGGGAAGGGCAAGGAGATTGTAAGCCCCTTTGAGTCTCCTGCAGGAGAGAAAGGGGGGATATAAATCCAAACTCCTGCTCCTCCTGCTCCTGCTCCTGCTCCTCCTGCTCCTCCTCCTCCTCCTCTTCTTCTTCTTCTTCTTCTTCTTCTTCTTCTTCTTCTTCTTCTTCTTCTTCTTCTTCTTCTTCTTCAGTAACCTTGTTCAAATCCAATTCTGAAATCATAGTTTTAAAGCAATGAGGGTGGAGGCTGTTAAGACTTCTCTTGTCCCTCTTCGCATTGTAGAACCTGTAATTTGAATGTCTGTCAGATTTTTCACCAGTGTGTTAAGTGGTTAGAGCACTGGACCAGGGACATCCAGATTCAAATCCCCATGTGCTATGAAACTCACTGGGGGACCCAAGACCAGTCATTCTCCCCCTAACATTTTTCACAGGACTGTTTGTGATGATACATCAGAGGAAGGAAAACCATGGATGGCATCTTGCACTCCCTGGAGCACAGGTGTCAAACTCGTGGCCCTCCAGATGTTATGGACTACAGTTCCCATCATCCCCTGCCAGCATGATGCGTGTAGTCCATAACATCTGGAGGGCTGCGAGTTTGACCTCTGTGCCCTAGAGGAAAGGCAGAATTAAAATTCTCTCAGCAGATAATAATAATAATGTTAATAATTAATGAAAAACAAATACATTTGATTCTACTTTTGCCATGAAAATAAAATAAACGGTGGGTGCTATATGTAGCTCTCAAAATGTGAGCAGGATACAGTTTTAACTGCGTGAAAATAAAACGATACCTTTATTTACTACTGAAAGTGGTTGGTTGGAACATAGCATCGAGAAGGGGTCCTCATTAAAGCGCCTTTGGGCAACAGAGTGCCCACAAACATTTCTTGGTGCCTGACAAGTGTTTTTAAAAGTTGGGTGGGAACATTCAAAAGTGTGATACTTAGCCTTGCTCTGTAGGAGGATTGTTTCTAGACCCCTTCATAGATTGGGCTGAGGGGAAAAAACCTACGTTGAACGGGGGCCCTTTAAAAACTTATCCTTATTTCTCTTCCCTTCCAGTCCACACCTGCTACCTGTTCTGCAGAGGATGCGTGCAAACATCTTTGCAAACTATCACAAGCTTGCAGCCCACCGAGTGTTTCACAGCTGTATTCTAATTCAGGTAAGCATATTGTAAATGATTCATCACAATAGCAGGTATGGATAGTGCTTTAATTCTGACTCCATGCTACTCCGTAATCAGCTTGGTTGATATTGGTATTGTGTGTGTGTGTGTGTGTGTGTGTGTGTGTGTGTGTGTGTGTGTGTGTGTGTGTGTGTGTGTAATGAAATGTAAAAAAAATGGACAAAAATAAAACGGAGGAAGGAAAATTATGTAAACTGTTCAATTCTTTGTTGGGGAAACAGGCAGGTATCAAAGAAGTAAATAAACACCTAACTGCAAAGAATGGCATAGTGTGGATTTAATTCCATCTTTTGGAGGAGAAATTGTGTTGGCCCATGGCAGTGAAGAACAACTACCGTGTTCCTTCGAAAATAAGTCAGTGTCTTATATTAATTTTTGCTCCCAAAGATGCGCTATGTCTTATTTTCAGGGGATGTCTTATTTTTCCGCTCCACAGCTGCATGCTCTGGTGTTCTGGTCGACGGGCATGCTTCCAAACAAAAACTTTGCTACGTCTTATATTTATATTTAGCACTTCAGCAAAACCTCTACTATGTCTAATTCTCAGGGGATGTCTTATTTTCGGAGAAACAGGGAATGAGTCTTTGTGGCATGCTTTCACGAGTTGGAGTAGCCTATTTTAGGTGCACTTGGCAGATAGACATCCAGATGGTACAGTGAAGGGGAAAATGGCAACCATGAGGGGCTGACAGCAGGAAGGTGTGAATCAACACCTGTGTGGGCCAACAAGCAGGACCTCAGCATTTATACCAGCTGTCGGAGCAACACGAAGAATCCTTGCTATGTGGAAGCAGCCAAAACAATAATCACTATACTTTGGGTAGGCATAGCCATCAGTTTTTATAACTTTCCCTGCTGTTTTTGCTATTCCGCACAGTAAAATCCAGCTGCAAAGTGCACTGAAAGTGGATTGAAAATGCATTATTCTGCTTGTGTGGAAGGGGCCACTGTGGGAATGTCGGATAAAATGAAAAAGTCTCCACCTTCTGGGGAAGATAGCAGCAGAAGGGGACAGATGAATCTTCCTGGAGTGAGAGTTCTAGAGTTTTGATGCCACAACTAATAAGGCCCTGCCTAATCTCAGAAGATCAGGGGCACCCAAAGCAAGGCATCAGAAGACCAACGCTGTGGTTGGGTTCCATTTAGGGTTTTGAAGGTCAAGACCCGCACCTCAGATTGTGTGGGAAACAGATTGTTTGGTAAGTCTTTTTATTATTTGCTTACATTTCTGTTCTACAACCATAATAAATGAATGGAAGAACTGTATATTAAAGCTGTTTCCTCAAATTTGCATCTGTAGAACTGTTAATAACAATAAAATAATCATACTGTCATTACATAAAATATTTCCAGAACTGTAAAATTAATTATAAACTACATATTCAATGCCACAAGGATATGTGACATTTTAAAAAACACACACACATTCATTTGCCTTCTGAATGCTAAAAATAAATCTCTCTAGCAGGACAAGTGTTTTATAAGCAGGGTGTCATCCCTAAAAAGGCCTTGCCATTTATGATCCCCAACTCAGTAATGGCCAAAGAATGCATCTATGATAGGGAATCACTAAGTGGTCTAGGTACCGAAAGAGATTAATCCCGATTAATCTGGAAGGAGATTTTGTCTAATCCTAAAGAGTTAGGAATAAAACTGGAATAGAAACAGCTCTTGGCCCATCAACATAACACTTGCTGTGGTGACATAAATGTTTGTGGGGGTGTTCAGTGCTGCTTTTGCTATTAGCAACACACTAGCCCTCCTCTTCATTCTCTGTTTAAACACATGGAACTTATAGGGTTGCTGACATCAGATGGAGAAATTCCCGGCGATCTGGAGGCGGGGCCTGGGGAGCTGGAGTTTAGGGAGGAGCAGAAGCTCAGCAAGGAAGTGATGTCATGAGTCCACCCTCCAAAGCTCACATTTCTCCAAATTCCCTCTAGTCTGGAAATCAGTCAACCCGGAGGTTGGCAACCTTGGGATCACGGCTAAAATTTCTGAGAATGATTAAATGCATTGCTGCAATTCAGGCCGAAAGTCAAAAGGTTGTTGCAATTTATGTTGAAAGTCGGGAAAGGCGACAAAGAGCTGAAGCTATTGTTACCTCAGTTATAAATGTTCTTGTATCATTTACTCTTGTAAATGATTTATTCCCATGAATTATTGCTGGGCAGATATTCCTTCTATGCAAACATGTTGTTGCTGCTCTTTGGAGAGTATTATAATTATGTTGAGAAAGTGGGTATGTATCTCTTAAAGGTCAAAGTCTAACCATCCCTAAAAAGGTTGGCCACGCATGCTTGCATGTCCCAGTTTCTCACCCTGTGTTTATGGTTTATGGTTTATTAGATTTGTATACCACTCAGGGCGGTGAACAGCAGCTGCAGAATAACAACAACAGTAATCATAACATTCAATAGTAACCAACAAAGCATAACATCAATAAACAACAACAATAATTCGAATAGTCAATAACGACCAGCAAGAGCATAACATTAATAAACAGGAAATGAATAGCATGGCATAACATGGCATGAATAAATAAATAACATAGTATTTTAACCCAACATTCTAGCTATAATACATACAGCTTTCCGACATTGGATTTATAATAGTACAGCATCAACATAATACATCATCCACAACATCTCATGATAACCAACAATAATCATAAAATAACATCACAAATTATAAACAACAATACTCATATAATGACATTCCTAGCAGCCCGAGAACAATAAGAAGGAGACGGTGACTTACATCTCAATAGCATACTACACTCCCATAGAATCACCTAAGGCCCAAGAACTAACCTACAATCTCTGCTACAGCTACAGTTTACTTGGTTTACCATGAGTGGCAGCCATATGTGTGAATTAAATCAAATGAAAAGCATTGCCTTCAAAACCATATGAAGTTCGAGTTGAGGCATTTTGATCTATGATGTCTCAGTCACATATGCCAATGCCATATTTGCTAAGACAGCCATCAAGTGATCAACATGCTCGTGTGAATCAGACACAACCCTACGAACTTCTCAAATTAAAGTGTGTCAGAAGAAAAGTAAGAAGGACAGGAGTTTATCATGTCTAGAAATACCAATGTCGTTTTTAAAAATGCTCCTGGGACCATTGATGGAGGCTGATCACACACCACCTCTTGAAGAGCATGGCCGGCCTCTTCTTTTCTGAGTCCTCACCTATGCTGAGACAAAATGCAAAATTGGAACATAAGTCTGGAGAAGAGAAAGTTAACAGGTGACATAAAAGCCATGTTTAAATATTTGAAGGGATGTCATGTTGAAGATGGAACAAGCTTGTTTTCTGCTGTCCAGATACTAGGACAAGGAGTAATGGGTTCAAGGTGCAGGAAAAGAGATTCCACCTAAACATCAGGAAAAACTTCCTGACAATAAGGGCTGTTCGACAGTGGAATGCAGTACCTCAAAGTGTGGTGGAGTCTCCTTCTCTGGAGGTTTTTGAAGAGAGGCTGGATGGCCATCTGTCAGGAGTGCTTTGATTGTGTATTCCTCCATGGCATGGGGTTGGACTTGATGGCCCTTGTGGTCTCTTCCAACTCCATGACTTTATGATTCTATAAGGAATTGGCTTGTGTGCTTCCAAACTTGTGATAGATGTGCCATGTCCATTTATAAATTGCTCTTCCCTTTTAATCCTTTTTGCCAATTTATATTGCTGGCTCTCTATGGTCCGCATGACAAGACTGTGCGGTACGTTAGAAGTCTCCAGTTGGGACCTGAATTGAACCATCTGGGAACAGCAAGATAGGACGATGCTCAATTTATCTGAAAGCTTTGCTGGGAAGTATCCAAAAAGCAGTAGCTGCCCGAAGAAAAATGAATCATTTCCATAACTGTGCCGGCAATGTGCTTTAGAAAGCCCTGGAGCAACAAGTGTGCTTTAAAAATGAGACCAGCGGTGTCCATGAGCGGTATTTTTTAATTACTTCACTTAGTTGCCTCTTGCTGGGTATTCTCTACCCAACCCATCAAGAAATTACTAGGATTAGACTGTTGGCTGGCAACACCTGGATCGTATACAAACACATCCAACCCAAGCAGGAAGTAAATATTAAATCCACAGAAGGGAGGAGGAGGAAATTAAAATGGCCCAGGAACAAAACCACCCGATAAAGACGTGTGCAGGAGCTATTTTGGCTCCTGGCCACCACCGGCCCTCTAGGGCTAGCAACCCATCATGTCCATTTGCATTACATTAAATGGGGAGTCTGCTTCTGGAACCTCAAGTATTCAGAACTTTCTGTCTTTCTTCCATACACACCACACACTAGAAGAGCGTTGACACCCTGACTGAAGTACTGAATCTCATCCGGGTGTCAACAGCATATTCTGATAAAAGTTCCTAGGAAAAGAGATATGTAGTTTCCCTATCTCCATTCTTTTATTCATCTCTCTGCTTCAGCAAAATGCCAAAGGTATCACAACCAGCTGTGTATCATTTTGTGCTTTACAGTTAATTATTAAACAAGATTGTGTTTATCTTGTTTCGTGCATGTGGTTTTACCAACGTTTTATAGAATCATCGTCTTGAGTGGATGCAGCCTTTTAAATTCTCAGCTATATTGTCCAGGACAAATTATATTTTCTGAGGTGCAGCTCCCTTGTGTGTGGAACCCATTCACAAAACTGTCTTCAATAATGAGATTTATATTCTGGTGATAATAGTAACAAGATTAGGAACTTAAGGATGCAAAGAGGAAAATATTTAGAGAGATACAAAGCAAGATGATGGAACACAAAATAGATCATTTGTTAGGTATGGGCTCTATGTTATTCTTTCTTTTATTTATTATTCTAATATACAGTCTGCATCATATCCATAGTATTCAACAGCAAATGTTATAGCCAAGAACTTGCAGCAGTAGCAACTAAATGGAGAGACTACTGTATATACTATGTCTGCATTGCAAAATTTAAACCAGTTTCTAACACATTTAGACATCATGACTCCCAGTCACTGGGCTACCAAAATATAACTGGCATCTGCAGAAAACTATAGTTCTGATCTGTAGAGAACAACGCAAATCCGGGTTGTTAAACTGCTTTCAAACCGGTGTTAAGATAAATTATATTAGTAGTATAGATGTGTTCCGGGGTTGTTTTATGCAGAGAGGTAGGAGTTTTCTGTACTCCTCAAGTACTTAGCCATGACCTGCAAAGTTGAAATTCTATCCACAATTACTTGTGAATAAGCAGTGGCGAAAACAATGTGTCTTGTTTCTGAGCACAAGACTGGACTACATGTACCTGAAAACAATCTTGTATCCTGTTTCAATCATTGCAAAAACACTTCATAAATGTTGTCCTGCTTGGGTGATTTTCTGCAACTTACCATTTGGATTCTCTTAATTGCTTGCCTGGCTACAACCCAGGCTATGGTGTTTTTAATTTGAAGTATTACCTTATCCCAGGCAAGTGGGACCTAAGGTGATAACAAGTTAAAAATGATATAAACTGCAGAAAGCTTAAATACTGGAACTACTAAAACAGTTAGTAACAAATCTTGTCCAAAAGACACCTCTGACCTCAAGAAAGAACCAGCAATTTAAAGAAGACATCAAGAGACTCCCAAGATTATCTTCAAAGTTAAGACTTGAGGTCCTTATAAAACTGCAAAAGAAGCGGGATCCAGTCCAAACCTCTTTTTGAAAACTGTCCCATTGGGCTGAAACAGTCACAGAGAAAGCCCACGAGCAAGCAACATCTGAACGCACACTTTTAGTGTGTAGGAAAGCCAGCGGTGAAGTCGGCCCGCGAGGGTCGCAAGGAAGAGGCGAGACGCAGCAATATCATCCGGTGGAGAGAGCCAGCAGCAGGAAGCGTGATCCGTGGATCTGGCAACTCTGCCGTGGTCTGGTCCCTGGCACCTTTTATTAGGGTTTCAATGGGGGCATCGAGGCCGAGGCCGGAGGAAGCCGGGGGAAGAATACTGTATAGTACATGACATCATGGGGTTGCCTACGTGCGGGAGGAAACGTTCGCGTCTGGGTCAAATCCATACCTGGGGGCAAGCGCCCCTTTGTCTGGGACACCTGGTGACCGTGAGTCAGGTAGTTCATGACCTGTGACTCACGGGGGCCTGGGGGATAGGTGAGCGTGTGTGCCCAGAAGGACACAGATGGCACAGGCATTCCTGCGCTCTTTCTGAGGCTCTGCTGGGTTCATGGGGCTCATCCCTACACAGCGGGTACTTCTTTGGTGAGCGAACTGCTGCAGGGCTCCTATCAGGAGAGATTTTCCTTCAAGTATATGGCGTTGTCAGAGGCTTTAAGCTTCAGCATCTTGAATAGGACTCAGAGAGCAATCGGAAACTGATGCAAGATCACAATATGGGTGTGATAAGATCCCTGTAGATGGCTCCTAATACTAAATGGGCTGCCACTATTAGCAACAAAATCAGTTCCTGAATCGGGTTGGTTCTTAGTGCAGGTCGCTGGCACGGCTCCTGGCTTTCTGTTTCTATTGATCAGTTGCCAACTCCTGTCAACTTGACAGTCTCTCAGGGTGCTAATCTTGCAAGGACATTTGGTGGAATCAGACTAGCAAGGTTAAATCCCAAGAGTTTGTGGTGATGACTCATGTGTCACAGGCTTGCTGATGCTAAACAGGTCTAAGTCTGGTTTGAACCTGGATTGAAACTCTAGATGTGTCCTTTCCAGTTGCATTCCATGGTGGTTGTATACAAATGTAACGGGACAGTAACTACAAGAAGAATTGGATAGAGACAGAGACAATAAAGTTTGGACCATTTTTTGGTGCAGTTTCACCGTAAGAATTCCTTTCTTCTTGAAATAGCTTCCCCTTGTCTGCTTGGGTATTTATTGTTTCCAAATTAATTACCAGTGTATTTTTGTTCTAGCAAAGAAGACAAATCTATTATGCATGACCATATCGATGGCCTATCCGATAGTTAATGGAGCCAGGCAGACAAGCATTGCTTTCTTTTTAAAGAGCTTATGAAGGGAAAGCACTTAATGGCCTGTGTTACTGCCCTCGTGAAGAGACACGCAGGGCGTTGAAAAGTCCTTTGAAATCTGCAGGTGATGCAAATCTTAACGCTTCTAAAAATGTACAGGTTTAAATGCTGGCAAGCACAGAATTTATCTGTAAAAGTCTGGGTGCCGGAGATCTTCACGTTGGGGTGCAGCCCATTTTTATCCTAGCAAGTGGCACAGTCTTATTTATCCCCCGAGAGATTAGACCAAAAAGAAAAAGAAAAAAAATTAATTGATCTCAGGAATGCTGCCAACCCAAACATCTCTTTTCTGCAGAAACCCACTTCTAAGGAGTTGGCTCAAGATGTCCGTCCTACAGGAAGCCTACAGTTCTTCCTAAATGCTTCTTCAAGACCAAAAGCGATGCTGCATGTTACCATAATAGGATCCGTAAACAGATAGCTGCTCTTTGTAGACTTATGATCTGACCTCGGGAATTGCTGTCCAGCAAACGAAGCTCAAAACCAACGTAGATTTCTGACTACGTTGCAGTGGGTCCCTTGCATGCCTCATCCTGTAACTAAGCAAGTGATCCTCATAACAAAGTGATCCTCATAACAAACATTTTCTGACATTGGTTGTGGTGGGCTATCCGGGCTGTGTGGCCGTGGTCTGGTAGATCTTGTTCTTAACATTTCGCCTGCCTCTGTGGCTGGCATCTTCAGAGGTGTATCACAGAGAGAAGTGTGTTACACCCTGTGACCAGTGAAAAGTGTGTTACACACTGTACAATTTTCTCACATTAATTAATTTTGTGTGAAGTATTTTTTTCTCTGGTGGTGTTGGAGAGATTGGGGGGAAAATCTGTTTCTTTACCTTTCATACTATCCCTTTCCGCACATACAGAATAATGCACTTTCAATCCACTTTCAATGCACTTTGCAGCTGGATATTACTGTGCGGAATACCAAAATCCACTTTCAAACAATTGTGAAAGTGGATTGAAAGTGCACTATTCTGCATGTGCGGAAGGGGCCATAATTCAAACAATGCCCCCCCCCCCCCCCCGACTGAAAAGCCCCAAACTTTTAGCTGGTAGAGAAGGCGGTTTCTTAGGGGCTGGCTAATTCTGGAAACTTTCTTGCTGTATGATTCCCTTTCTGAGATAGGATGACCAGAACTGTAATCTATATTTTAAATGTGACTGTACCATAGTTTTATGTCAGGAATTTGCAACACAGGCTGTTTTCTTTCCAGTCCCTTTTCTGAAAATTCCCAACATGCCATTTTTCCTTTCCTCATTTTTTTGTATTTGTTTTCATTTTGGCTGTCCTCTTTGCTGCAATTTGCTGCATTTGTGATTTCTCTGCTGTCGCTGGATTGCAGCTGCTTCCCTAACAGAAACTGTTGACATTGCAAAGTAGTTACATTCACAATATAGTTTGATTCTGTACAGGTAAGTGGCAGGTGAATTTACAAATGCACTTAGATCTTTTGGTGGAAAAGAGTGTAGCATTGCTAATAGTAACATTTGAACTTCGTAATAGAGCATTTGGAAGGTTTTGGTTTCAGAGTTGTCTTGCTGTTACATTAATTCCTTCCAAATTTCAAACTGAGATTAATCATCTTTACATTCTTGCTCTACCCCTAAACTACGTGAATCAGGATTAACTTTGTTGAAACAATGTGCATGATACATTATAAAAGCTGTTATGCTAAGATGCAGGTTGCACGTTTTTGGGTGGAGTGCTTGCTTACATTTAAAAAAAATCAGAGTTCACATTATTATGCCTTGAAATGTTTTGACCAAAACAGTACACCTATAAAACCTGCATACATAGAATGATTAATCTTTTTCATTCTGTCTCAGAGGACAGACATGAACATCTAACAGAAACAGCCTGGCAGTGAATTAAATGTGTTTGTCATGTAATCCATCTAGCTTCACTTTGCTATCTGTAAAATAGAAATATTAATAACTCAGTTTCCATAATATTTTCACAGCAAATTAAATGAAGCTGACAAAGTAGTATAGAAAAGGGTCAAACTATTAGTTTAGGAATCTTTTTCAGTATTTGGCACTAGCAATGGCGCGAAGCAGTAATTTTGTCAATGCTGTTTTCTGCCTAGAAATTCTACCTGTGTTGTAAAAAAAAAGAAACAGATTTCCCATCTAGAGTAGAAGGAATGTTATGTTAACATTTTGCTCCTGGTATGAGAATGTCTAAGAAGGGTTAAAGCCAGTGGTGGGACCCAAAAATTTTAGTAACAGGTTCCCATGGTGGTGGGATTCAAACTGTGGCGTAGCTGGGCGGGGCATGACGGGGGCATGGCCAGGGCATTCCTGGGCGGGGCTGTGGCAAGGACGCAGCCATTGCGCCGGTCCTTGGGTGGGAAACGAATGCACGCAGGCGCAGGCTGCCACGCACGCCGGTGCACCTCCTGCTAGACTGCTTCAAGTTCTGCGCGCTACTGCTGAGAGGAAGGGCAAAAAAAAAAAAAAAAAACCAAGACAAAAATCACGTGGCAAAATCACCAATTAGTAACCCCCTCTCGGCACACACAAATAATTAGTAACCTACTCTCAGGAACCTGTGAGAACCTGTTGGATCCCACCTCTGGTTAAAGCTAATGAAAATTTAAATTGAAAATTGTCAGTAATATAAAGCTGAAGTCTAGTCGCACCTTAATGTGTTTTCATAGAATTATGGAGCTGGAAAAGACCACAAGGGCCATCAAGTCCAACCCCCTGCAATGCAGGAACACATAATCAAAGCACTCCTGACAGAAGGCCACCCAGCCTCTCTTTAAAAACCTCCACAGAAGGAGACTCCACCGCACTGCAAGGTAGTTCATTCCACTGTCGAACAGCCCTTACTGTCAGGAAGTTTTTCCTGATGTTTAGGTGGAATCTCTTTTTTGTTGTAGTGCAACAGACTAGATCTACCCCTATGAAAATCAGCAGGATCACTTCATTTTTTAAATTAGTTCTGCTTTTGTATCTGTAACAGCAGGTTGACACATACACATTTACTAGCGGAAGCCTTCCTTGTTGTTTTATATCCTTGCTAGCAAGGATCTCCACCTGTTACATTTCTGTACGCCAGCCTCCTCTTTAGTACAGAGGAGCCAGGACAAAAAAAAAAAAAAAGGTGGTCATCTCATTCAAATACCTCCTAAGCGCATTATAGTTAGTGCGGGATGCTCCATGGATTTGGATTCTATTGACTGTTTGTGTAGAAATTCAAACAGTTGCCACGCACTGGCTGCAACGTTACCTGGCCATTTAGAATGCTGTCTCTACTTCCTTATCACTTTGGTGCTCTTAAAAAAATAAATCACACTGCATACAAAATACATGCTCAGTAATAAAACTTGCTTCTTTTCTTCTCTGCAGCACATAGGTAAACAAAACTTTAATGAGTCATTAGACTAACTGTGTGACAAGTGAAAGGCAGCCAGCTGCCTTCGGCATATAAAGGAGGAAATTAAAAATCCAACTGGATTGCAATGGGTGGCTACCATCTGCAGTGAAACACCTGGCTCATAACCTTAATGGAGAGCTGGCGTGGTGTAGTGGTTAAAAGCAGGTGCACTCTAATCTGGGGAACCGGGTTTGATTCCCGGTTCTGCCACTTGAGCTGTGGAGGCTTCTCTGGTGAACTAGATTCACTTGTGCACTCCAACACATGCCAGCTGGGTGACCTTAGGCTAGTCACAGTTCTTCAGAGCTCTTTCAGCCTCACCTACCTCACAGGGTGTTTGTTGTGAGGGGGGAAGGGAAAGGAGTTTGTAAGCCCCTTTGAGACCCCTTAAAGGAGAGAAAGGGGGGATATAAATCCAAACTCTTCTTAATGTAGGAAACCAAGAGAAGTGGTCCTAGTTTTGTTTAGAGGCATCTTCCGAATTATTTTTTGCTTCATGGTTGCAGGTGACAAGCATAAGATAGCACAGAGTGGTGGTTCAGATTAGTTTGAATTTTGCAAGGCCGTCTGTGTCTTGCAAGGTCTTGTCTGTATCATGGGGGTTAGTGGCAAGGGCCAGGGGTATGTGTCTATATCCATGGTGGCGAACCTTTGGCACTCCAGATGTTATGGACTACAATTCCCATCAGCCCCTGCCAGCAGGGGCTGATGGGAATTGTAGTCCATAACATCTGGAGTGCCAAAGGTTCGCCACCACTGGTCTATATGGACTTATTTTCCTTGTAATTTGAGGGACTCACCATGTTTATCTCTCTGGCCTTTCAGACGGACTGTAAATCATTGGCTGGAACTAAGGGTGGGGAAGACAATATCGAGAAGAAGGGAGGCTGGTTGGCTGGGCTGAGGACTGCATTTTAATTCATTCTGAATATATTGGCTCACCTTGCAGGGGCACACCTTCGTTTGGTCAGAATCTAGATAGGAACCACATCAAAAGATTACCTGCCTCAGGAACATATGAAAAAGGTTCATGGGTACTTGAACGAGAAAGAGATTTGGGGTTATTAGGTGTCTTAGCACTGTGTAGTTGTTAAGAGTGGTAGACTCTAATCTGGAGAACTGGGTTTGATTCCCCACTCTTCCACCTGAATGGCAGACTCTAATCTGGTGGGCCAGATTTGTTTCCCTGCTCCTACACGTGAAGTATGTTGGGTGACCTTGGGCTAGTCACAGTTCTTCAGAACTCTCTCAGTCCCACTTACTCAAAAGTTGTCTGCTGTGAGGAGAGGAAAGAAAGGAGTTTGTAAGTTGCTTTGAGACTCCTTACAGGAGAGAAAGGTGGGCTATCAATCCAAACTCTTTTTCTTCAGCGTTGGTGGTCAGCAATTCAAATTAATAATGAACGCCGAGACAGTAAGTATCTGAAGGGGTTCTGTTTGCTTGGCCTCAGCAGTACAAAATGTTACACTGGATGAAGCTTCCTGGGATATTTGAAAAATAGGAACCAGCATAGTCCCATATTTAGCTATCTCTGGGTGCCACCTGTTGAGGTTTCTGCTTTGCCTTAAAAAGTGCATTTTGATACAGGTGACATTCCCCCAGATTGTATGCATGTTTATGAACTTTCTCTCAAGTAAGGACCAATCTACATGTTCCATTGGGCACCTTGAAGCAGAAGAGTTTGGATTTATACCCAGGAGTTTGGATTTTGGATTTATACCTTTCTCTCCTGTAAGGAGTCTCAGGGCAGCAAACTCTTTTCCCCTTCTTCTCCCCACAACAGACACCTCATGAGGTAGGTGGGGTTGAGAGAGTTCTGAGAGAACTGTGATGAGCCCAAGGTCACCCAGAAAGCTTCACGTGTAAGCACAGGGAAACATGTGGGGAACCAAACCTGGTTCTCCAGATTAGAGTCCACCTGCTCTTAATCATTACACCTTCCTGAAAATCTTGTTGCTCTCCAAGGTGCTACTAGACTCGAATATAGCTCTTCTACTGCAGACTAATGCAGCTACCCCCTGAAACAGTGCTGAGTTAGATTAACCAGTGGGTTTACTTAATATAAGGCAATAACCGTACACATATACCCAAAGGAACCATACTGAATTTATGCCTAGTACAGTTGTTAAGAGAGCCAGCGTGGCGTAGTGGTGAAGAGCAGGTGCACTCTAATATGGAGAACCGGGTTTGGTTCCCTGCTTTGCCACATGAGCTGTGGAGGCTTATCTGGTAAACTAGATTAGCTTGTGCACTCCAACACATGCTAGCTGGGTGACCTTGGACTAGTCACAGTTCTTTGAAATTCTCTCAGTCCCACCCACCTTGTTGTGAGGGAGGAAGGGAAAAGAGTTTGTAAGCCCCTTTGAGTCTCCTTACAGGAGAGAAAGGGGGGATATAATCCAATTCTTCTTCTTCTTCTTCTTCTTCTTCTTCTTCTTCTTCTTCTTCTTCTTCTTCTTCTTCTTCTTCTTCTTCTTCCTTTTCCTCCTCCTCCTCCTTTATTTATAGGTCTGTTCTTCCAGGTAGAGTGAAAGGTGTCATTCTTGGGAGTCAATCAGACCAATGTTCTTTAAAGGGGGCTGTAACTGTGCCTTGTGTTGAAGAACAGCTTGCTTTCCATCTTGACTGATCTTTCTTATCTTCATCTTTTTTTAAGGCTGTGCCTACACTTCCATCTTTTCCTGCTCTGTGGCTGAAAGCAGGAAAATTACAGCATAATGCAATACATAAGATGCCGACTTACTTCTTGAATCTTCCAGCATAGTGCCACAGAGAGATACACCATTTCAGCATGGCAGAAATAGTTGAGTTCTTTAAAAAAAAAAAAGCTGTGCTGCTCAATTTCTGTCTTAATGCCAAAGTTAAAGTATTCCAGAGCAATCAAAAAATGACTGGCATGAAAGTCTGGAATACATTATTTGCTTTTTAATTTGGACAAATATAGCTGGCATGCAGTTGAGTTATGCTTTCCATATCACCAGAGGCGTATCTAGGGAAAATGTAACCCGGTGCAAAATCTGAGTTTTCTGCTCCCCCCCCCCTTCCCTCATCACGACCAAGTCAGTGTATGGACCCGAAGGGAAGGAGGAGGGGTGTGGGGGGCGATTTTCCACCCCCACATGACTAAATGGCCACCTGGGGATATTGGACCCCATATGTCCCCCTGGGTGGTACATCCCAGCATATCATCAGTGTATTTATAGCCACTGACTACAGGAAATGACCTTTTTGCCTAGCCTTTTGCTAAGCTGTTGATTCTTTAATGGACACTGAGAACTGGCAGATCCTTGTGAGCACTGATGGCTAGTTGTTAATAACTATGGGACATTTCGGGGGGAGGGGCACACCAATCAGTAGCCAATGTCTGACCCCATGCAGAGGTATCCTTTGCCAGCATACACTTAATGCTGTGCTGGAACTAAAGATGTGCCCCAATGCCAGCGAGATGAATTATCTGAGGCTCATTCCGCACATGCAGAATAATTCACTTTCAAACTGCTTTCAATGCTCTTTGAAGCTGTGCGGAATGGCAAAACCCACTTGCAAACAGTTGTGAAAGTGGTTTGAAAACGCATTATTTTGCGTGTGCGGAAGGGGCCTGAGATTAAGCACAGAATCTATTACCTGCCTGGATAGATATATGTGATGGGAATTCTCTGGGTGCTCTTACAAACCCTCACATATGTATTCATTGTGAAGGAAGATTTTGCATGACCTGGTAAATTCTCATAGCAACTGGCTGCAGACCATTTGTCCGCCAAGGTCAATATTGTCTCCTCAGACGGGCAGAAGCTTTCCAGGATCTCAGCTAGATCTTTTCATGTCACCTGATTTGTCTTTTTACTGGAGATACTGAATGTGGGATCCTCCTCCCTCCTCCTTTTTGCTTATCTCATGTTTGTAACTTCTTCTGTGAGTTACAAACTCAGTCACTGGAGAAGCTCGGTGATTATAAGGTCCGAGGAGAAGACAAAAATGTAAACTCAGACCATTTATGGATGCACTACTTACCCCATGACTGTTTGCTCCACAGTGGGTTTTTCCCACCGTTTTTTATTTAGACAGGTATTCTCCTGCTGTGAAATGTCCCAGGTCCGGCCGATCCACCATTTTGCTCACCCCTGCTTCCTTGTCCTTTCCTGCAACCTTCATCTGGGGAGGTTGTCTGCTACTTTTTCGGTGTGGGTGTGTATGCTGTTTTTTTATCTAGGAGTAATTTACTAGGCCATGAAAGGTTTATGTCGGCCCCTTCTGCACACGCAAAATAATGCGTTTTCAAACCACTTTCACAATGGTTTGCAAGTGGTTTTTGCCATTCCACACAGCTTCAAAGAGCACTGAAAGCAGTTTGAAAGTGCATTATTCTGCATGTGTGGAATGAGCCGTCAATTTCAAGGGTCTATCACTCCAGTGATACTATTCTGCATGTGTGGAAGGGGCCTGAGTCAATTCAATAAGCCTTTATTGGCATATACACGATAGTATAAAAATACAGTTCCAGTTAAAAAGTGAATAGTAAAAAACTTCACGTTTGTCATGCATTCAGTTTACAACCTTCTGACAAAAACTTTGCCACTATAAGGCAACAATGAAAATCCTGACCATTTAAAAGCATAACTACTTTATCTGATTCAGTATAATCAATCATAGACTCTATGGCTTGGGATAACAGACTGGATCGGAGTTCTTGGTATAAGGGGGCTGAATCCAACACTCTAACCACTGTGCCACTTCAGTTCTTATGCTGAATTGATTTGAGACTGCTGTCTGTGGCTTTTGATCTCTGGTTCTCTGGTCACTGTCACGATTTATTGATGACTGTCTTATATGAACACCCTGCTGCAGATCAAAGATCAGAGACTTAGCACTGGCATAATTCTTCACATCTCTTCCAGTGCTATGTTTTTGGTTGCTCCTGCATGTCACATTTAACTACAAATCACAACATGCTGAGTTATTAGTATAATTGGCATTCATATTAAGTGAATTGCTAGAGTCATCATAAGTTGACTGGGACTTGATGGCACTTCACAGATGTTGTTTTAATGGTAAGCCGCTGTAAGCAAGACTCTGAAGAGGTGGCATAGAAATATCCTAAATAAAGATATAAATATTAATATCTTTTAGAGAAAATGAAGGTAGACAGAGCAGGAGGAAGTGGGAAAAATTAGGCAGGAAATGAAAGTCATACACAGTGCAAAGTGGGTATTACGGTAACTTGACAGTGAGGTTACAAGTAGTTACAAGCTTTTTGAAATTCAGATAACTTAAGTTATCTCTGTCTATGGCGTGCCTGTATTCTGCCGAGTCATTTCTTGTTCCCAGACTGTCTGATGTTATTCTGCCACTCAAGATAAAAATAAAGTGTGTGACATCAGCTAATATTCTCTTTTACAAATAAAATATGTTTTAGGAAGTAAAGTTACCCACCGAAGTCAGCATGCCTTTCTTTCTAACTACCTGAATTGTATCCACCTTTCCCCTATACTGTGCCTAAATTCAGGGGGGCTATTTGTGTCAGAGGCGGGGGGAAAGTTAATGCCCTCCCTTCATTAGCACTGCACCTCCATTCTAGGTGAGCTTGCCTTGGGCTGCTTTTAGTAAAAGAAAAAAAATGAGAGAAGAAGAAGAAGAAGAAGAATTGGATTATATCCCCCTTTTCTCTCCTGTAAGGAGACTCAAAGTGGCTTACAAACTCCTTTCCCTTCCTCCCTCACAACAAGATGGGTGGGACTGAGAGGAAGAAGAGTAGTAGTAGTAGTAGTAGTAGTAGTAGTAGTAGTAGTAGTTTGGATTTATACCCCACCTTACTCTCCTGTAAGAAGACTCAAAGTGGCTTACAAGCTTCCTTCTCTTCCTCTCTCCTCAACAGACACCTTGTGAGACAGGTGGGGCTGAGAGGGTTCCGAAGAACTGTGACTAGCCCAAGGTCACCCAGCAAGAATGTAGGAGTGCGGAAACATATCTGGTTCACTAAATAAGCCTCTGCCACTCAGGAGGAGGAGTGGGGAATCAAACCCAGTTCTCCAGATTAGAATCCACTTGCTCTTAACCACTATACCCCGCTGGAGATGTACAACCCTGAATCTTCCGTACAGTACAATTACATGTGTCTCACTTCTCTGAACAGCAAAGGAGTTCAGGGGCTATCACTTACAGTGGTAAATTCCCTTTGGAGGAGACAGCATGGAAAACTTATGGCATCTCTGCAGTATTTGTTCGTTTTTGAAATGTTTGCAAAATCATCAACAAAACAAGATGGTTATGCATTTGCAAAAAATGAAAAGAAAAAAAAAGATATTATCTCCAAGTGGCAAGAAGGGGAAAAATAGCCCAAATCCTTAACAAGGAAAAAAAATTGCCGGGGCTGAAACTATCAAGCTACTTTTTCCCGAGTAGTCCAATCAGTTTCAATAGAACTGCTCCAGTAAAGTGCAGTCCTCTGGGTGGCATTCAAGATTTGGTTCCTACCCATATTGAACAGAAAGGCGATTCCATCATTAAACAAACAGGCGCTCAAAGTTTATTGAAAGCATCACAAATAACATAGCATCACTTCAGACAAGAATAACACAACTCTTTGAAAGCTTACGAAAGGCTTTTACCTCCTGCTAGAACGTCAAACGGCAAACACCGTGCTTCAAAACGAACGTGGCTGTCGCAAGCATGACTGGCTCTTTATTTCTGGACTGCGTGGATGCCTTAAGGGGAACTTGCAAACCAAACCGGAACGTTCTCATCCAGAGTCCAAAAAAAAAAAAAAAATGGAGGGAGACTCTAGAAATGTAGCAGAAGCATTTCCGCACACTGGTTTCAATCCTCTAGTTTGTGCAGAAATGATTCCACTAGATTCATAGAGTGTTATCTGGAAAGCCCGCTTCTGGATCACTTCACCATTTTCCGGACCTTTTCCAGCTCTTCTATGGGCTTCCATTTCTGGTTGATTGTTATCAGCTACCAAAAATTTAGAGACAAAAAGACAAACAAAAAAATTAAAAATAACCACCGCCAAAGAATGAAATACCAAAATGCTAGATGTAGCACTATCTGCTCCCCGGTTCCAGTACTGATTATATATAGTATCCTGTCATGGCATGAAGAGGTACTGCCTAATCATTATAGGCGTGATATAGCCAAAGTTAAGAATTTCCAAGTTTCACTAACAGGAGACAGAGGCCCCTTCCGCAAGTGCAGAATAATGCACATTCAGTCCACTTTCACAATTGTTTGCAAGTGGATTTTGCCATTCTGCACAGTGAAGTCCAGCTTCAAAGTGCATTGAAAGTGGATTCTCTCCATGGGACAGAAACACATCTCACTGCGACGTACCTCTGAAGATGCCAGCCACAGATGCGGGCAGAACATGAAGAGCCAAAACTATCCGACCACGGCCACACTTGAAACATTTACACCAGCCAGTTGATTCTGGCTGTGAAAGCCTTTGACAGCACATGACAAAATCATTCTAGAATCTAGAAGACCCCGGTTCTAATCCCCACTTTGCCTTGGAAGCACACTAGGGTGTTCTGGAGCCAGTTATATAGATGCTTAGCCTAGCCTACCTCTCAGAGTTGTTGTGATGTTAAACTACGGAATGATGTAAGCTGCTTTGGTTTCCATTGGACAGAAAGGAGGGGTGTAAATAGATAAATAAATAAACCAGGGGCTTATTACGTCTGAGCAGTTTCTTTCTTTGTTAAGTTCTTTCCTTACCTTCTGGGGTTTTGTAGGATCCACATGTTCCCATGGTTCGGGATTACCACGTTTGTCTACACTAAAAATGAAATGGTGTATTTATTGTAGGAGATACGTAACATCCTGGTTAAAGAGCAAAGCTTTTCTTTTTTTAAAACAAAATCTGATTTTCCTTTTTGCAAAATTGGACACTGTAGCCTAATTGTAAATATATCTATTTGGAAGCAAGTCCCATTGATTTCAGTAGAAGTGATTTCTTACTTCCAAGAAAACCTATGTGGCAAAAGTAAAAGAAATTATTTATCTATCTATTGCTGTCTTACCATTCCAGAACCTTTATTAGGCATAAAACCGGTGTGTGTCAAGAATTCCAAATACAATAAGAAGGTCATTATTGCACAACTTTAAAGTAGGTAATACAGAGTAAAAGAATCATAGCAACAGCCTTCCGAGATTTCAGCATTAGAAATTATTTAGGAAGCTTGAGCCATTTTTTAACTTATCACTGGGTGGAAAGGAAGGGCATTAAAATCCTGTTGCCCATTATTACAGTCTTTCAAATCAAGGTTCTAATGTTGTTGTATATTTTGAAACAGTAAAGCAAAAAATATAGAGAAAGTGAATCAGTTGTACTTCAGGACAAGAATCGGCTAGAAACGCTTCATTTTGGTGGAATATTAGTAAAGCCAATTGACCCTTGAGAGATGTACTCGAGGGGAAAAGAGTTACACCTTTGCTCTTAGGTCATGAGATCCAATTCTGCCATTGTATAGTTAACAGGAGTTGTTCCAGGATATATAGCAGGGCTTGATTTCTGAGAGATGATAATCCTAAAGAATATTAGAGGAGCAAGAGCTTTTGCAGTCTTGTCTCCAGGAGAAATTCGATACTTCTTGATTAAATAAATCTAGTCTTTAGACGATTAGAGTAAAATCCTCCAGATGCTGTGGGTGGAGGCATTTCCAGTAGGGCCTCCCATGTAGAGAGCCCAAAGGAAAGATCTTTTTCAATATGTAAGCCCACACCATTTCGAAAGCTGAAGCTCTTTCATTTCTAACAGGGACAAACTGTTAGGGTCAGTGCAGAAACAAAGACGCAGCCAAAACTTAAAAGTTACAACCCATGCCCTTGTTTCTAATAAATGTTGCCCTGATTCCAAACAAAGAACACCATAGGGGACTATTGCTCTCTAAATGAGAGATCACAATATGATTTCTTAACAGAATCATTTAACATTAAATAGATAAAGTTGAATTTATGTTAAATAACAAAGTACAAACAATGCACCTTGAAGAAGTGAATATGAAAGCCGTGCTGTATATTGTTGACTGAAAAATATGTTTGTGCTGTAAAATATTGCAAGCATAATTTAGTCCAAGTATTTTTAAAAAAAAACCCAGACTTCAATGTGAGAGGTTGAAGTGTATGTGTGACTCTCCCACTAAAATCAGTGGCACTTGGAAAAAATATTTAGTTTTGGCTAAGCTGAGCTCCTAGTTTTCACTGTAATATAGAAGCTAAAAATTTTTTTTAACAGTAAATGTTTCTAAAGTATAATTCAAAACTCTTTCCCCTTTGCATTAAAAGACAATTTTAGAAACACTCAAATTTGTTCTGCCTTTCGGGAAGCATGCAAAGCTCATCTTTTGCCGCATATTCTCAAATCGATCCTACAGCTGTATATACAATCCCACAACAATTCATTTGGGCTTACATCACATCACTTTTTCTGAAGGCGTGCACCATAGAAAAGGCTGCCGCGAATCCGGCGAAGCTCACAAACGTAATCAGAGGAATAAGCTGCAAGATACAATGAAGGTAGAGCTTCCTTAGTATGGTGGTCTCTCTGACAAATCCTGGAAGATGCATTTAACAATCCCTTCAAGTAACGATCCCTCCTCTAAAGAAAGACGTGAATAAAGAGAAGGATGAGCAGCATCGCCTTTTCCAGCATCTCCCTCCTCCTGCTGACTTGCATCAGTGTGATGCTTCTATATGTGGAGGAAAGACTGATACCACAGGCTCGATCTATCCAGTATCAGCTCTGCAGTTCTTGGGCAAAGAACTTACTTCTTTTTTCTTCTGTAGCAACTGGAAGAATCCCATATTTGCCATGGCAGCAGCAGCAGGTGTGAACCTGGGAAGAAAAACCAAGTCCCAGAGTTATCATCAGCTGCACAGTATCACTCAGGGCAAAGAGACCTCCACCCTCTGACAGCTGGTGTCTCCATCACTCCCCTGTCCCAGGACTCAGCAAGAAAATTCCAGCTTCAACCTCCCCCACACTCAGAACAACAACCTTGCTGTCTGGGCTTGCAGCGGGTTCAGAAGGAGGTAGCTTCCTCTTTATATAGCCCAGCTAACGCCCAAGAGAAGGAAGAGAGGGCTGGATGTGTCCCAAGTCACGTAGCCCCACCGAGACACCCAGCGCAGAAACCGCACCGGGGACCTGACAACCTGTCCTGGACAGAGTGGGGCTGTAGTGCCCCCTGGTGGACAGGCACACATTTTTAGCAAGTTGTTTTCTCCCCTTCCTTCTGACATTAGGGGAAAAGGAAGGAGGCCATTAGCCATCTGCCTTTGGTAGAGAGTGAAAGTGGAAAGAAAGCTTGTGTGCCAGTGGCACTGGGTCATTGGAGACAGGCTAAATTCTCAATGTAATGCCTCAATTGTGTGTACAAAAAGAAATGTCTCTGAGCATGTCTGGAGTGCTTTCCCCCCACCCATCTGGGATTACAGGGTAAAAGGATGCATGGGGCAAAGAAGGATTGACCTTGCGGCAGGAGTGACTCACGCACGCTGTGTAACAAGCAAGAGGCGCTTCAAGGCATTTATTGAATTTATTCTCTGTCCTATATAATGGTCCATCTGAAAGCCGCCTTTCACTCAGGGTTTAATTTCATCCATTTTAAAGCTTTGAAAATGTTCCTGAGCGTGTGTCCTTCAATGAGCAATTATTTAGTATATTTTTTATCCTGCCTTTGTTTCATTTTTAATAATGTCTGCTGCAATAAAATGTTCTCTTTAATCACTTCTCTTCTGTACTACGATAGAGTCCTCCGTCTCAACTATTTACTCTTTCAAGGATGCAAAAGGACTGATTTAAAGAGCAGGAATATGATCAGTGGTGGGATCCAAAAATTTTAGTAACAGGTTCCCATGGTGGTGGGATTCAAACAATGGCGTAGCGCCAATGGGGCTGGGCGTGGCACAACGGGGGCGTGACCAGGCATTCTGGGGGCGGGGCATTAATAATTTCTCTGTTACTGTAAAAAACTCTTACTGTAAAAAAAAAGTTCCTAATTTCCAGCTGGTATCTTTCTGTCCATAATTTAAACTCATTATAGCAAGTCCTATCGTCTACTGCCAACAGAAACAACTACTTCTTCTCTAATTGACTGCCTGTCAAACACTTAATACTTTCAAATACTTAATTTTGTTTCTAGAAATCAAAAGAAGGATACTTTCCTTAAACAAGGAACTTTACCATATTACTAAAACATGTTTTTAAAACAGCCCAACAGGGAGAATTATCCCGTTTTCTACCTTCGCTAACCAGCCACATAGGAAACAACAGGACTTTATGATTTTTGGACCTAATGGAATTTCTAACGGAAAAGCAGACCCAATTAGTAACCCCCTCTCGGCACACACAAATAATTAGTAACCCACTCTCGGGAACTGGTGAGAACCTGCTGGATCCCACCTCTGAATATGATCATGGGTCAGTCCTTGTTCCTTTGGTTACCAACTTACAGGTAGAACCTGGGGTTATCATGGAATTTCAACTGCTCTCCAGATGGATCAGTTGCCAGGAGGAAGGGGCTGCTTCAGAGGGTGGGTTATGTGACATTAACCCCTTCTGAGATCCCCCCCCCCAAATCATGAAGAACTGCCCAGTTGTCGACTCCGGAGTGGGCAGCCCTATTTGCTCTTGCTAGCTATTCTATATGGCCTGAAAACGAACACTGTGAAAATAGGCACAAATGAACAAACAATATAGTAAACATAAGAACATAAGAACGAGCCTGCTGGATCAGACCAGAGTCCATCTAGTCCAGCACTCTGCTACTCGCAGTGGCCCACCAGGTGCCTTTGGGAGCTCACATGCAGGATGTGAAAGCAATGGCCTTCTGCGGCTGCTGCTGCTCCTGAGCACCTGGTCTGCTAAGGCATTTGCAATCTCAGATCAAGGAGGATCCAGATTGGTAGCCATAGATTGACTTCTCCTCCATAAATCTGTCCAAGCCCTTTTTAAAGCTATCCAGGTTAGTGGCCATAACCACCTCCTGTGGCAGCATATTCCAAACACCAATCACACGTTGTGTGAAGAAGTGTTTCCTTTTATTAGTCCTAATTCTTCCCCCCAGCATTTTCAATGAATGCCCCCTGGTTCTAGTATTGTGAGAAAGAGAGAAAAATTTCTCTCTGTCAACATTTTGTCTCTGTCAACAATTTATCTCTGTCAACATAATAACTATAATTGAACTCTATGTCTTTTCTTTTACAAAATGTGCAAATATAAAGCTCCAGCAATACAACAACACAAGCAATGCAATGAACGTGAACACTAAAATGGCTCCCCTTCCTCTCCCTTTTTCTGTCCCCCCCCCCTTTTAAGTAATTCCCCTCTTCCTCCCCCTTTTCCCCTTCCTTGTTTTGCCAATTCTTTCTGCAGGGGTTTCACCGTCCTAAACTAAATAATCTATGTGGTAGAGGAAGAGAAGGGTGGCATGGAAGTGAGAGGAGGAAAGGGGAGGGCTGCAAAATGGGAGGTGGGGGTGATGAATGGGCACCCATACTGAGCTGGAAATGGGCGGAGGCCACCAGTTCCTGGCTCCTGGTCAATTGCAACTCCAGTTTGGGAAATTCCTGAAGATCTGAGGGTAAAATCTAGGGATGCTGGAGTCTGGGGAGGAAAGAGATCAGCAGGATGTAATTATTAAGCTGGTCTAATCAGCCTCCAAGCAGAATCTGGAGATCTTTAGGAATTACAGCTGATCGCCAGGTCACATCATTCACACATATTTGCTTGTCTGTTTTATCTGTCTATTTTAAAACTATTCCACTTCTAGAGAAAAACAGCAACTTTGGGAGGTGGATTGCACGGTATTATGTCCCTCTCTCCCATGCTCCACTTTCAAATATCCAGGAATTTCCAAGCCCAGGGTTGGCAACCAGCCACCCTACGCAGAGCCCACCCTTCAAAGTTGCCTCCTCCTCCTCCTTCTTCAAAGGAGCTGATTTCAGTTGCCTGGAGACCAACTGTAGTTTCAGAGATCTTCAGGCCTTGCCTGGAGGTTGGCAACCTTGCCCAAAGGCAAGACCTTTAGGCCTAGAGAAGCCTGGAGCAGATGAGAGGGTAGTTTCCCCATTTTAGCTCCACTTAGAAGAAGAAGAAGAGTTTGGATTTATATCCCCCTTTCTCTCCTGTAGGAGACTCAAAGGGGTTTACAATCTCCTTGCCCTTCCCCCCTCACAACAAACACCCTGTGAGGTGGGTGGGGCTGAGAGAGCTCAGAAGAACTGTGACTAGCCCAAGGTCACCCAGCTGGCGTGTGTGGGAGTGCACAGGCTAATCTGAATTCCCAAGATAAGCCTCCACAGCTCAGGCAGCAGAGCGGGGGAATCAAACCCGGTTCCTCCAGATTAGATACACAAGCACTTAGGCTCCTTCCGCACATGCAGAATAATGCACTTTCAAACTGCTTTCAGTGCTCTTTGAAGCTGTGCAGAATAGCAAAATCCACTTGCAAACAGTTGTGAAAGTGGTTTGAAAATGCATTATTTTGCGTGTGCGGAAGGGGCCTTATATTAGGATGATGCCACCTTTTGAAAAACAGGCTGTGGCAAACCATTAAAACTGAGCAAAACCCCTTTAGTTAGCTAGAGGAGGCCTGGAGTAAATATCCACTCTGTAATATCAATTTACTCCAGTTTTCCTCTCTCTCTCCGTCCTGTAGCATCAGTTTCCTCAGATTGAGGCCTACTGGCTCTCGGTTCAACCACACCCCATTTCCCATTCCTTAATTTGGCCAGATCAGGCCCTTCCCCCTCTCCGCGCCCCCTTCCCCCACTCAGGATTACCCCAACACAAATGATGGGAGGGTTTTGGGGGGCTCAAGATGAAACGGTCTCCCTCTGTCTTCTTGCCCCTGAATTATGGTCTGCAGCAGCGGAGCAATACAGGGCTGCAAGGTTGCGTTGTCCCTCAGAAGGCCTCCGGAGGCAGAATCGCACAAGACACCAAAGCCCCTGACAAAATGAGGGGACTTTCAATAGGGTTGAGCGTCCCATCCAGTTATGTAGGGTGATGTTTTTATTTGGTTATTTACTTGATTGGTATTTCACTTTTCTCTCCCCATAGCTGCCCAAAGCAGCCTATGTTATTCTTACGACAACACTGTGGGGTAGGTGTATGGCCAGGGGCAGAGGTGGGATCCAGCAGGTTCTCACAGGTTCCCGAGAGTAGGTTACTAATTATTTGTGTGTGCCGAGAGGGGGTTACGAATTGGTGATTTTGCCACGTGATTTTTGCCTTAGTTACGCCCCTCCTCTCAGCAGTAGCGCGCAGAACTTGAAGCAGTCTAGCAGGAGGTGCACCGGCGTGCGTGGCAGCCTGCGCCTGCGTGCATTCGTTTCCCGCCCAAGGACTGGCGCAGTGGCTGCGTCCTTGTCACAGCTCTGCCCAGGAATGCCCCGCCCCCAGAATGCCCGGCCACCCCCCCATTGTGCCCTGCCCAGCCCCATTGGCGCTATGCCACAGTTTGAATCCCACCACCATGGTAACCTGTTACTAAAATTTTTGGATCCCACCTCTGGGCGTATCTATAAAAAAAATAGTGCCCGGGGCAAGGAGTAGAAAGTATGCCCCCACCCCCAATGCCAGTGAAATTCTGCCCCCAGCGTCCTCCCTCCTGCCCCTTGGCTGCCATGTGCCCCCCAACTTTCTCTGGAGGTTTGTGTGTGTGAGCAACCCCCACTCCATTTGTTTTGGCTTTTCCGCCCCCCCAGGTGACTGAATGTCCGCAGCCTGCGGACTCTCCAGATGTTAGCCTGAGATTTAGCAAGCCCAGATAGCCCTGCTGTTTCACAGTTTCTGCCAGCATGGCCAATTGGCCATGCTGACAGGGGCTGATGGGAATTGTAGTTCCTGAACATCTGGAGAGCCACAGGTTCCCTACCCCTGCTCTAGATGGTACATCCCTGTATGACTAGCCCCAGGTCATACAGCAAACTTCCCTGGCATTTGCACCTGGGTTTCTAAGATCCGACCTAGCCCAATACTCTATACTGTGGGTTATACCAATACTGTAATTGTTATACCACATATACTAGGATTACTACCGTGTTTCCCCGAATATAAGACAGTATCTTATATTAATTTTTGCTCCCAAAGATGCGCTATGTCTTATTTTCAGGGGATGTCTTATTTTTCTGTGTTCTGTTCATCGGGCATGCTTCCAAACAAAAACTTTGCTATGTCTTACTTTTGGGGGATGCCTTATATTTCGCACTTCAGCAAAACCTCTACTATGTCTTATTTTCAGGGGATGTCTTATATTCGGGGAAACAGGGTATGTGGTAGGCAGCCATTTTCCTTACATATTCAGCACCATCTGGTAAATAGCATTCATCGGGCCAGTTCTTTCACCTTTAAGGTGGCCAAATGTGTGTTAACCCCACTCTCATTTCAGTTCTCTGAAATGCCAGGTTCTGCTTCTGTCTGGTCAAACTGGCCCAAATGTCTATGTTCCTAAACAGCCACAAGGTATCCAAACTACCAGCAGTTTGAAAAAGAGCTGTTGAAGCTAACCAGGGTGTTTGGTGTAAATTGGTGTTTGGTGTAAAAGCCAAGCCATGGGAAGAGACAGAAGAGTTGGCACCTCTTGGCAAACAAAGCAGGCATTGTAATAAACTGCATTTCTATATAAATTTGCCTGAACACCTGTTCTATGAATTTCAGTTATCATGTGCAAATTTTGCATAAGAACATAAGAACTAGCCTGCTGGATCTGACCAGAGTCCATCTAGTCCAGCACTCTGCTACTCGCAGTGGCCCACCAGGTGCCTTTGGGAGCTCACGTGCAGGAGGTGAAAGCAATGGCCTGCTGCTGCTGCTCCTGAGCACCTGGTCTGCTAAGGCATTTGCAATCTGAGATCAAGGAGGATCAAGATTGGTAGCCATAGATCCACCATAAATTTATCCAAGCCCCCTTTAAAGCTATCCAGGTTAGTGGCCATCACCACCTCCTGTGGCAGCATATTCCAAACACCAATCACACGTCGTGTGAAGAAGTGTTTCCTTTTATTAGTCCTAATTCTCCCCACCCCCCAGCATTTTCAATGAATGCCCCCTAGTTCTAGTATTGTGAGAGAGAAAAATTTCTCTCTGTCAACATTTTCTACCCCATGCACCCTCTTTGGTTCATCTGCAGATGGCCACAATCGTTCAAATTTACCTAAATCCTGCCCAGTATTAGGGTCTGCCCCCTGCATTGCTCCCTTTTCAGTGTATGTATGTGTGGGGAAATTGCCGAGAAACGATAGGGAAGTCTTTGAGTGTCTTCAAGTCAGAAGGAGAGCAGGCTATAGCCATGCATCACATGAAGCTGCCTTATACTGAATCATACAACCAGTCCATCAAAGGTCAGTATTGTCTTCTCAGACTGGCGGCTACACTCCAAAGTCTCAGGCAGAGGTCTTTAACATCACTTGCTATGTGTACCTTTTACCTGGAGATGCCAGGGCTTGAACCTGGGACACTTGCCAAGCTGATGGGTTACCTCTGAGCCCCAGCCCTTCTCCCATCCTTCCACTCTTCCTAAATGGTTTGATAGCATGTGTTCTTGCATGCAGTCCTGGGATTCTGGCAAATGTAGTGGTTAACTTCCCTCACTGACTCCACATTTAACTGTTCTAAGGCATGATCTTTATTATACTTTAGAAACAGGACATGCATATGTAAAAACAAGAGTAGGCTTGCTGGGGATTTACATTCATACTGTTTTGGGAATATATACACTTTTTCTCCAGTATCAATTACAAGGGAAACTGGTTCTTCCAGTTTGCTGCACTGACTGGCTGGTATCCGTAATGTCAACAGAAACTCTCTCATTCTCCTCACAGTGCCTGTTAAGAATTCTATTGTAGTCTGGGCAGAGCCCCTACAACATAAATTGCACAGGCTTAGTAGAACTGCTGTGACGTATCCTGCAGCTTTCTTTTTCTTTATAAATCGACCATCAGAGTTGGTTGCACAAGTGCAGAGTACACCCCCCCCCAGTCACTTTATAAAAGCCATTTCTGTTTTGTAAATAATTTTTCATAAAAGTCCAACTCTTTGGGTGTTAATGATGGTTTCACAGTCTCAAACGACATCACAAAATGTTTGTACTTCACAGTTGTTGCTTCAACTTTGTTCTCCTGCAGCGCCAATAAAGCAGCCTAAAAGAGAAAAGAAAATGAACACTACTGTACCAATGAATGTGAGAACTGTGTTTATTGTTCACAGTTGGTGTAGTTTTGCTGTCCTTTCCTATACATTTATTTTATGTAAAACATTTACATGCCACCTTTCCACCCAAATAAGGATCCTCACAGTGGCAAACATTAAAGCATGCAAAACATTTCAAACATTAAAACTATATGCAAAATATAAATGTATACAAAATATTTAACAATTAAATGAAGCAAACACATATGAACGGGCAGCAGACCTAATAAGAGTTAGTGAGGGAACTCCAAACAGAGTCTTCACCCAGGCCTCTTCCGCATATGCAGATTAATGCACTTTCAATCCACTTTCACAATGGTTTGAAAATGGATCTTGCTATTCCGCACAGTAAAATCCATCTGCAAGGTGGATTGAAAGTGCTTTATTCTGCATGTGCGGAAGAGGCCCCACTGACAGATGACAACAACAGAGGGAGAAAGATGAATCTCCCTAGGGAGGGAGTTCCAAAGTTTTGGTGTCCTGACTGAGAACGTCTTCTCTTATGTGGTCACCAGTTAGCCTCAGTTGGGTACACATTCTGTAAAAGCTTAGCAAGTGAGAACCATGGAGGGGGAGAAAGACAGTTGCCTGTCCTCCTCTTGTCTTCCAAGAAGAGAACGGGGAACCTAATATTTGCTGTTTTGCCCAACAGGACAGAAAAGACGACATATTCTTAATTTCTGCAGAAGCACCTATAATGGAGGGACTCATCAGTTGTTGACATAATCCTGTAGGATCTTTTAAGATGAGGCAGAGAACACCAGAACTCTTGGTTTGAGAGTTGTCACAAGAGTTGCCACATAAAAAGCAGCAACTTCACACTATTCGCAGTGCTGTTTCTCAAAGACATGAGACACCCTAGGCATATTCCAGAAGCGGATGCATGACATTAAATTACACTGATCTTACATCTCAAATCACTGGGGGTTTAAGAGAAGAAACCTTGCCTTACCTCCTTACAGAGATTCTCAAGATCAGCTCCAGTAAACAGTTTAGCTTGGGCTGCTATATCTTCTAGAGACACATCTGCATCTATAGGAATTCTTTCAGTGCAGATTTTCAAAATAGAAAGCTTTCCCTATTGCAGAAAGCAAAAGAGAGATACAGACCTGTTTGTGTACTTCTTTACTGGACAAAGCTGCAATCTTATGCACGCTCAGAATGAAATCGAATGTACACCGTATAGCACAGGAAGGCTGAAATGCAATTGCAGATTAACCTACCTGCATGTCAGTTAATCAATTCAGGAACCAGGCAGAAGAGCATTTAAAACTGTGGTTTTAAGGGTAAGCCGCAGAACGGCTGAAATACAACTCTTAAGTATCCTTGTGAATCTGATCTTACTTAGGAAGAAACTTTAGCGGGACTTCAGTAAACATGCACAGCATTTAGGTGTATGCAATTAATTGAGAATATGTCCCAGTGGAACATGAAAGCAAATGTGGACATAGACAAAGATAAAACAAACCGCTCATCATACTCTCGTGGTGCTTAATATCTGCCTTCATGATGACCTGAAATGTCTATCTTGGCAATCCCTCTCTAATACTGTGTAGCAAAGATTTCTAACCCTATGCAATCCCAGTGCATGGCAAAGGATTCTGGGTATACCCTCTATGACAGTGGTGGCGAATTGGCCATGCTGGCAGGGGCTGATGGGAATTGTAGTCCATAACATCTGGAGTGCCAAAGGTTCGCCACCACGGCTCTATGACATTCTAAGTTAAGATGTGGCAATGACTGTAGAGTGGTAGAGTGACTGTAAGGCCTGACTGTAGAGTGGTTTCAACATTCCCTTCACCGGCAATTCTAGAAAATCTGTATGTCTTCCATTACAGATATTCCTGGTAACTTCCTGAGGCATTCCAGGATTCCTAGGAACATAGCTTGAATATCACGATTCAGTTCAAAGTTATTGAACATTTATTAAACATTAATATTATTAAAAATTTAGAACAATTAGCATACTTTTTCTGTTTATCACCCTGAGTTTGGAATTTGTGGCCCCTTCCGCACATGCAAAATAATGCATTTTCAAACCACTTTCACAACTGTTTGCAAGTGGATTTTGTCATTCCGCACAGTTTCAAAGAGCACTGAAAGCAGTTTGAAAGTGCATTACTCTGCATGTGCGGAATGAGCCTTAGACTCCGTCTGTTCAGTCATATATGGGTTTTATTCTGTACCTTCTGATCAGGAGGAGGAACATATATAAGCTTGTCCAACCGGCCAGGACGCAACAAGGCATCATCCAACATGTCTGGTCTATTTGTTGCAGCCACAATCATAACATCTTTGTTGAAAACCTCCTGAAGTTCCAACTAGTAAGAAGGTACACATTTAAAATGATGAAATAAATATCCATTCATGCATTTAGTTTGTATCCTTCCTATTTCCCAAAGTTATGCCTGAACACCCCCCTGCCATGCTTTATAATAAATAAAGAAAAAAGTAATCTATGCAACTACTTATATCATTCTGTCCAGTGCTATAAAACTAAAAATCATAGGAAAAGCAGTGCTTTTGAATCTAATTATTACAATGAAACCCCACAGGTGTAGCTAATTATTACTGCAACTCAATAAAGCATCTATAATTTAACTGAAATTCCCAGTCCCTCAGCATATAACTGTATGGTTTTAAATAAAAATAAATAAGCAAGAAAGCAAGCACATTCATGTGAGGAACAGGTTTCAAAACCATCTGTCTGCAACGGTGCCTTGTTTATTTTGCAGATTTCATTTGTCAACCAGGATACTGAAAAACTGATTAGGAAAAAAAAATAAAATGTGCAAGAAAGTGAACATTTGCAAAAGAAATATATTTAATATTATGTGCAATGGACTTGGTAGGAACATAAGAACATAAGAACTAGCCAGCTGGATCAGACCAGAGTCCATCTAGTCCAGCATTCTGCTACTCGCAGTGGCCCACCAGGTGCATTTGGGAGCTCACATGCAGGAGGTGAGAGCAATGGCCTTCTGCTGCTGCTGCTCCTGAGCACCTGGTCTGCTAAGGCATTTGCAATCTGAGATCAAGGAGGATCCAGATTGGTAGCCATAGATCGACTTCTCCATAAATCTGTCCAAGCCCCTTTTAAAGCTATCCAGGTTAGTGGCCATCACCACCTCCTGTGGCAGCATATTCCAAACACCAATCACACGTTGCGTGAAGAAGTGTTTCCTTTTATTAGTCCTAATTCTTCCCCCCAGCATTTTCAATGGATGCCCCCTGGTTCTAGTATTGTGAGAAAGAGAGAAAAATTTCTCTCTGTCGACATTTTCTACCCCATGCATCAATTTATAGACTTCAATCATATCCCCCCTCAGACGTCTCCTCTCCAAACTAAAGAGTCCCAAACGCTGCAGCCTCTCCTCGTAAGGAAGGTGCTCCAATCCTTCAATCATCCTTGTTGCCCTTCTCTGCACTTTTTCTATCTCTTTGATATCCTTTTTGAGATGTGGTGACTAGAACTGAACACAGTACTCCAAGTGCGGTCGCACCATGGCTTGATATAAGGGCATGACAATCCTTGCAGTTTTATTATCAACTCCTTTCCTAATTATCCCCAGCATAGAGTTTGCCTTTTTCACAAACTTACTGCTCTAAAATTATTACATCTGAGGTTGGCCTTTTCTTTCTGCTGTCCCTGCTGACTGTGAGCTCTGCCACCAGCATTTATGCACAAGTGCTGGAGAAATCAAGAAGTGCTATTGCGGGAAGTGCCAGCAGGAATTGAAGGGCAATGGAACAGTCCTGTATTGCTAATATCTTTGTGGATATACAGTGATATTTGATGCACAGTCACTCCAATCTAAACACACTGACTTCAGTGGGCTGAGAATAGAGTACCTTTGCACAGGATTGCACAGTTTATGTGTAAAGATGGTTCCCATAGCCATGGTTTGTTGCCTTGGTTAAGATCCCAACATTGCAGAAGATGGAAAACGTTAACCTAGGCATGGTGTAGTGGTTAAGAGCAGATGCACTCTAATCTGGAGAACTGGGTTTGATTCCACACTCTGCCACTTGAGCTGTGGAGGCTTATCTGGTGAACCAGATTAGCTTGAGCACGCCAACCCATGCCAGCTGAGTGACCTTGGGCTAGTCACAGTTCTTCGGAGCTCTCTCAGCCTCACCCACTTCACAGGGTGTTTGTTGTGAGGGGGGAAGGGAAAGGAGATTGTAAGCCCCTTTGTGTCTCCTTACAGGAGAGAAAGGGGAATATAAATCCAAACTCTTCCTCTTCATAGTCTGTATGGGGGGCCATCAGCAAGACTTATTTGGCATTTTGGAAATAGAAAAACTGTCTGGTGCTCATGTAACATTTAGCCATGGTTAAAGCAAATCCTGTTTTTAAAAATCCCCATTAATAGCTAAACCATGGTTAGGATAATCTTTAACCATGGTATTTAGAAAGGAACTGAACAATGGCTAAGTATGAGCAGTGTAGTCCTAAGCCAGTCTTGTCTTACTAAAGATGTTCTGGTACCATTTTTATGGCTTCACTTATGCCACAACTGATTCAGCAGGAGAAACAACGAGTTGCTCCTCTACAAAGACAAGTTATTTTTTTAAAAACAGCTATTTCTATGTAATCACGTGAAAAGATACCTCTTTATAATTTTCAATTTGTTCTCGGCAGTCACCGTCCAGCTCTGCTTTATTTCCTCTTCTCTCAGTGACCTTAAGTCCGACGCCATCCAATTCATTGAGAAGGACAGAAAGAACTCTTTCTTGTACGCCATGCCCCCTTTTACCAACTGATCGGGAACCCAGGATAGAATCAATTTCATCTAGAAACACTATTGCTGGAGTATTTGCTCTTGCTTGACGAAAGACCTTGAGGTAGGGTGTACAAAGAGATAAAAATGAAGGACATTTGTGTATCATTCGTGTCAAGTTTTTAAGTACGCTTTGTCCTGCAATTTTGTGGAACAAAGTAATGGAAAACTAATTCTAACCGTGCTTCTTTGTTCTGCTCACACACCATTACTCAATTTCAGCAAAAAGTAGCTTGATGTTACATCTAAACCAGCACATTCTTATCTGTACCAAACCTGCAAATCAGGATTCTAATCAATGGTTTATTCCCTATTTGGAATCATGGTTTGGAGAGCTAGTGAGAACTACTGCTGGCTGGTTTAGATGCCAGGGAAAGCAAAACTGGGAAATTACTAAGAAGATGATCAGAGGAGGAAATTCACACAATTAAGCCCCTTGCAGGACTGTTTGTAGCTCAAAACGATGGACCTACAGCTCTGACAAATGAAAGAATAAGCATGACTACATAGATATATCCTTATGAACCAAACCTGGGATAAAATCTTCTCTGAGTCACCAACATATGGTGAGAAAAGATCAGCGCTGCTCACAGACAGAAAGGAACAGTGGGTGCTTGTGGCTGCTGCCTTCACAAGCGTAGTTTTGGCACAACCTGATGGTCCATACAAAAGGATTCCTTTCGGCCGGGCCAGCCCCATCCTGACGAATGCCTTGGGGAATTTTATTGGCCACTCGATGCTCTGCAAACAGAAGCAGGTACGCACATTAATTCCTCGTGCAATTATGTCACACAAGCCAACACACCTTTGAGTCTTCCTACTGGTGACTACCCTCTGCCCCACAGGAACCCATGGGCCCCACAAGCTAGAGAATAACTGCAATCTTGTTTTGGTCTGTTTTAAAGTCTAAACAAATTGAACTTGTAAACTTCTTTAAACCCCTTTAAAAGGGGCTTGGACAGATTTATGGAGGAGAAGTCGATTTATGGCTACCAATCTTGATCCTCTTTGATCTGAGATTGCAAATGCCTTAACAGTCCAGGTGCTCGGGAGCAACAGCCACAGAAGGCCATTGCTTTCACATCCTGCATGTGAGCTCCCAAAGGCACCTGGTGGGCCACTGCGAGTAGCAGAGAGCTGGACTAGATGGACTCTGGTCTGATCCAGCTGGCTTGTTCTTATGTTCTTTGCAAGCATGGGAGATGATTTTTTAAAAACAAACCTCCCCCCCTCCCAGATGCTATAGGATAGCAGCTAACATTGTTGAACGTCCAGCGTTCAGACAGGTGAATATGTCCCTGCTTTGCATAGCATCCATGAGGTGCTCTGAAGTACAACTGTACACATGAAATACACATGGGATGAACAGTTTAGAGCAGAGGTCTGCAACCAGCGGCTCTCCAGATGTTCACGGACTACAGTTCCCATCAGCCCCTGCCACCATGGCCAATTGGCCATGCTGGCAGGGGCTGATGGGAATTGTAGTCTGTGAACATCTGGAGAGCCGCAGGTTGCAGACCCCTGGTTTAGAGGAATTAGGGGACCATTTCACAGCAAAAGAAGTAGTGACCCTTTAAGAATCAGCTGTGTACTCTACCTGCTTTAACTTTAGCTTCACATCTTCAAGGCCCCCAATTTGATCCCAGGTGATAGGCTTAAAGTCGGACAGCCCAATTCCGCTTCGAAAAGACGACGGCTGAATCTTTTTCAGTGCTCCATAGAAGTCTGACATGTTAACTGCATTAACCGAGTCCTGGGAAATACAAGAAGAACAAAGATTTTTAGCATTTATATAGCCCATTTCCCACTCAAAAACTGTCAACTTATCGCAGTTAAGAACATAAGAACATAAGAACTAGCCTGCTGGATCAGACCAGAGTCCATCTAGTCCAGCATTCTGCTACTCGCAGTGGCCCACCAGGTGCCTTTGGGAGCTCACATGCAGGATGTGAAAGCAATGGCCTGCTGCTGCTGCTGCTGCTGCTCCTGAGCACAGTTGTTACAACAGCCATGACAGGAAGGACAGTAGTATTATTCTAGCAGTAGAGGAGGGGTGTCAAGGCAGAGAGGGTGAGTATCTTGGCTAAGGGCATCTAACGAGGAAAGCAGAGATGAGATCTGAATCAGCGACATTCTGGATTACTGCTCGTTTTCATAACAGCTTAAAGCAGTGGTGGTGAACCTATGGCATGGGTGCCAGAGGTGGCACTCAGAGCCCTCTCTGTGGGCATGCATGCAGAGTTCGTCATGGGTTTTTTTAAAATCACCCCACAGACCTCTAGGCTGACCTGGGCCGCTGGGCACGACATGTGGGTAACCCTGTTAAGTGCTGTTAAACCCCACTGATTTTTATGGGAAGAACTAAAGTGCAATCCTTTACCTGGGAGTAAGCTCGGTTGCTGGCAATGGGGCTTGCTTCTACACCCTCCTAGGGTTGTAATTCACCCATTCGAAGCGTTTCACGGTTGCTTCAAAGCAAAGCCACCGACTACCCCAAGCTTACTCCCGAGTAATGCGTGCCTTGGAGCTAACCATTTTTTCTAAACTAAAACCTCAGTATTCAGGTTAAATTGCTGTGTTGGCACTTTGCGATAAATAAGTGGGGTGTGGGTTGCAGTTTGGGCACTCGGTCTTGAAAAGGTTCGCCATCACTGGCCTAAAGTCTGTGAGCAGCCACACCATTCCGCAATCTGTCCGTGCATGTGGATCATCAAACTACCAAGTCTTAACACATTGATTCTACAGACACAAAGTGCTGTGTGCTGTGCTGTGCGACACGGTGCTGGCTCGAGGTCATTCAATACACTGATTACTCAAAGGGATGAAGCACTGAGGATTTAACTCCAAGCAAAATAGTGCTAGTGGACAACGGAGAAAACACAGGCAATACACTTAGGGCTGCCGTTTGCAATGGATTCTTACCGAACAAGCCCGAAACACAGCCTGCAGGGCGGCTTCTCTGCAGAGGGCTGTCAGGTCAGCTCCGACGTAACCTGTTGTTATTTCTGCAAGCTCCAGCAAATTAACGTCACTGGACGACACGGGCATGCCAGCAGTAATCAGCTGCAGGATGGATTTCCTCTGCGAAAGGGTTGGTGTCCCAATGATAATCTGAAAGCAGCCAAAGACAAATAAAAAACAGAAACAAGTTGCTATTTTTTGGGTTAACCCCTGAGCACAGAATCATAGAGCTGGAAGAGACATGAAGGAACATCGAGTCCAACCCCCTGAATTGCAGGAACACATAATCAAAGCACTCCTGACAGATGGCCACCCAGCCTCTGTTTAAAAACCTCCAAAGAAGGAGACTCCAGCACACTCCGAGGTGGTGAATTCCACTGTCGAACAGCCCTGACTGTCAGGAGGTTTTTCCTGATGTTTAGGTGGAATCTCTTTTCCTTCACCTTGAACTCCTGGCAAGTCAAAGCTTATTGTACCCTGCCCATGGGGTTGGTGATAGGTGGGAAATAAGTACAAAGATAAATAAATAAATAACCTAGTTCTAACAAAAACATGGTCTGAGACTCTATTTTGAGAGCCAGACCTAAATCAGTCAGATGAGCTGAATTTTAATAACCTGATGCCTTCCTCCAACCTAAAAGATCTTCTTCTGGTGTAAATGTCTCTACTTCCAGGGGAAGGCTATTTCTTGCCTCTCCTGATGTTTAAAAAACTTAAAATGATCCTACTCATTTAACCAAAGGTTACTCTTTTTTCACTAGTACCATATTTTTCACCAGTGCCATGTTAGAATTTGAATAAACCAGGCAATTCTCTGATGTTCATCAGAAGAAAATATATGGGCACTGCCAATTAGCTATCACTATAGTTTTCCAGCCTATGGTGGCATATTATGTCTATACTGTGAATTTAAACCAGTTTCAAACCCATTTAACTGTAAAGTGAATATCAACATTGCAATTTTATTTCTGAGAAAGGATGATGATGAAGAAGAAGAGTTTGGATTTATACCCCACCTTTCTCTCCTGTAAGGAGACGCACAGTGGCTTACAAACTCCTTTCCCTTCCTCTCCTCACAACAGACACCTTGGGAGGTAGGTGGGACTGAGAGAGTTCTGAGAGAACGGTGACTAGCCCAAGGTCACCCAGCAGGAATTTAGGAGTGTGGAAACACATCCGGTTCACCAGATAGGCCTCTGCCATTCAGGCGGAGGAGTGGGGAATCAACCCCGTTCTCTAGATTAGAATCCACCTGCTCTTAACCACCACAAAGGATACTTTCAAGAACTATAACTCCCACAGCCCTTTGAGGGAATCCACTGCATTGGTGGAAACCGGTATCAAATGTCCCCAGGTTTCTAGTGAATAACAGTCTCCCTCACTTTCTGCCAAGTGACACACCAACCGGAAACAACACATTCAGAAACGAGATATAACCACCTCACGGTCAATTCTGCCCGGCCTTCTCAGTGCAGGGTCTAGAGCATCGGGTCTATTTGTGGCTGCCACGATCACCATCTTGCTTCTTCCACCAATACCATCGATAAGAGTTAGCAACTGAGCCACCAGGCGATTTTCAGGAGCGTTGTTTGAACATTCTCGCTTAGGGCACAAGGAATCGATCTCATCGATAAAAAGAACCGTCGGCCCTTCGGCAGACATTTCGCTGGCTTGTTCGAATGCGCGCCGCAGGTTCTCCTCACTTTCACCAGGTCTTGAACCATACACAACGGGGCCATTGATGCAAAAGAGGCAAGCCCCCACTTCTTCAGCGACTGCTTTGACAAGAAGAGTCTTTCCCACACCAGGAGGCCCCACCAAAAGCACTCCTCTTGGAAGAGAAAGGCCTAATTCCTGGAAAGTTTTGGGGAAGTGCAAAGGCAAGTCAATCATCTCTTTCAATGACTTATGGACGTCCTTCATCCCGGCCACTAGATTTCTTGCACTGTCTTCCACCAAAAGGTCATACCAATCTAGTGTGACCACCTCTTTTACAAGAACATGGGTTTTTAGGGTGACTAAGCCGGCATCTTCTGTGGCAGGCCCCACAGACAATATTTCAACGCAGGCCACTGGATTGCTCAGAAGTGGACTGAACGTAATAACATGATGAAGGGAAACATACGCATCTCGCAGTAGTTCTCTGGCCAATTCCTGCAGCATACCTTTGGAAGTATTTTTTGTCACAGCCCCTTTCTTAAGGATCACCTTGACTGTCAGTTTTCTCAGTTTGTGACGTTCCAGCATTTGCAAGTGATCCGTGCTCAGAGTCAGATTCTGTAAATGTTTCACCTTCAAGCTGCGAGTTCTACACTTCAGGTCGAGTTGCAAGTAGCCGTCGGCCAAGTCGTGCCTAGGCCAGGCTGTGCACACGCAAATTCCTGTGGGCAAGGTGATCTTAACTGGGGAGCCCAGTTTGGCACCCAGGGAGGAGAAAGCGGCAGGCCCCAATCTGCACCTCTGGGTGCCTTCATCTCCTGGATCCAGTGGGAGCACTTTTAATAAAACCATCTTCAAAAGCTCGTCACGGATTGGTGCAAATCACGCACACAGGCATTTCCCTGAAAAAAAGGAGGACGGTCAGCTCTATGAAATGAAAATACAGACAAGAGCCTCTTTCCAGATTTCATTAGGGGCTGAAATGGTAGTGGTGTGGATTCACGTAAAGATTCAAACACCAGCTCATAGGTATATGTTGCAAAAGGGTGGTGCATTTTCAGAGAAGTTACTTCGTAAGGGCCTACCTAAAAAAAATGACCAACCTGGGATGAGGACCGCCCTCTTCTTTCCCTAAACAGCACTGCTGAGAAGAGGCCGTGGATCAGTGGTACAGCATACAATTTTAGTGCTGAACCTCACAGGTTTTCTTAGTTTGTGACGTTCCAGGATTTGCAAGTGATCAGTACACAGAGTCAGATTCTGTAAACGTTTCGCCTTTAAGCTGCGAGTCTTCACCCAAAAGGCTCAGGCAGCAGGTCACACTAAAAACCTTTGCCTGAGCCCCTGGACAGCCACTGCTGGTCAGAACAGACAATACTGAGACCCAATAAATCAAAGGCCTGTGCTGTTTTCTCTAGCAGTTTAGGAAGGAAGCCCAGGCAGCCCCAGCTGTGCTCTGGAACTAGGACTGGAAGAATGCCGAAGGGTCGTTTTGCACTTGTTGAGCAGCTGTGACTGGAACCAGGCTCCCAACAGCTGTACACCTGTCAAAACGGACACACAATCTTCATGCATATAACTGTTGACATGTGTATATCCACAGCCTTTACCACATACCAATGAACACTCTTGCAGGGAAGACACGCAGCATCCAGCCAACTCTGTATATGGTTTGATTCTGGACAGCCATGAAATCTACCGGAATTTACTCTATAAATTATGCAAAGTCTGTGTCTGGGCACGTGCAGAGTGCGCACTGTTGGCAACTGCCAATCAATCCCCAGATTGTTTTTCGGAGGGGGGGCATTTGCTAAATAGCAGGACGGATGGCTACATCACTTAAACCTGCCGCACGTGATCTCTGGATAATAATTTGGGCCGGTGTATTTAAAGACGAAAAAGCAATGTTTTTGCCCTACCTTTCCAAACCGACACCTCGAACGCTGTTATCTGCTGCGATGTTTTGGAAGAGCCGGAAGCGACTTAATGGTGCTGAAATCAGACACGTGAATTGCGGATCCTGGCAGTAAGGTTGCACTCCAGACGCAAAATGCAGAGATGAACACCCCACAAACCCATCTTCTCCCTCCCACCGCTGGATAAAGTTGTGAAAACCCCGTTTTGGAGAAACCCACAAAACGTGCTCTGCAACAGACCAGCAATGCAGAATAGCAATGCATCAATTGGCTAGCACCGTTGCCAATCAACGCTAGATGGGCAGGCTCTTACCTTGATCGACTCCCCTTTCCTCCGGCCAAATCAGGGACGGCGGTTGAGTGGAGGCGGGACATCCAGTCACTCAATCAGAGAAAGCAGGAAGGGACAAGGGAAGAGGCTTCTGATTGGGCAGTCTCTGACAATGGGCGGAGCTTTGCCCCAAAGGGGAAACTTGAAACTGAACAATGTGTTTTCACAGTTTAGTCAGTTACCGAAAGTGAGTGTGGCTGAGTAAAGCAGGTTGCAAACAGAAAGGAGTTATTTTTTTAAATTTTATTTTCTTTTGCTTGCTATCCCGCAAGAGCCGGGCCCAGGGCAGCTCACACACAAAATTATACAGCGCACAAAGGTCGCTTCTTGAGTCATACAATTATTATAACTGCAAAACTGCTGTTAGTGCCCCGCAACACGCCTCCTCTCTGTAGTGAGAATGAATCCTGTGTCTGCTTTGCAATCATGCAAATCAAAATAGCAGGGCTGGATTTTCCAAGGGTTTGCAAAAGAAAAGAAACTGAACAGTCTCCTGGGGCTTCCGCCAATAGTTAAGGGATGCAAGAGATGCTATTTATTCCGATGACCACCAGGGGGCGGTCTCAAGCTTACCTTGGATTCCAAACGTTACCTGCGTGTTGTTTGCGTACCGTTTATTTTTTTTACAGCGACATCATTGCGTTGGGCAGACTTGCTTCCAATGGCCAGTAATTATCCCAGAACAGTGTTTCTGACCACGTGCAGAGTGCCTTTACCCAACCTTACTCAGGCCTTTACACATCTGGGGTTAAGTGCTTCTTAAAGCAGGCAAGGTGTGTGTTTTCCAGGTGGGTTGGAACTTGAGAAAATCAAAATATTTTAGAAGTCAAGCTTCTTGCTCTTTATGTGTAACATGCCTTGGTACATGCCTTTCTCCAATTGCTCTGTGTGTGTGTGTGTGTGTTTGTGTGTGTTTTAAAGTCCAACCCTTTATTTGTTTGTTTATATTTATAAGCCGCCCTCCTCCAAAGGGCTCAGTTGTATACTCCTGAAGGCTGTTTGCTGACTGTATGCTCAGTTAATTTTCGTGCTCTGTGCTGGTTTCTGAAGCAGCTGTGTTCTCTCTCCCCCCCAAACTTTGGAATATTTAACTTTCACAATGGATCAGTTATCTCTATCTTTCTTGAAGGCAGTAGGGAAAGGGGAAGATCCAGTGTGAGATGGGTTGGTTCAGTAAAGGAAGCCATCCAGGGCCTTCAGTTTGCAAGTTCTGGATGAAGTTGTCAGCGATAAGGTATTTGGGGGTTCATTAATTTATAGGGTCACCATAAGCTTAAGTGACTTGGCAGCACATAATGCACAAACACTGTGTTTCTCAGCTTACATTGCCTCATGGGGTGGTTGTGAGGATAAAATGGAGGGGAGACAGCAATGGGTACTTGATAGCTATGTTTAAATATTTGAAGGAATGCCACGTCGAAGAGGGAGCAAGCTTATTTTCTGCTGCCTCAGAGTAATGGACTCAAGGTGCAGGAAAAGAAATTCTACCTAAACATTAGGAAGAACTTTCTGACTATCAGGGCTGCTCAACAGTGGAATTCACTGCCTCGAAGAGTGGTAGAGTCTCCTTCTTTGGAGGTTTTTAAACAGAGGCTGAATGAACAAATGTCGGGAGTGCTTTGCACGGCAGGGGGCTGGACTTGATGGCCCTTATGGTCTCTTCCAACTCTGTGATTCTATACTTTTATCCTTAGTTCATTAGAGGAAGTTCTTTTATCCTTAGTTCATTAGAGGACTTAAACATATCATAGCTTTTCCTTAATTGAAATCGCACAAGGATTCAAGGACCTTACATGGCTCGATTGACACAGTTCTCCTTGCCTATTTCCTTGTTTAAAAAAAAGTTTACCAGGAGCAGCTCAGCTACGCTTCTTGCCTTGTGGTGCGCTCCAAACATCAGAGATAATAGTGTTCAAAATCTGGCTTCTGTTTGTTATGCTTCTTTGTTATATTTGTTTCCTTGCTTATGTTTACTGTCCTAACTGCAACCTTCAGCAAAGTTTATTTCTTTTATCTGGCAAGCCATACATTGTTTTGCACAATCGCACCTGATCTAGAGTCTGTTTCCAAAATGAAGCAGGCTGCTTTCTCAAAACATGCATGAAAATAATAGTTATATTTGATCTCATTTGTTCTCGCCGTTTAATGCTCACTTGTATTTTGCCTCTATGGAAGTTCCGTTGGGTCATTATGGTTTATAATTCCAACTTGATCTGTTCTGCTTGAGTTTGTCTGATTCTTATTGATTCTTATTGATTCTCAATGATTCTTATTGATTCTTATTGAAAATCATATGCAGGCACAGCAATTCTGTCCCCCGCCCCGCCTTAAATCAATTGCTACTTCAGAGAAGCAATTAAACATGATGCAGATGTATGGGAGAGAGGTACTTGACTCCTGTGCAGCACCCAGGAGCTGCTAATTTGCTTTAGAAATTAAGCAGGGTCAGTACTTGGTATGTTGGCTGAAGGAAGCAGAAGCAAGAACCACAGGGTATGCTATGCTGAGTAAGGCAGTGGTAAACCACCTCTGCTTATCTCTTATCTTGAAAACCACATGAGGGAGAAGCCTCATCCCCGTCCTTCTTGCTCTAAAAATAAGTTTTTAAAAATCATTTTATATCCTCTAGATGGCAGCTAAACACCAGTAACAAAAGTCTGTCTCCTTAGAGTGACTGGATTTCCCCAAAAGTATTCAAATGTCCCCCTCCCCAAGAAACAAAAATCTAACCCAGCATTTCCCTTTTCACTAGATCGTTTTTTTCAGTTCAAGCTTTATAGGATCACATAAAGTGCTCAGATCAAAACCAGTTTTTGTGGTGGTTTCTGCTTCTTCTTATAGGGGTCTTTCCAATATCACTTTGTGAAGCCTGCTGGCAGTCTGGGAACTTATTTGAACATGGGAACTTGTGCAGAGGTGGGATCCAACTAGTTCTCACCACTTCTTTAGAAGTGGTTACTAATTTTTTCTGAGTGCCGAGAAGGGGTTACTAAAGCAACCTCCCTGCCCAATAGGGACTGGAGGTGCGGGTGTGCGGCGGCGCCACTGTTTGAATCCCACCACCATCGGAACCTGTTATTAAAATTTTTGGATCCCACCACTGAACTTGTGTCACTGACTTGCCTGCCTAGTCAAATGTGGTGGGTGCCAACAGACTCAGGCAAAGGTCTATCCCATGACTGCTCCCAGAAAACTTTTTTTCTGGAGATTGTACTTTCTTCATGCAAAGTATTTTTACATTACTGTCGAGGCCTGCTTGATTTGTGTTTTGTAAGAACGCTACAAATCAATGCTGCTAACATATATATGTAACCAGCCTCATTAGTAAACGCTACTGATCAACACTACAGAGTCTGTTTATTGGCTTAAGGTTCGAGACCTAACAAGTTTGCTCCTTTTATATGGCACTTGGTCTGTTTCTAGTACAGACAAGTATGGACCTTTGGAATGAAGAAATGAAGGAGAAGAATTTATTGGCTCTGCTTGACTCTAAGGCCCCTTCCGCACACGCAAAATAATGCGTTTTCAAACCACTTTCACAACTGTTTGCAAGTGGATTTTGCCATTCCGCAGAGCTTCAAAGAGCACTGAAAGCAGTTTGAAAGTGCATTATTCTGCATGTGCAGAATGAGCCTTGAAGTGTGAGAAGCGCAACTCTGCTTGTTGTTTCGACTAAGTTTCATAACCATTATTCTACAGCACCAAGAATTCTGAAGCCAGAATCCCCTTCACATTTTGGCTTATTTCTCTCATTTATTTTATTATTTAAAAAATATCAGTTCCCTTGCTCTTAGTTCTGCCGCTTGTCCCTTTGAACATTTGCAGATGCTGCATCCCAACCTACATCAAAGCTTAGCCAAAATATACATTTTTAAAATCAGGTTTGGTTTTCCAGCCCCCTAATAAATCATTCCTTTTCAGCATACTAGTCATTTCTGGGTGTGTGTTTTTTCTGTTCTGAATGGGCTCCAGTTTTCCCCCTCTGGTACAGAATAGAATACAGGGTCCTAAGTGTTGTCTTGCGAAAGCTACATTTCTAAGAACGAACGCAATCACCTCCCTGGTCTGAGATATGATTAATTTGCATGCACAAATCGAGACAGCATTAGCCCCATGCCCCAAACAAACCCTATTCCGAAAACTTCTTAAGTCATCGATTGTCTACTGTTAGATTTCAAAAATCTGTCTGCACTTGAAGTGATTTTCTGTGTCTATATCATCTAGCTATCTCTAGCAAGCTGTTGCATTTTTATTCCACCCTTCCTCCAAGGAATAAGACATGAATAAAAATAGGTTATTGACATGATAAAGGAGTAGATTTAGTTTGGACCTGTATAGTTGAGTCTCAAGTTAAGTTGGTTGTGGTGGGTTTTCCGGGCTGTGTGGCCATGGTCTGGTAGATCTTGTTCCTAACATTTCGCCTGCATCTGCGGCTGGCATCTTCAGAGGTGTATCACAGAGGGAAGTCTGTTACACACAGTGCTCTGTGTGTATCTCTGTGATACAACTCTGAAGATGCCAGCCACTGATGCAGGCAAAACGTTAGGGGCAACATCTACCAGACCACGGCCACACAGCCCAGAAAACCCACCACAACTATTTGAATCCGGCCGTGAAAGCCTTCAACAGTACTTAAAGTTAGGGTTAAGAGACTTGTTTTAAATAATTTCCTCAGAGCAGTACTAATATTGTGTGCACAAGCGTGTGAATGATCCGGAACTTTTGGTCAGGAACGATACGAGGTTGCGTGTTTGTGAATTTGATGTTTATGTAATTGCTGTTGTACTGTAGGTTATGATTATCAAAAAAGAAAAAAAGACTTTTTGGGGTTCCATCAGGCTGTTCATGTTAAGTCTTGTCCACATAACAATATCTTCGTTTTGGTAAATAGCCCCAGCTCTGTGAAATTGGGAGCTGTATAGATTGCTGCCAGATGTAAATACTCGAATTATTACCTCATTGTATTGGCTCGGGCAAAGCTTAATTTCTTGTGCTGTCAATAAAAGTCGTGTGAGAATACTGCTGTCATTAAATCTTAATAATAAGGATTTTGGGGGGGGAAAGCTGTTTACAAAAGCGATTCAAATTTACCGTGTCCATCTTCCCTTGGCTTGGATTTTGCTATGTGTAAAGCTCAGCCCTGTTCACTCAAAAGTAAATCCCACAATGGGACTTGTGCATATAATTGCAGCGTTAGCATATTCTTTTTTAAAAACCCCATGAGAAGGGTCTAGCTAGATGAGATACTAGGAGAGCCAGAATTTTAAAAAGGTAAATTGCAGTTTTGTGTGTGTGCATTATATTTAGCATATAGCTTTTTCCACAAAAGTGTCGTCCCCCTCCCACCCCCAGTTGGGACGAATTGCTTCACATGATGTTTTCAATCTTTGATGGTATTAGATAGTAAGGTATCTTATTAACCTGGATAGCTTTAAAAAGGGTTTGGAGGAGATTTATGGAGGAGAAGTCGATCTATGGCTACCAATCTTGATCCTCCTTGATCTCAGATTGCAAATGCCTTAGCGGACCAGGTGCTCAGGAGCAGCAGCAGCAGAAGGCCATTGCTTTCACCTCCTGCAGGTGAGCTCCCAAAGGCACCTGGTGGGCCACTGCGAGTAGCAGAGTGCTGGACTAGATGGACTCTGGTCTGATCCAGCAGGCTCGTTCTTATGTTCTTAAGGTTCAGAGAAGTGCTCAATTGTTCAGCATGTTTTTGTGATTCTGTAGAATCTTTTGCTATCAGGGACCATCCATACAAGAGTTATTTTGTGTGATTAAAATTTACTTTTCTGCAAGCTGAATTCCATTCAGGACTCTACACAGCATTTAGCATTGCTATGTTCTTCATGAAAATCCAGCCCCTCCCCCTTGTATTTGCTTAATATATATAGCTCCTGTTTAGCAGAGGTTCAACTTTTCCCTGTGGTTTCCCCATTTCCCGCCATTAATGAATTAGACTGTGAAATTACTTACTTCCTGTGCTTCCCTTCCTTCAAGCCTCAACAAGAAATAAATGAATCATTCATTAATTCTCTGTTCTTGATGATGTCTGGGCAGAGATTTCAGTGCTGCTTCTCATTTTACAGGTTAAAACCGCTGTTCATTATTTTATATTTTAATACCATTTCACAACAATGCTGTAACAATCTTTAAAAACATTTAAAAAAGAAATTGAGAGTTGGTTTGTTTGAAAATGGAAATGCTGTCTCCTTGAAGAACAGTTAATCCATAATTGCCTGGTGGTCACTGGGGGACAGCAGAGGCGTAGCTCCAGGGGCAGGGGGCATGATGCACCGGGTGCGCCCCCTGTGGGGGCGTGGCGAAGGCGTTCTGGGGCATGACGAGGCAGAGGACGCACCAGTGCACCGGGTGCTTTCCCCCCTTGCTACGCCTCTGGGGGACAGTAGATGTGTTGCCCAGTGCCAGATCCTCCTATGCTATGCGTCTGCCATCTTCAGCCAACACACCAATAAACAGGCTGTGGCCAACCAGCTTGCTCCATCTTCAACAAGATATCTCCATCTTTAAACATGACTATCATGTCATCCCTTAACCTTCTCCAGACTGAACATACCTAGCTCCCTAAGCTGCTCCTCACAGGGCATGGAATCCAGACCTTGAACCATTTTGGTCGCCCTCCTCTGGACCTGTTCTGGCTTGTCAACATCCTTCTTGAATTGTGCTGCCCTGAGCTGGACACAGTATTACAGGTGACCTCCAACCAAGGCAGAATAGAGTGGTACTATTACATTCCTCGATATAGACATATACTATTGATGCAGCCCAGAATTTCATTGACTTTCCCTTCTTTCTTTCTTTCTTTCTTTCTTTCTTTCTTTCTTTCTTTCTTTCTTTCTTTCTTTCTTTCTTTCTTTCTTTCTTTCTTTCTTTCTTTCTTTCTTTCTTTCTTTCTTTCTTTCTTTTCTTTCTTTTCTTTTCTTTCTTTCTTTCTTTTCTTTCTCTCTACTATTCTCTCTCTCTCTTTTCTTTTCTCTCTCTCTCTTTCTTTCTTTCTCTCCTTCTTTCTCTCTTTCTCTCTCTTTCTCTCTTTCTCTCTCTCTCTCTCTCTCTTTCTCTTTCTTCTTTTCTTCTTTTCCTCCTCCTCCTCCCTCCTCCTCCCTCCTCCCTCTCCTTCCTCTTCCTTCCTTCCTTCCTCTTCCTTCTTCCTTCCCTCTTCCTTCCTTCCTTCCTTCCTTCCTTCCTTCCTTCCTTCCTTCCTTCCTTCCTTCCTTCCTTCCTTCCTCCTCCTCTTCCCTCCCTCCCTCCCTCCCTCCCTCCCTCCCTCCCTCCCTCCTTTCTTTCTTTCTTTCTTTCTTTCTTTCTTTCTTTCTTTCTTTCTTTCTTTCTTTCTTTCTTTCTTTCTTTCTTTCTTTCTTTCTTTCTTTCTGCTGTTAAGTATAAGTTACAATTACATTTTTGGTTTTATCTTTTACTGTTTTGAACACTTGAACCTTTGGCTGTTCTAAACTCTTGGGATCTTCTGGCATCTCCAGGTGGAGGCTATCTTGTGTATGAGATACTGAACACTTGGAGTTGTAACGCTGTGTGGCTTGGCAGGTGTGGCACAGAGAGGAACAGCAAATGCCAGCTGCTAGTTGCATAGAGAACAGCCGTCATTCTGCGCTTGACACATCTGCGCGTTATCCGGTGCACTTTTCCAGGCGCACCCACATGAAACTATTATTTTTCCTCCAACAATTTTGCAGCGGTGAGTGACAGAATGGGTGACATGGCTCTCATTTATTTGGTTTTTTTGTAAAGATTATGCTTTCCATAGGATTTTTAGAAAGTGGTAATTTTGTTCTGTTACCTTGAATAATCCTGAATTGTCCTTTAAAATACTTTAGAAAGCATATACAGTTTTTGTTTGTAGTATCTCCAGTTCACTAGGGACCCCTGAGGGTATTGTGCTTGAAGAGGAATGGTTATACCTCTCCTCTTTCAAAACCTGCTCATTTTAATTATGGTTGTTTATGTTGAGGTATGGGTAGTTAGTTGTTTATGTAGGTGGGCCTTCGAACAAAGCTAGCAGAAAATTGATGGCAAACTTAAGGGAAATTATAGATCCGTCTCACCCTCCACAATTTGCAAGATACAGGCATTGATATCCAGATTGCAAATGTTTATCCAATTATCTGAATAGGTTGTGCAGGTGTTCTTAGTGTTACAAAGTGCTGCCAAACCTCTTGCCTTGAAGGATCTCATGTGTCCACAAAGGGAACAACACCTTTATCCTTATTCTTTTCAGCTCTTCTAAAAGCGGGTGTTGTCTCCTCATCTGAATCTTTCTGAGAGTCAAGTTTCATGCTACTGTGAGCAAAGAATAGAGTAAACCTTTCTGTCTTGAGTGATTGAGTGATTGATTGATTGATTGATTGATTGATTGATTGGTGTCTTGAAATCGGGGCTCAAAGAACTTATACCTTGCTGCAGCCTGACATGAAATGTTAGCACCAGTTCAATGAAAGGAGAGTTCTAGGCAGGTCTTCATGCCTCTCACCAGTTTTTAAGTCAGCAATGCCAATTGATATTCCAGAAGCGCCATAAGTTATTACAGCACAGATGGCATTCTGCTAATTAAAAATCAAGGCACTTGACAACTATAGTTCCAGACTGCATATAAATTAGTATTATAGAGTAGAGAAAGGAAATAGTTTTTAAGCAGGCAACAAGTAGCTTCGTTTTGCCTACTTACAGAGTTTTCTTTTTGCCCATGGTTGCCTCCGGTCAAGCTGGCTTGGGACGGAGATTTGTTTCTTTCCGGAATACCCGCAGACTGGGAGATTGATTTCTTCTGTTGATTTCCATTTACAGGATAGAACTTGTGGAAATACTTGCATCGTATAGTTTTGGATTGTTGCATTGACTCTGATATGCTCTTTTACTGATTGCAGGACTTATAATAAGTGGACTTTGGGACGCAGTACTGTGAATGGGTTATTGCCCTCTGCAATATGCAGGATTGATTTTTCTTGTCACATTGATATGCACCTATGCGCGTCGATGCACTTTGCTATTCTGGCACTTTTTTGCGCTTTATTATTTATTAAAACTCTTCTTCACAGTTTCTGTGTAAAGTGGCTTTGATACGGTGGTCTATTTTCCTGCACTGTCGAGCACACCGTATCTTTTTTGTGCTGTTTCTTTAGGTCTTTGAACCTTGTTGGGTATCTTCCCCCTTCCTGAAATCTTGCAAACACTCCGCCCCCGCCCCCAGACCTGGGTCATCTGTGCAGAACACCTGTGGTCATGAAGCCAATTAATCCTGTTAATTGCTTTGTAGTCCCTGGGCTCCCTTCTGCATGCAGCTGCTCCACCATGCTAACCGCATTCTCCGATTTAGTTTGACCACTTTCCTATGAGTGGTGATGACTGCAATGGGTCTTGACTTTTGCAAACCCGAAAAATAGAAAATAATTTACAGGTATGGACAAGGCAGCGGAAGGTCCTCTTGTGTTTGTTTTGTCCAGGAAAATGGCTGTTTTCCTTCATCTGAAAAACAAATGTATCGGGCAGGTACTGTTACAACAGGGTAACTAACGGGTTTAAAATATTTAAGCCAAAAAGCTTAAGCCGACAAAGGAATAAAATCAGATAAATATTTTATTCACGCCAACAAACGGGCAAAACAGCATCAGGGGAACCACGTAAAATGACAGTGTGTTCTCTCTTTTATAGGTTACATCAGAATAGCAGTAAAAAGAATACACCCCAAAGTTCATTATTATCAATCAATCATAAAGAAAAGTGGAGATTTCCGCTTTTCCCAAAACTTTTGGAGTTGTCCAAGACCCTTGTTGGAAGATGTCAGCACCTGGTTCTTTGACGCAAGATGAACTAGAGCCCTGTTTCTTTCTAATCTATATTGTCTTTTGTTGCCCTTCTCCTTAGACAAAGAGCCTAAACGTTTTCATGTTTCTCTCTTCTGTCACTAGAAGAAGGGCAAATCCAAGGTATCCGTCTGGGAGCAGTAAGACCTTAAAAACAGTTGAATTTGCACATTCTGTATAACTCTGAACAAGGGGCATTCTGCTGGGCTGTCAAGCTTGCCTAGTAACAGAAAAAGGATAGATTTTCAAGCTTGCATTTTTTTTTGTTCAGTTGCATCATGGTTGCCAACTACCCATTACAAAAAGAAAGTAATGAGGGGCAAAAAGAAAACCTTTGCTTTTTCAGAGTATATTCCTCTTATGCCTTCTGCGCCTACAGTACCTCAGAAACACAGAATTATAGATAGTAAAACGCAGATGGGAAATTTGAAAACCCTTGCGAAAGGTTTGCAAACTACGGTGAGTGGTGGCGGTGGAGGAGAGGAATTGACAAAACAACAGAACAGGCCATGAAAAGCTTTTGTGCGTGTATTATTGTACATAAACACGGGAAACTTCAAAGCAATGGGAGGAAAATTGCTAATTTTTATCAGGGACACGAAACCCAGCTAGACAAATCTGTTAATGGGCATCTGGTGGTGGTGTTGAAAGGGCAGGGTAGGCTTAAAAGCATCTCTGAAATTGAACATGTTTGTTTTCCTTGCAGGGCTGCTTTGAAGCTGATTTTATATGTGGACAATTAGTGCCTGCTGTGCAGGGACGTTTTTGGGCATCACTGAGCTGTTGCGTATGAAACTCTTCGAACAATTGGAATAGGCTCATAGAATCAAAGTTGGAAGAGACTCCAAGGGCCATCAAGTCCAATCCCCCTGCCATGCAGGAACATGCAATCAAAGCACTCCCGACATATGTTCGTCCAGCCTCTGTTTAAAAACCTCCAAAGCAGCAATTTAGAAAAATTCGCAAGGTTATGCAGTTGCAAACTTAATGTGGTTGAAACCCTGACTCACCAACTCTTGCACTGCACCAGATTTGATAACATCAGATCTAAATATTCCAACTTACATTTTTTTATTCCAATCTGGGCTGCCTGATCTGCCTAGGTTATCTCTATTGTTAAACAACTCGGACCCCGGTCTTTGTGAAGAGATCACCAATTTCATTACGGAGATAGTTGAGAGTTCCCAGTAGAACGTATTTGTGGTGCTTCCTGTGGGGCCTTTTAACTATCATGTATTCACGCAATTGTTCCCGATTTATGTAACTCTTTCTGACTATGCCAATAAAGGCTTATGTGTGTTATGTAAAACCTCCAAAGAAGGAGGCTCCACAATTCTCTGAGGCAGTGAATTCCACTGTCGGACAGCCCCGATGGTCACAAAGTTCTTCCTAATGTTTAGGTGGAATGTCTTTTCCTGCACCTTGAATCCATTACTCCGTGTCCTAGTCTCTGAGGCAGCAGAAAACCAGCCTGCTCCCTCTTCGACAAGGTATCCCTTCAAATATTTAAACATAGCTATCATGCCCCCCCCTTAGCCTACTCTTCTCCAGAATGAACAGCCCCAGCTCCCTAAGCCTCTCTTCGTAGGGCTGTCTAAATGGCATCTCTTTATCTGTTTATGGAATTGAAAAAAAAAAATTCTTGGTCAGTAGAGTTGCCAACCTTGGGATCTCCTCCCAATTCTGGGCGTTTTCCCACTTACCTTCTGCCCCGCGCTACTGTAGCCAAGTAGCGCAGGGTCCCCTGGCACTCCCCACTACAGGGGCGGCGACAGCGCAGCTGCCCCAACGCTGCCGCTGTCGTGCCCCCTCAGCGCGCGTCATTCCTGGCACTCTTCAAAACGGCGCCTTTTGATGACCCCGCGCATGTTTGTTGAGGAAGTGGGGAAGCCCGGGCACGTGCCAGAAATGGCGCGCACTGAGAGTAGCGCGTGGCATAGGGGGCTATGAGTAAGTGGGGAAACACTCACAGTTGATTTCCAGATGATCAAAATCAGTTTCCCTGGAGAAAACGGCTGCTTTGGAGGGTGGACTCTATGACATTGTACCTTGCTGAGGTCCCGCCTCTCATTAAACCCCGCCTTCCTCAGGCTCTACCCCCCCCAAATCTCCAGGTGTTTCCCAGACCAGAGAGCTGGCAATCCTGTTGGTCAGGGCTCTGCCAGCATATGTGGAATAATCAAATACAGATGTTGCATCTAGTTCTGACCACTAATGCTTTCAGTTTTAATGGTACAAATGATAGGGACTGTGAGGTTCTGTTCTAAAGCAAAAGTAGTGGTCATAAAACTGCCATAAAACAATAATCTAGATCCGTGGTGGCGAACCTTTGGCACTCCAGATGTTATGGACTACAATTCCCATCAGCCCCTTCCAGCATGGCCAATTGGCCATGCTGGAAGGGGCTGGTGGGAATTGTAGTCCATAACATCTGGAGTGCCAAAGGTTCGCCACCACGGATCTAGATATTTAATTAAAACACTTTGTAAGATTCCCTGACGGCAATTTAAAACAATCAAAATCATTTGCCCACATAGAATCCCCATTTCGCCCACTTGTATAAATCTTATTTGGGCGGAAAAAGGGGTGTAAGTTTTGGGACCAACATAAATTCACAGAGGTCCAGATCAACTTTGGTTGTAAGCTTGGTGGAAGACCTTAGTCTTACATGGTTATCCCACAGAGCCCTGATTTCCACCAGCAGTGACTTCCACCACATGGAGGCCAGCTGTGTGCCCCTGGGGCTGGGGATTACCAGGAGATTGCTATTGGAGGAGCAAAGGGTCCTCTGTGGGCAATATGGGGAAATTTGGGGGATTTGATTGCAGACCACTTTACATAGTAGGTATGGGGGTCCCCCCATCAGAATGGTCCTGCAGAACCCCCAACTTATTGTTGTGTTCTGCATGAAAGTAACCCATTAATTTTTATTTACAAATAGAAATGGCTATTCAAGATCTGGTTGTTGGAAAGGACTGTAACACTATGTATTTCATCCAGTGCAGCCAAATGCTTCTCTGCTACCTCTTTGTGTTGACCAGCAGCTGGGATGCTGTGCCTTGTTCTCTTCTTGTTATCTGTATTGTTGTAATTATGTATTTTCTTCATTATTTCAGTTCTGCTATTGGGACCTGGTGACAAATAACCTGATGTTATCATGCCCTGCCCAAAGAAGAAGTTATTAGGTATGTAATTGTTGGACTGTCAAAGGCTTTCATGGCCAGAATTAACCGGCTATTGTGGATTTTCCAGAATGTGTGGCCATGGTCTGGTAGATCCATTAATTGCTTTGGTGTAGTCTTACACCAGCGGAGACAGCGTGTCGTTTCGGCAGGGGAGAGATGCAGGGGGCAACTCTGCCGTCCCGTTTCTCCCCAAGCCCTTTTATTGACAGTTTACAAGAGGAAAAACAAACAAGGCAGGCAGGGGTTTGCAGCACGTGGATACAAGACAATGAACAGGGCAAAGGGCGCAGGGGGATTTGGGCAGGGGATTTGGCAATTGCACGTACACATTGGAGCCAGGAGGTCTTGCAACCTCAGCGGTTTCTCCGAATCCACATTTTGGAAGGAGAGGTCAGTCGCGGGAGTGTGAGATACCCTTTTCCGGGGGTGTGCCCACCGTACTCGAGCGTCTCCCAGGCACTCATGCCCTCCAACATCTTGGCATGTACGTGTATCTGAATGGAATACTTCATAGGCCTGTGGTAAGCTGAGCTCCGCAGTCAAAGCTCTGCTCAACACCTGAGTTCGATCCTGACCGAAGTCAGTTTCAGGTAGCTGACTGAAGGTTGGCTCAACCTCCTATCCTTCCAAGGTGGGTGAAATGAGTACCCAGCTAGCTGGGGCTAAAGTATAGATGACTGGGGAAAGCGATGACAAACCAGCCCATAAAACATAGTCTGTCCAGTAAATGTAATGATGTCATATCACCCCGTGGGTCAGTAATGATGGGCGCTTGCACAAGAGATATGTTCAAAGGAATGGTTGGACAATGATGGCAATTTGGGCCAGAATAAGAGAGTGATCAAGCGCAAAACAAGCAGAAGAAATGTCCAGCAGTGGTGGTGTCCAGCAGTGTCCGCTACTATTGCCAAGTTTGGTTATGTGTGACAATGTCAGTTTCATGTCAGTTTCCTACAATATTTTCCCCAAAAATGGAACCTAGGTTGACCCTTTTTTTCTTCTCCACCAGCTTCGTAGCTTCTCTTATCTCTGAACCTGTAACTTACACAGGGAGTCGGGACATCTCAGGGGTGGAGTTTGACTGCAAGCCGTCGTAGGGAACACCTTTAAAGCTGAGATTTCAGGGAAGATCCTGACCTTGCAAAAATGCAATTTTACACAGTGAAAATCCAGTTACCTAAAGCAGGGTTACACTAGTGACTAGCCAGATGGCAGACATTTGTGCTATGTGATAAATATGGTTGGAACAGGCAATAGGATGTGAAGAGAAGAGTCCCAACTTAAATTTCTTTAAGTTATTCTTTCTAGTTTCTGTTATGGCTCTTATCCATGTCTGCAATATATATATGTTAACATATAATACCTTAGATGTTTAGATAAGTTAGAACACATTTATAATTATAGGTAAATGAATATGAATAACTGCATATACACCTTGTAGTTGGGTGAACTGTGTTGATATATGTTTATGCATGTTTACTTGTGAGTATAGCCAAATATATATATATATATATGAATGACATTCATGCAGCATTGGTATGCATCATAATTCCATATTTCGTGCAATTTACCTGACTTCTTCGTTCTACACTGATACAATATATATATCAAGTGCACCAATATTGCAATGGCTCAACAATGCATGGATGAATAATAAAAACATCCAAGTCATTGAAAAGTGACCATATGAAGTATTTTATTGCTATTTTTAAAAGGGGCAATGAATTGGCTTTTATGTGAATGATGAATATCTGACTTTGCGTGTGTTAATATTTCAGAGGAGAAGCGGAGAGTGAAAGCCAACAGCCGTGAATACAACGACCAGTTTCACTATGCGGTGAGTACGTTAAAGTTCTGACCGATGGGGACCCCACACAGTATTCTCATTGGGTTATCTGGATTGCTCCCAACAACGTGATTAATAAGTGTTCAGAACAAGTGAGGTTTATTCTAAGACTTCTGTGACAACCTTTTATCTTTTAAAAATTTAGGTGAGTTTTTCTATCAAAAGCAGCAACATGCTTTTCCAATTTTGCAAGTGTGCTTAATTTTATTAGGAATTATTTGAACATCGGGAATTTCGTAACACTGGAAAGAGGAAAAAGTTAGGCTGATTCATGAAAGAAACTTTGTATGTGCCATACAAAGGAAGCAAAGGTGAGGAACTGCTGGTGTGAATTAGGTGTATTTCAGCGATTGTGACAGAAGACTCCCAAAGAAATCAGAGAACGCTTGGAAACAAACACGCCAGTGAGGGGATACTGACAAGTAGGAACAAATATCTTTAACCTAAGTGCTAAAACTTTCAAAAGTCCTGGAATTTCACAATTAATCTACCCCGTGCCATTTATAAAAGGTCAGGAACAATAATCAAAAAGACACATTGAAATGATGAATGGGATCCAGGTACCATTTGCCAAGCTTGGATTCTTTGTATATTATTCAGCAACTGATTTGAGTTTTTACATTAATCATGTTTTTGGGTTTTTTTCCCCGAGTTGAGAAACACTCGGGAATAAAAAACAAATGAATGCGGCACGTTCAACCATTAGCCTCGGCTAAGCCCTAATTGGACCTGAAATGTAACTTGGAGTTCCCCAGATAGTGGATTTGTACTAGTTTAAAGTTTAGTAATTTGGGTTTAAAGTGTGCAATACATAGAATCCAATAGTTGTTGCTTTAGGTAAGTGTCTTGGCAACGCTGCCACATTTAGCAGCATTATAAAAGAAAAGGCATACTGTGAATTGCTATGGCACTGATTCCATTGCTCTGACTTTCCTGTTTAATGTATCTATTTTTGTTCCCGCATGCTAACTCGTACTGAATGTTTTCCTTATTGTTTCAGAACAATCGTATCCGGACATCCAAGTACACTGTCTTAACTTTTCTACCCATGAACTTGTTTGAGCAGTTCCAGCGAGTTGCAAACGCCTACTTTGCTGTCCTCCTGATTCTAGAGGTAATATTTAATGATAAAAGAGGGGAGAAAAGCATTGTTTGTCAATGGCTCGTTATGCACGGAACGCTTATGTCGAAACTGTTCTCTGCATAGTGGGCTCGTCGTGGTCTCTCCCCTCATTTCTCTATTTACACATGAGGAGGCAGCCTACAGCATGCCGTGAAATTTGTGTGCTAAACTCTGCTGGGTCTGTACTTCTCCAAGTTCTCTTAACTCCGCCCATCAAAGCCTTAAAGGCGCAGGTATTTTCTCCCCCACTCCCTTCTCCACACACGCACACTTTCTGCTGCCATCGCAAGAGAAGAGATTTGTTTTAAAGCAGAGTCTTGCCTGAAATAAATTTTTTAAAGCCCTTACAGCCATCAGGAAGGGCAGGAGCAGAGCAGGGGAGGTGCCTGCCTGCCCTGTTCCTTGCAAAACACTCTTTGTATCGAAAGATCAATCTCTCGATCTCTCAATATGCACACTTTGGAGAAGCAGGAAGGAGCCGGCAGCATGGAGAGCGGGGAAATTGGAAAGGCTCTGGGTACCTGGCAACTGAGAGTGTGCTGGTGGAGTAGAGACTGAACACAGACGTTAGACAGAGATTGGGGTGTGTGTGTTTCTCCCTGCCTCTGCCACTATACATGCGAGGGACCGATCTATCAATCTCTTGATCAGTGCACTTAGATAAGCAGGAAGGAGCTGACAGCATGAAAGGAAGGGGATGAGAGGGAAGGCATACAAAGCACTGCGAGGGAGTTGGAAGGCGGGCCATGGGCAGAGGGAAGAGGTCTGGGGCAAAGCAGTGCCCACTGGCAAATCTGTTCCACTCCGGCAGCGGATCAAAATTTAAATCACGCTATAAGTGGTTTCGCTTGCCGTGAAGAGAGCGGAAAGTGAAAGCGGGGCTCCAGAAAATACATCCGCACAAGAAATCTTGCTGCAGCAAACACTGGCCTCCGCTACACAGCAAAGACTTTGTGCCTAATTGGCCATTACCTCTGTCTTCGTCAGCCTGCAGTACATCAGAAAGAGCGCTCTTTTATCCTCAAGCTGATTTCCTTTATGGTTTTATTGTTTGTTTGTTGACGTTAATGCATATGTTTTCCATTTTGAAACCATCCAGACGTTGTAGTACACCTTAATTTTTCTTACCAGTGTAGGGCAAGTTATGTTTTTTTCAGTGAACTTGCTGAAGATCCAAGGATTTATTTTAGTAGGCCTAACAATGTGGCAACCGCTTAGAATGCCAGTTGGAGTTCTCATCCAACCCAGCAGCCCAGCTTCTGTATTCAGCGTCCAGCCATGAATCCCATGAAAAGTATAAATTTCTCTTTCAGCTGATCCCTGAGATATCCTCCTTATCTTGGGTGACCACCGTCGTCCCTTTAGTGCTGGTTCTGAGCATTACAGCTGTCAAGGATGCCTCAGATGACTATGTAAGTCTCCTATGAGAACGTACCCAGCGTACACTCTTCTTTGCAAACCAGGCCCTTCATAATGCTGCGTTCTAGCTGATACTTCGTGTTGGTTCCCTTATGGATGGCGAAAAAACTTCTGGAAGCGAAATACCGTCTAGAACAGGGGTAGGGAACCTGCGGCTCTCCAGATGTTCAGGAACTACAATTCCCATCAGCCTCTGTCAGCATGGCCAATTGGCCATGCTGGTAGGGGCTGATGGGAATTGTAGTTCCTGAACATCTGGAGAGCCGCAGGTTCCCTACCCCTGGTCTAGAAAATGAGCCAGAAAGGCCAGCAGGGTTTAGTGATTTGTGTTTCAGGCTAGACCTGTGTTCAGAGGCGTATCCAGGGAAAACGTAGCCCTGTGCAAAATCTGAGTTTGCGGCCGCCCTCCCCCACCACGACCAAACAACTTTTTTTGCACCAGGTCTTGAAGTCAGTGTATGGACCTGGGGGGAAGGAAGAGGGGCGTGGGGGGCGATTTTTCACCACCCACGTGACTAAATGGCCACAACCTGGGGACATTTGGCCCCCATATGTTCCCCTGGGCGGTACGCCCCTGCCTGTGTTGAGATCTCCACTTTGTCAGATTCTCGAACGTGGAAATAACAGAGACCGTAGGAAAGTCCAAAAGCAGTTTATTCCAGGTGATGCGAAGAGTAACATTGTATAGCAGGATCTGAGCTAGAGAGAGCTCAGATCCAGGACTTATATCTTTTAATCCCTCCCGGTTTGCCCCACACCAAATGTCCATTACAGTTTCTACTACAAAGCTACAAAGAACCTGGGAACCTTTCACACCTCTTTGAAGATGGGCTGGCGCCAGGAGATTGCTAACTGGAGATTGTTAGGAAGGGAAGAGGGAAATAGGAAAACAATTGCAAATCACACACAGCAAGACATCAAGATACTGACAGGCATGGTCCTGACACACTTAGCCCTGAGAGCTCACTGGTTGATGTTTACTTACTCCCTTGTTCTCAGCCTAAACTATACTCTGTTTCTCATAAAGATGTTGCTAGATTGTATATTCCTCCACCACAGAACAAAGCATGCCATACCTCATTTGTTATAGGCTAGTGGATCCTAGTGCCTACATATCCCTGCTTCCCTCATCCATTTGAAAGTAAAAATATATTTTGGCAAAAATTTTTGGCAAAATTTTGTAGGAAAGTACCATGTTTAATAATTCACAAAATAATCGTTTGACAGAGGCAGTGCATAGACAATTCTCATATTCATTTGGGACTATGTTCTAACGCAAAAGCATGCAATTTTCTCGACTGCTGCACCTTCACTAACATCTTTCTGTGAAACAGAGTATATCTTGCAGGGTTGTTGTGAGGATATGGTGGATGAGGGGAGCCACTGGATAATCCGTTCCACTTGAAAGGAGGGATAAAAATCTGAACAGCACAAAATTACAAGTGGAGTCCAAAGAGGAGCTCATTTTTGCTCCGAGTGTTATTTCTTTTTAAGTTTGGGAACTAGTTGCTAAATTGTGTGTTTGTTTCTGCTTCTAGTTTCGTCACAAGAGCGACAAGCAGGTGAACCACCGGCAGGCTCAAGTGCTCATTGATGGCAAGTAAGAAGTGTTATTTGCAACTCTTAAATTTATTTACTTATTTATTTGTACTATATTTATACCCTTCCTTTGTCCCCCCATATGGTCCACCAAGGCAGCGATGGTCCAGTATACTGGATGAAACTCTTTTTTGCCACTATCCAGTCCTGGTAAACATGAAATGACCCAGAAATGGGTCATTTAAGGGTCATTTAAACATCAAACAATGTTCCCTGTAATTTTCCCCACCACTGAGCAGAACATTCCAACCACTGAGTGGAACTGTTGATGGTTTGAGCAAAATTTTAGAAGAAGAAAAAGAATTTGGATTTATACCCCACCTTTCTCTCCTGTAAGGAGACTTACAAGGTGGCTTGCAAACTCCTTTCCCTTCCTCTCCCCGCAACAGACACCTTGTGAGGCAGGTGGGGCTGAGAGAGTTCCGAGGAACTGTGACTAGCCCAAGGTGACCCAGCAGAAATGTAGGAGTGTGGAAAGACATCTGGTTCGCCAGATAAGCCTCTGCCACTAGGGAATCAAACCCAGTTCTCCAGATTAGAATCCACCTGCTCTTAACCACTACACCACACTGGCTCTCTTTAGGAACCATCAAGTGGCTGACAACACTATTTCCCTAATTTCTGAGGATGACTGTGTGTTCACAGTATTGGGTCTATGGCTCAGCTAATGATATCTGTGCCTGTTTATCTGTCAGTCTCTTAAAGGCAGCATTCTACAATTTGTCTATATAGAGGTAGACCCGTAAGTCTGTTTGTTGCTGTTCATATCTGTCTGTCTGTCTGTCTGTCTGTCTGTCTGTCTATCTATATATTGAGAGAAGGTCCTAGAAGCAAAGTGTTATTGTTTGCATCACTGAATCTGGGAAAGATGATCTTTTTTAAAATGGATTTTTTTAAATTTTTAGATTGTTTCAAACAGAATGTTTAGCAAAAAAAAGGGACCAGCGATTGTCTGAGGTTTAATTTGTTTGAAATGGGATTGCAGGTCGTGAAAGTAGTGTTAACATTCTACAGCTGTAACAAATGCAGACCTTTAGGGAAAAAATCATGTGTACAGCTGTGATGAGTCATTCTCCTTTTACTGTGTGAATTCTGTGTCATGTGCAAATGGGAAACTCTTGGGTTCATGGTTGGTGGCATGCTTACTGGAGAGCCAGAATTAACTGCGGATCCCTGTCAAGCACAAACGACGTGTAGAAGGTTCCCAGACTGCTTGAAAATGACTGTTGGGAACTTTAAGTATAGCAGTGACCCAGTTTGCTTTTTATGTGATCAGGAGACAATTGTGGGGTGCAGTGTAATATTTGTGGAATGCAGGGAATATATTTTTTTTACAAACGTATCAGAAAAATTGCTAGACCACTGATGACTCTGTTGTTGGTAGAATATTATCCCATCACAGTACATGTTTCTTTAAGAATGCAAGACTTTATAAACAACATTACAAAGCAATACAGCTCCCTACGGAAGGGAATCGCCTTGACCGGCCCTGGTACCAATGCCCAAGGCTGGCTTAGATTAGCCATTCAGAAATCCCAAGCGAGTATTTCATCTAATCGTCCTGAGCTAGGGAAGGTAAAGGGAGAGCAGAATGTTTGTTTGAATCTAGAAGAACCTAATTATGCTGTGCATTGAGTAACGTTACGGTGGATGCAGCTGCAAAACATACACAAAAGAAGAGTTTTTGTGTGTACCCAGGAAGGATGCTGTGGTGGTAGGAGGCATCTAATATCACTGAAAGCTTTTTTTTTTTTTAAAGCCAGTGATTGTTGTGAACGGTCTCTTGGGCCCATTCACTCTTAATTAATCATCTGCACTCAGTGGCGTAGTGGTTAAGAGCAGGTGCATTCTAATCTGGAGGAACCGAGTTTGATTCCCCGCTCTGCCGCTTGAGCTGTGGAGGCTTATCTGGGGAATTCAGATTAGCCTGTGCACTCCCACACACGCCAGCTGGGTGACCTTGGGCTAGTCACAGCTTCTCGGAGCTCTCTCAGCCCCACCCATCTCACAGGGTGTTTGTTGTGAAGGAGGAAGGGCAAGGAGATTGTAAACCCTTTTGAGGAGAGAAAGGGGGGATATAAAGGAGAGAAAGGGGGGATATAAATCCAAACTCTTCTTCTTCTTCTCGATTTGTCTTCCAGGAGCATCACAAAAAAAAGTGCCAATCACCCTGTCCTATCCTAGCTAATGTTCAGAATGTCCTGTTTCCACCTCTTCTTACTGTAATAGATGAAACCATCATATGGCTGGGGTCATGGTGAACTCTTCACCTTCTGAAGCACTCCTAGTCATAGAATCAGAAATGTGGAAGGGGCACACAGGTCATCTAGTCCTGCTCCGTGATTTCAGCAAGGAATGAATGGATTACTGATGACAGCATCTGTAGCAGAAACATTAAAACACATAATGTGTCCTTTCTTTCCCTGATTGTAGGTTGCAGAATGAACAGTGGATGAATGTCAGAGCTGGAGACATCATTAAATTGGAAAACCACCAGTTTGTTGTTGTAAGTAACTTAAATCTTCATTATCATAGACAAATGTGCCCTGTGTCGCTGCTGGTCTGCCTTGCATAGAGTCATAATGCTAACAGTCTCTTGAATAAAATATTGGTGTAGTGGTTAACAGGAGGATTCTAATCTGGAGAACCAGGTTTGATTCTCCACTCCTCCACCTGAGTGGCAGAGGCTTGTCTGGTGAATCAGATGTGTTTCCGCACTTTTACATTCCTGGCAGTGGTGGGATCCAAAAATTTTAATAAGAGGTTCCGATGGTGGTGGGATTTAAACAGTGGCGCCGCTGCAAACAGTGGCGCCACTTCTAGAGAAGTGGTGAGAACTGGTTGGATCCCACCTCTGCTGCTAGGTGACCTTGGGCTGGTTACAGTTCTTCGGAACTCTCTCATCCCCACCTACCTCACAAGGTGTCTGTTGTGGGGAGAGGAAGGGAAAGGAGTTTGTAAGTCACCTTGAATTTCCTTACAGGAGAGAAAAGTTGGATATAAATCCAAACTCTTCTTCTGTGTCACTGATGATTTGCCTTGCGTATAGTTATAACTGAAACTGGTCCAGAATGCGGCGGCACAACTTCTGGTGGGTGGTTCTTTTCGAGATCATATCATCCCCATGTTGCGCTGACTACACTGGCTCCCAGTGTAATTCCGGATCATTTTCAAGGTGTTGGTGTTAACCTTTAAGTCCCTTCATGGCCAGGGGCCCTCATACTTTCATGACCGTCTCACCCTATATGTCCCAGGTATACCTCTGCGATTGGCAGAGGCTAACTTACTGACAGTCCCTCGGCCCTCTATGTTGTGACTGGCCTCTACCCTGCACCTGCATCTGTGGCTGGCATCTTCAGAGGGTATCACAGAGGGAAGTCTGTTACTTCTTGTGTGTAACAGACTTCCCTCTGTGATACACCTCTGAAGATGCCAGCCACAGATGCAGGCGAAACGTTAGGAACAAGATCCACCAGACCACGGCCACACAGCTAGAAATCCTACCACAAGCAGTTGTATACAGAGTATTTAGCTCCCTGGAGTTTTCAGTTCATAGAATGAGACTGGAGTTTTCAGTTCATAGATATAACTTGCAGGGCAGTCTTCCCTCAGGTTATCTCTTGTTTTAAAACTTAAGTATAGTCTCCTTTTCTTTAATGTTCCCTTCTTTGGTAGGCTGACTTGTTACTTCTTTCGAGCAGTGAACCTCACGGCCTCTGTTACATTGAAACTGCTGAGCTTGATGGGTACGTTTCCAACGAGTTTTTATCTTTGAAATTAGCCAGGGCTGCAAAAGGTTGCAACTGGGAAATGAGGAAAGCTCCGAATAGGGATGCCGATCTCTACGGCAGCTGTAATGTGAAGTCTTGAACTGCATGTGATCAGTGGCAGGTTAACAAAAATCATCAGAAGACCTCAGCAAAAGAACATCAGAGTTGAGGTGCTACAACAGAAAAGTCCTTGTCCCCTGACGGTGACATCCCGCCTAACAGTAGCTTCATTCATGATTGAGATCCCGGATAAAAGTTAAACAAAAATCGTGATTTTAAAGTAGCTTAGCCCCAATGTGAGGCGGGAAGAACTTTTTTTTCTCTTTTACTTGAAATGTTTGGCACCTTTGCAGACGCTGTTTTCAAGTTAGGCTGCCTATTCAGATCTCTGGGGCGCACGGTACAGTGACTATGATGTGGTGTCTGAATAAAACCTGTGTCAAGGAATATGAGTACTGGATTTTTTTTAGAACACTAAATATTGCAAAATCCTTTGCCAGAATACAAATGTAATGTTCAGCTTAAAGTGCTCCGATTTGGCCCTCAACTATAAAGAGTTCTTTTAAGTGCCTCCCCAAAAAGACTTATTTTGATTCCCTCATTTCCCTGGTTGGTTGAAGCTACCATAAAATTACATTTAATTTCCTTTTGAAGTAAAAGAAACCTCTTGTTTACTGTGGTGTGAACGTCTTTCAACTGGCAAGGCTTTGCCATTCCTGTTGCGCTTAGTGACCTGTGCGCGGGGATGTTTGGATGGGAACGGCCTACATCAGATTTGTTGCTTCCTATCTTCAAAGCCTCAAAACAAACGATTGTCATGCAGCTGTTTTGCTTTTTACAACGCCAACTTTTAACCTCCCCTCCCAAGCCATTCTCCAATTTGGATGGCTCATGTTCAGCAGCGGCTAACATATGTCCCTGCCACACCAGTGATGTGCTCTGTGAAGACTGAACTAGTAATGGGTTGGCAACATAAAAAGGTGTTGCTAACAAGATCAGAACAGTGGTCCATCTAGTCCAGCATACTGTTTCACACAGTGGTCAGCCCTGGAACGCCAGAAAAAAAAGAATAGAATCTCTTTTGTCAGTCAGTCAGTGCCTTTTATTGGTATAAAAATCTCCCTTGACTCTCTCCCAGCACTGGTATTCAGATGTTTACTACCTCTGGATGTGGGGGTTCTCTTTAATAGTGTGGTGTAGTGGTTAAGATCAGGTGGATTCTAATCTGGAGAACCTGGTTTGATTCCCCACCCCTCCACCTGAGTGGCGAAGGCTTATCTGGTGAACCAGATGTGTTTCTGCACTCCTACATTCCTGCTGGGTGACCTTGGACCTTTGGAATTCTCTCAACCCCACCTACCTCATAAGGTGTCTGTTGTGGGAAGAGGAAGGGAAAGGAGCTTGTAAGCCACCTTGAGTCTCTTTACAGGAGAGAAAGGTGGGGTATAAATCGAAAATCCTCTTCCTCTTCCTCTTCCTCTTCCTCTTCCTCTTCCTCTTCCTCCTCCTCCTCCTCCTCCTCCTCCTCCTCCTACTACTACTACTACTACTACTACTACTACTACTACTACTACTACTACTACTACTATTATAGGAAAAGGCCAGTCTCTTTCCTGCCTTCCCTCAGTACATTATGTTGCCTTGGATTCTCCTCCACATCTTCTCCATAGACCACTTTAAACTGGAGTGAGACTGGCATATGAATCCCACATAGCTGCCCCATTTTCTCTTCATCAGTCCTGAAAGAAAACAAAAATGTCTCCCATGTGGGATTATGGGCAATGCAGAGTGGGGAAGGAGGCCAAGAGAGGTCTCTGTAATATTATTATTATTTATTTGACAGTGAAACCAATCTGAAAGTACGGCAAGCTTTACCAGTCACCTTTGGACTTGGAGCTGAGATTAGCAAACTTGCAAGATTTGATGGTAAGCATAGAATCATAATATCCCTGAGATGGAGAAGCAAAATGTTGTAAGCCAGTAAAAATGTCAAGTGTGGGTTTTTTTGTGTGGTGTTGAACGCATTCCTTCTGAGAAGATCCTTGTAAACGCTGTTTTAAATCTCCAGTATGATTAGTAGCAAATTGCCTTGGTTGTTCTTACCTTAGAGGAAGGAGTGTTTCTGGTTTTTCTAACTTAGCTTGATCAATATATCTAATTCGCAGTATGGCCCCCATCTGTGAGTATGGAAATCCAGAGAGTGGGACCATGAACATATAAGTCAGACTATTCTACAAACCTGAGAAAAGCCCCAGGTTTGCAGAAAAATCTGAACACTGGGGAAAAACTGACATTGTGGGGGTTAACGCTACCAAATAATAGAAGCAGTTTCTGTATCTTGTAAGAAATAAATGTGTCGGGTTTGCTGGGCAACTGAAACAGTCCACCCATCCTTCAACCTTGGTTTCTGTCAGTAAAACATGAGGAGAGGGGGCAGGGCCATTTCCTGGGCTGGTTCGACCTTAAGAAAAGACTTATCATGGTCAGGCCCAGCACCATCCACTGGGCAGCTTATTACCGCACAGGGGTGTACTGCCCAGGGGGACATATGGGGTCAAATGTCCCTGGGCTGCAGCCATTTAGTCACATGGGGGGGTGGAAAATCGCACCCCACACCCCTCCTCCTTCACCCTGGGTCCATACACTGACTTCAAGACCTGGTGCGGAGAAACATTGTTTGGTTGTGGTGGGGGAGGGTGGCCACCCATATGGGGGAGGCCCCCCCGGAAAACTCCGATTTTGCACCGGGCTACATTTTCCCTAGATTTGCCTCTGTTTCCCTAGATTTGCCTCTGTTCCCTAGATTTGCCTCTGTTGCATGACTTGCTCAAGTCTGGCTTCTCTCTGAGATGTCGCTCTGCAAGTCTTTGCTGTTCCTCTGCTTGTTTTTTGTTATATTCATTCTTATCTTTTCCTGTAGTCCATATGCTATCGCTCTTACTGGAACAACAGAATGGGGAGGGGTGGGTGGGTACCTTCGAAGCTAAACAGTGTCCGTTTTAAATACCATACTGTTTTGTAGAGGGCAGCTTGCAACCTTTTGTTGTTGATTTGCGTCGATCTATTTTTCTGTCATCTTTCTGGAAGCTATTAATATGTTGTTAAGTTTCTGTTGCAGAAATACTTAATACAGCTAGTGTTTGCTGTTCAGAAACTGAATTCTTCCAGATTGGGGAGGATTTACATTGTTTAGGCAAAAGGAAAAGCCAGGAAACTTTGAACGGTTGGGCCAAGTGATATTTTGGTTTTGCTGAAACAAATGGCATTTTTTCCACACAATGTGTGTGTTTTTTTTCTATACAAAAAAAGCACATAAATTATCATTGTAAGTAAATAGTCTATGAAGCCAACAAATGTTTGTTTAAAATAAAGGCTGGAATATTTATAGAGCCAATGTTCCACTAACAGCAGTGAATATAATGATGGGTATGCGTCAAAGAATTTCGATGTTAGCGTCCAGGCCTCTCTGAGATTTGAAAATATTCTTCTCATCTCTCTCTTTCCAGTCTATCTTTGGTTTTAAAAATCGCAGGGCAGTATTTGGAGACATTTCAACACTCCTGACGGAATGAACATTTGTACCCTCTCCTCCTTGACCTTCTTATTTCTCTATCGCCTCCTTGGATAGGGGCTTTGGTCTTGGTGCTCTTTAGTAAAGCATCAACCATGCTGACCGTTTTCTCCGAAAGCAGAGCCTGGATATCTTCTAGAATTACAGTTTATTCCCAGACACTTGCAAACAATTGTGAAAGTGGATTGGAGGTGCATTATTCAACATGTGTAGAAGGGGCCTAGAAGCTGCTACCCCTTGACCAACCAGTGAGACAGCAGTACTGAGAAATGCCAACTTAGTGGCATTTCCAGACAGTGAAGACAGTGATGGAGTGTATGTATGCACCTTGGTTGGTGTATGCCCTTCATTCATTACTTTTTTGCCCCCACCAGTTCGACCCCATTGCAGGTCCTACTTTGGGCGGTCGAATCCCCACTTGAAATTTGCATGCAGATCCAAACCTGTTCGTGTGAAATTGTGTCCTCTTCATCGAAGTTTCTCCCTCCCCACCGCAGCGAGCGCACAGCAGACACACCCAGTTGCAGAACTCTTAGCAATCCCCACTACCAGGCGAGCTCGCTTTGTCGGTCTCCCCTGATTGGCTGGCATGCCTTGATGGGGCGGGACCTTTTCCCATTGCGGAAACGCACATTGTAGGGGCGTGATTAAAAAAAACCAACGTGTAAAAGTTTAACATTTAACTGTGCAAACAGTTAATCGTTACCTGTGTAAACCATTAATGATTCAAAGTTACACGTTTGACTGTTTAACGTTTGTGTCCCCTTCTGCTGGCCGATCGCAAAAGGGGAAACAAAACTAAGGAAAGGCTGCGCGTGCATCGCAGTGCTGATTGGTTGCCTAAATTCCGTCAGGGTTTCAACCCTCATCCCTCCCCTCGGATCAGCTCTGAACTGTGTTAATGGGGTCTATGCCACTTGCAACCAGGTCTTGCTGGAACGCGGATTAACAGGGAGAACAAACGCCAGAAACTGAATCTGCCACGCAAGCAATGGGGAGGTCGTCCCTCAAACCTGGTTAGTTTGTGTTCTGAAACCTGGCTAAGACAGTAGTGGGGATTCGACCGACATGGAAGTGGAAAGAGGAGCAGCATTTTTCCCTACGTGAGCACCTGACCCAGGAGATCTTACATGCAGGATTGCTCAGTAGAACATATGTGACAGCTGAGTGCATCAGTAGGGAAACACACAGAGATGTAGAGTTAGTACCCACTGTGCATCTCCTTGCTCTGTTTCTTGGCGCATTTTTTTCTTGTTATTTGCCTGGCAGACTTTCTAGATCACTTTCTGCACGCAGTCCCTTCTGCGTTCTGCTCTGTGTTTTTACAGTAATTGCATCTGGATTTTTTCCTCTTATTTTTAGCCCACTGCTGGTAATCTTAGCCGGCTAGCACACTGTAATCACTTTGTCTGAATTGAGATATGTTTTTTTTGTTAAGTATGTCTTTGTCCTCTCTAATGCCATTCACAGCACCCTCACGGAGCTGGTAAACTTGCTCACAATCGGTGCTGTGACACATTGGTTTCAAGGTTTGTTAAATTCTTCAAATGACTGGTCTTGGAGTCCTTTTGTGAAATGTATATCCACCCTCTTATTTTTCCTTGGAATGCAAAATTGCATAACTGTATCATGGCTTACCCTCTCAGCCTGGCTTGGTTGCACGCCATTAAAAAAAAAAAGCCAATTGCTTCTAGTCCTGCAATATTCAGGAATGCAGCCGTGACTCTGCTGCACAAAATGAAGTCTGTGGTTCTTTAGGAGCCTTCATAGCCTCCATCTTTTTAGCACCCCACATTCTTCCCTCGCTTGTGCCCAAAGTTTTCTTTAAATAACCTGTTGCTGCTGCCACGCTCCAATTAATTCGCCTGGAGACAGTTCTTCAGATTAAGAACTGCAAGATATTTTATTTGGAACCTCTCAAGGCCTCACCTTGGGTTCAAGGTGAGGAAAAAGAAATTCCACCTAAACATTAGGAAAAACTTCAACAGTGGAATTCATTACCTCGGAGTGTGGTGGAGTCTCCTACTTAGGAGGTTTTTAAAGAGAGGCTGGATGGCCATTGGGCAGGAGTACTTTGATTGTGTGTTCCTGCATTGCAGGGGGTTGGACTTGATGGCCCTTGGGGGTCTCTAACAACTCTGTGATTCTATGATTCACATTTTAGTGTGCTAAAATGGAGTCAGTTCTGTAGGCTGAGAACGTGATTTTTGCACCTTGCCACATCAACAGTCAGTGGGAATTTTGCCACTAACTTCAGCAGGCTGCAATTGCTCTGGAGATAGATAGATAGATAGGTAGGTAGGTAGGTAGGTAGGTAGGTAGGTAGGTAGGTAGATAGATAGATAGATAGATAGATAGATAGATAGATAGATAGATAGATAGATAGATAGATAGATAGATAGATAGATAGATAGATAGATAGATAGATAGATAGATAGATAGATAGATAGATAGATAGATAGATAGATAGATAGATAGATAGATATTTACTTACTTACTTACTTACTTATTTACTTACTTACTTGCTTACTTACTACGGAAACACGATCTTCTAATAGCATTCTTACAGCATTTGTATCTGAATTATCTATGAATGGATATACATGTCGAGTTAACAATGGTTGGATTAACAGCTCCCTTTCACCTTCGTGTAACTTGCAATGCAGTAAGATATGTGACACTGAGTCTACTTCCCCTGAGCCGCACACACAGGTTCTCCTGTGCCTTGGAATATTTTGGAATCGTCCCATCAGATTTTTTGGATTTTGAATTGCTCTGAAGACAATAACAGAATGCTGAAATTTTGGTGAGAGTCAGAATATGTGCTGTGACTTAAATTTCAGTCTTTCGCCCCACGACCCGCAATTACCCTGACTTTATGATAAGTGGAGACACTTTGCCGTGAGAATCGCTAGCCCTGCAAAAATCCTGCAAAGCAAACATCTCTATATCTTCTTAGATTTAGTTTAGGGTGACTTAAATTTTATTTGGCATTTTTTATAGACATCAGAATGTTCTCCTTGGGGGGCTCCAAAAGAATCAATCGGCCAGGCAATTTGATCAGCTGTAATTCCAATGGCGGTTGGTGAAAAAATTACAGTATATTTTTCATACTTTAATAATAGGTCGTTGTGTTTTTTTGTTCCAGTTTCAGATTTTTGACTGTTGTGGTAGTCTGGTTTTTGCTACTTCTGACAAGTTTACATATTTTGCATGACTTGTTCAGCCATAGGATGGGCGCAGCATGGAGTAACAAGAGTCCCAGCAGGAAATCATGCTCATCTTGACAGCACACTGAACAGCAGGAATCTAAAACATGAGTGGTTTAGAAAATTGAGCTAGGAACTGTACCCGTTTTAGTTTGTATTCTCCAGCTTTTCAGAGGTGGAAACAGAGACTTCCTGGCTAGCAATTACTTCTCATACACCGAGAAACACTGCCCGACTTCTCTTCCCTCTCTCAACGATGTTTACAAATTTCTGACGACTTTGTTTTATTTGCTATATGGGCTTCTACTGCAATAGCCTATCTTCTATTGACTTACAAGTCTCAGATCTCTTGTTAGAGCCATGAGTTCAAAAATTGGGGCGGGGGGTCTATGTAGAAAAGTACCATTCTTTCTTACAGTGAAGAATGGGTCTGGTGGTATGTGGGATACCGTATCTCAACCCTGATATACCACTTTAGTTCCTGATAAAGTGAAAAGAATCTGTGCAAGGACGATATGTCCGTTTGTGAAACTTCACACAATTTTGGGTGGCGGGAATGGTCATTTATGGCATTGTGATCTCATGAATTGCTGGTTATTTCACTAACCTGTATTGACATTAAATGCTCTTTTGACATACGTGCTGATGCATGTACCCTCCAAAAACTGTCTTTAAAAAAATAGGTTGAACGTTTCAAATATTGCTGAAGAGTACTTAAAATGTGATAAGCATCCCACCTTATTTTTCACATTATAGGAGAAGTTGTCTGTGAAGCACCAAATCATGATCTGAGTCAGTTCTCAGGAGCTCTTTCTTGGAATGAAGAGAATTATCCTCTTACTAATAAAGAGGTGCTGCTAAGAGGCTGTGTGTTGAGAAACACGGGTTGGTGCTTTGGGATGGTTATTTTTGCAGGTACAGTAAAATATTATCTATCTCCCTTCTTCACAAAAATAATTGTCCCATGGCTTGCTTGCAAGATATTTAAAAATACACTAAAATCACAATAAAACTTTAGTTTGGAGAGGAGACATCTGAGGGAGGATATGATTGAAGTCTATAAAATTACGCATGGGGTAGCAAATGTTGACAGAGAGAAATTTTTCTCTCTTTCTCACAATACTAAAACCAGGGGGCATACATTGAAAATGCTGGGGGGAAGAATTAGGACTAATAAAAGGAAACACTTCTTCATGCAACATGTGATTGGTGTTTGGAATATGCTGCCACAGGAGGTGGTGATGGCCACTAACCTGGATAGCTTTAAAAGGGGCTTGGACAGATTTATGGAGGAGAAGTCGATCCCTGGCTACCAATCTTGATCCTCCTTGATCTCAGATTGAAATGCCTTAGCAGACCAGGTGCTCAGGAGCAGCAGCAGCAGCAGAAGGCCATTGCTTTCACCTCCTGCCTGTGAGCTCCCAAAGGCACCTGGTGGGCCACTGTGAGTAGCAGAGTGCTGGACTAGATGGACTCTGGTCTGATCCAGCAGGCTAGTTCTTATGTTCTTGTGTTCTTAAACTGAGAAACGTAAAAAGAGCCAAACAAACCATTTAAAATGACATTGGAAAGTAGTGGCATTCTTTCTATGTATAAGACAGCAGAAGAATGTACTTCAAGTGATTTATTGTGTGTAAGTTTGAAAAAAAAACCCCACACTGTTACTGTTTTTATAGGCCCTGACACTAAATTGATGCAGAACGGTGGTAAAACTGAAGTTAAACGAACAAGCATTGATCACCTAATGAATACTTTAGTATTGTGGGTAAGTTGCTGCAGTAGAACCTTAAAAATCAGGAGGATTTTGTTCTGGGGTCTTACCTTTATTGTATTGAGTGGCATGGCAGTGCTGAAAGTTCTGTGATTGGATTTTCTTTTTAGAATAGATTGTTCACTTTCCAGCTATATTTACGCCTAGATTTTGCAAAGATCATAACTTTTGACTTGTCATAATTGAGCGTCAGCTTATTTACATGACAGTAATCTGCACTGCAGTTTAGTAGGCGTTTTAAGCCTACTTGGGAGGATGACAAAAGAACAGTGTCATCTGCATAGAGCAGGGTAGATATATGTAGGGAACCTAAACATGGTGGATGGCCATCGATTTTAGTTAAGGTTGGAATAGATTGTTCATAAATAAGGTTGGTGTGCCTATCTGCTACAAACCTCTCCTGTTGAGCTGTTCACTTACACTTATTCAGGATGGGAGATTTTTCATGGTTACTGTCATCTCCATCAGGGCTAGATGGTCCTGAAAGTCCTTCTTTTGGTGCTGTGGAAAAAGAGGAAGGGTAACTTAAAGGAAATATTTTATTTATTTATTTATTTATTTATTTATTGAACTTTTATACCGCCCCATCCCCGAAGGGCTCTGGGCGGTGTACAACACAAAAGGAAACAATATAGGCAATTAAAACAGTTAAAAGCAGCGACAACCGTAAAAACATTTCTAGTAATATAATAAATTACAATAAAATAAATGGCGTTCAGCAGTCTACTATTATAATTCCCTCCCCTCCCCTAAAGGGGGGCGGGGAGAAATGGCGTCCAATGTTCTAATTCTAAAAATTCCCTCCCCCTCCAAAAGGGAGGAATGGCGAGTCTGAGATGACAGTTGGCCCAGATGTCAGGGCCAGAGAAGGGGGGGGGGCACCATCAATGGCTGGTTCCTCCAAAGGCCCGGCGGAACAGCTCCGTCTTACAGGCCCTGCGGAACTCACTCGACAGCTATTAATTTTATTTTAAACATTTATCAGCTGCCTTTTTTGCCTTGTGGAACACGAGGCAACTTGCAGTGTACAGGAACCAAAAAACTGTTAAGAAATACACAAAAGACCGCCATTTAAAGTCACAATGTAGGGTTGCCAGTAAATAAAAACTAAATTAGACAGGTGGCAAATCACCCCATAAAGGTAGTCTGCCTAGTAAATGTCATGATGTGACTTCAATCATGGATCAGCATCGACTACCATTACCTTTAAATTAGTCAAATGCAGACCTTAGTAAAACTGTTCTTCAACTGCGTCCTACAGATCAAAAGCGAGGGGGCCAGGCACCTCACCTCTAATGAGATGGTTCCATAATTATGGGGCCACCCCAGAAAAGGCCCTTTCTCATGTACCCTCCAGAAGAACTTAGTTGACTGGGAGGACAATTATTTGGGACTCTCATAATCTTGTTTACTTTTTAAAGGTGTTCGTTGTAAATAGGGGATAACTGAATTGAAAATAAATAGTTTTTTTAAAAAAATCTGCATGTTTTTTTTGACTCTCACAGTTCATGAGATCCTGAATTTTTTTACTTGGGTTGGCAATGAGATTGTGGAAGTTTGTGGTGACTTGTGAAGAGATCACTCATCCTCCCCCCCCCCCAATTTATCTCTTTGAAGTCCTGCCTGGAACTGTGCAGCCCCACCTCATGAGGAATGCTGCCTACAGCACTGAGCCTGCGACTTACTAATGAATTGGCTTTCAGCAACTCTAAAACCAAATGTTCTCTTTTTGATTGTTGTGGGAATCATGGAGCTTTGTTAATTGTCATACAAATTCAGAAGTGGATCTTTTGTGTGAAGACAGAGCCCTTCCACTTGCCTTCTCAGAGTTTATTTGTAGACCCTCCAGAAAACCCTCTCGTTGCAGTTGGTAGTATCCAATAAAATGATGTAGAAAAATGCATCTTGAAACCAACATGTGTAAGAATATTTGCAGTTAGTACTTGTTGTGATTTTTGTTAGCTAATAAAACAATAGGGAAAAATGTTGCCAGTTCTTCACATGTTTGTTTAATAGAGCATTGCACTGATGTGAGGCCAGATTCCGAAATCTATGCTGTGGACTCGAATTCGCCACTAGATCACTGCCTCTAGTAGGTGGCATAGAGTGTTACGTCATCCCTGAGGGAATTTAAGGAGACAGATTGTCTTAGGAATGCCTCCTAGATTATCCTGCCAAGTACAGGGAATGTTTAGTGCCAACCGCATTCAAGAGGCCAGTGCAGAAAGGGTGGAAATACATCACTTCTGAGTATTGAACTAAGGGATTTCAGTTCTGTTGGCCTTTGAACGCTGTGTGCGCTCCCTATTGCAGTTGAAGAGTTATACGTCTTTGCATAGAATTTGATTACCTCTAGAGAGCAGTATCCTTATTTTGATTTTTATTGGATCATTTCCTCTCCCCTAGGAATACTGCGAATTGCCTATTCTGTGAAGGGTTTAGGTTTTCTAATGAACAATTCTCAGCGCTCTGGCGCAAACTGCAAATCGGGAAAAAATATTATCCCATCTTTCCTCCCAGGAAGTCCAGATAAAATACATCATTCTCCCTTCATTGTACCTCACAACATTACTGTGAGGTAGATCAGGGTGAGATATATAGTGTTGCAAGTGGGCTATGAGACAGACATAAAATTGATCCAAGTTTCATGTCTATTTTAAATCCATAACAGGATGCCCAATGAAGTCAGGTTTATGCTGGAATCAATACATCAAAATCAAATCGAAAGTGGAGTCTGGATGAATCTGGCCCCTTCCGCACACGCAAAATAATGCGTTTTCAAACCACTTTCACAACTGTTTGAAAGTGGATTTTGCTATTCCGCACAGCTTCAAAGAGCACTGAAAGCAGTTTGAAAATGCATTATTCTGCATGTGCGGAATGAGCCTCTGGCAGGTCACACCAAATGCTGGCTGATGGGCAACTCGTTTTATTTTCTTTGTGCCTTCATAAAATTCTGCTTTCTGTATCTGTTGGTTCACATAATTTATTGTCACGCAGATCATACATAGATGGCTTTGCATCTTTGCCTTGCACAGATAAATCCAAGGCAGAAGTTGTCATTTTGAGAAGAGAAAAGTTTTTTTACTTCTGCTGTTCTTCTAATTTCAGATCTTTGGCCTTCTGGTATTCATGGGAATAATCCTAGCGATAGGAAATTCAATTTGGGAGCATCGGGCTGGAATCCACTTCAGAATTTACCTGCAGTGGAGCGATGTGGTGGAGAGTTCTATATTTTCAGGATTTCTAACATTTTGGTCATACGTTATCATACTCAATTCAGTTGTGCCAATTTCCTTATATGTGAGGTAAGATGCTAGATTGCCCTAAAGGGTGTAATCCTGTTTTTCTCCTGAAGATGGCAGCCACCTGTGGTTGCTTCTACCAAGTCCACATAATTGCCAACTGTGACCCTCCGCCCCTCCTCATCCCTGCTTCAGTTGGTATCAGTTCATAGCAGTGGTTCTCAACCTTCCTAGTGCCGCGACCCTTCAATACAGTTCCTCATGTTGTGGTGACCCCCAACCCTGACATTTATCCATTTTATAGATGGAGAACACTGATGCAGAGAGTCTTAGGCGACCCCTGGGAAAGGGTCGTTCGACCCCCAAAGGGTTCCCGACCCACAGGTTGAGAACCACTGGTTCATAGTAGTTGGTTTTCTTTTTCAAGGAGCCACCAACTCTTTTAGCTACTAGGGTATGTGTTGGATTCTACAGAGAAAAGTGTTCATCGGCAATTTCCTAAGAATTTTTGATGTTTCAAAAATATACTTTTTTCAATGCTTTGGTGTATCAGCCGAAGTTCTAAAATGGATTGCTGACCTTATTAGGTTCCCTGTGACTGGCCTACTGATGGGAGCAGTGGCATACTGCTAGTTATGATTGTGAGATTTGTCGGCCACAATTTTTTTTAAGTTCTTTTAAAACAGAGGCCCCTTCCGCACATGCAGAATACTGCACTTTCAGAATTATTTGCAAGTGGATTTTGTCCAGTAAAATCCAGCTGCAAAGTGCATCGAAAGTGGATTGAAAGTGCTTTATTCTGCATGTGCAGAAGGGGTCCGGAGAGTTTTTTATGGTAGAATGAAGACCATTAAACTTCCCTCTCCCTCTCCCTCTCCCTCTCCCTCTCCCTCTCCCTCTCCCTCTCCCTCTCCCTCTCCCTCTCCCTCTCCCTCTCCCTCTCCCTCTCCCTCTCCCTCTCTCTCTCTCTCTGCCTAAATTCCAAAAATGCCAGGCAGCGGATAATGTTGCTTCCTGCAATTGCATTTGGCACTTATAAGCCTCGCCACAAATTCCCAGTAGTAATGTGGTGAGCAGGGACTCTTTTGAAATTTCCTACTGACTCATCTTCAGTTATGAAGCCTTTAAAAAAAAAAAAAAGCATTCAACTCTGAAACACAGGCATAATTTCAGCACCCTCTCTCTAAGTGGGCTAAGAAATGGCAAATGCAGTTCAATGTAGCAAAATGCAAAGTGATGCACATAGGGGCAAAAAATCCAAACTTCACATACACGCTACTGGGGTCAGTGCTGTCAGTCACAGACCAGGAAAGGGATTTGGGCGTCTTAGTTGATAGTTCCATGGGAATGTCAATTCAATGCATGGCAGCTGTGAAAAAGGCAAACTCCATAATTAGGAAAGGGATTGATAATAAAACTGCAAAGATTGTCATGCCCTTATGGTGCGACCACACTTGGAGTACTGTGTTCAGTTCTGGTCTCCACATCTCAAAAAAGATATTGAAGAGATAGAAAAAGTGCAGAAAAGGGCAACAAGGATGATTGAGGGATTGGAGCACCTTCCTTATGAGGAGAGGCTGCAGCGTTTGGGACTCTTTAGTTTGGAGAGGAGACGTCTGAGGGGGGATATGACTGAAGTCTATAAAATGATGCATGGGGTAGAAAATGTTGACAGAGAGAAATTTTTCTCTCTTTCTCACAATACTAGAACCAAGGGGCATTCATTGAAAATGCTGGGGGGAAGAATTAGGACTAATAAAAGGAAACACTTCTTCACGCAACGTGTGATTGGTGTTTGGAATATGCTGCCACAGGAGGTGGTGATGGCCACCAACCTGGATAGCTTTAAAAGGGGCTTGGACAGATTTATGGAGGAGAAGTCAATCCATGGCTCCCAATCTTGATCCTCCTTGATCTGAGATTGCAAATGCCTTAGCAGACCAGGTGCTCGGGAGCAGCAGCAGCAGAAGGCCATTGCTTTCACATCCTGCATGTGAGCTCCCAAAGGGCCACTGCGAGTAGCAGAGTGCTGGACTAGATGGACTCTGGTCTGATCCAGCAGGCTAATTCCTAAGTTCTTGTGTGCACCTTATTATGATCAGAGATCTGCTGGCAACAATTTCTTTATGATGTGCCCAGGATTGGAAAGCGAAGTTGCAAGTAGATAAATTCTCTCTCTCATTACAGATTTAGCTATACAAATAAAGTTGGGAATTTCAGTTAATTTTATTATTTTTGCTCTGTTTTGCTTGTTGTCTGCCCTTGCAGCCTTCAGAATAGAGCAGGGTATGCTTTGAATGCTGGTGTAGCCACGTAGTCAGGTGAGCGAACTGAAAATTGAGGAGACACCTGTCAGATCTCTCATTTAAGCCACTTGGTGACCTGAAGCAAACTATGCTCTCTCAACTGAGCCCCTCGGGGGAGGGCGGTATAAAAATGAAATAATAAATAATAATAAATAAAATAATAAACTGTAGTTCCTTGATCCACATTGTGGGGTAACAATGCTAACTTATCCTGTAAGGCTGATGTAAACGCTTGTTGCATTTTGAACTCTGACACTACTATACAAATGCCTGATATTATGAACAAATGTGTTTTTTTAAAAACAAACAAACCCAAGGTAGGCATTAAGATGTACCTCTTGGTTCCCAGCGCACCTTTTTGTTTGTTTGAGCATGTGTAGTAAGTTATTCCACAGGGCTCAAACAAATCCGAAGACCCTGGAGCAGTATTTTCAAAAACATGCTGTTGGGGAAGTGTATGCTCTAAAACACTGGCTTGTTCCTTTTCTGTCAATTCTCTTGTGGATTCAGAAAAACTGATGTAGGAAAAGGGCTTTCTGAACGGAAAAGTTTCAGATGAGATCGCTCATGAGCATTGGTCTTCAACTGGCAGGTTGGCTTCCAAAAGAGAGTCGGTTCTGACCCGTTTTGAATCACATCAGCATTCATAACACCATGTTTTCAGTCATTTTAATGAGAAAATGAAATATGTATAGAGAGAACAGGAAATAGCAAGTTGCTGAGGGTGGGGAAGGAAGAAAAGTAGAGTAAGGACGAAGGGCACGAGTGTATGATAGTAATATTTAAAAGGACTCCCCAAGTTTTAAGACAGAGTCCTGGATAATACTATAGTCCTGGATAATACTATAGTACCCGTCCCAATGTTGCTGAAATGGGGGAGGTGTCTACCATGTTTCTGTCCTACAAGGAGGAGTCCACAAAGTATTTATCCTTCTGTCCTAACGTATTCTGTCCTTATGCTGCTGAGATGGGGGAGGTGCCTACCATTTTTTCTGTGCCACAGTGTAAAGTGGCAAGTGGTCCTTTGGGAAGAGAGTAGTGGGCTCTGAACGCCATTAAAAGTGACACCACCGAAAGTAACTTGTATGGCTTCCCTGAGTGCTAGTACTTTCCCGCTTAAAGGAGAGAGACTAGATCCCCCTCTCTGCTGACCTGCACTGGCAATCTGCTGGAGAGAACGCTTTCAGAACGACGACGCCTCCATTCCTGCAACTAAACTCTCACAGCTCCAGAAAACACCTTGAGTGTCAACATTGTCTTGTAGGCCTGTAGCAAAAGTTTCTCTCATTCGGGGGCTTCTGCATAATTCATGATTTAATTGTTTGTCTCTGAAAGATACTATAGTACCCCACACCTCTTGCTTCCCTGACCTTTAATTTGTACAAAATTTAAAATGTTTCTTGTCTGTTCGCTTCTAAAGTGTGGAGGTGATTCGCCTTGGACACAGTTGCTTCATCAACTGGGATCAAAAAATGTATTTTGCCAAAGAAGATACTCCAGCTGAGGTCCGGACGACAACCCTCAGCGAAGGGCTGGGACAAATTGAGTACATTTTTTCAGACAAAACGGGAACGCTCACCGAAAACATAATGACTTTTAATAAGTGTTCAATTAATGGGAAAGTATATGGTAAGGTGTTGTTTCTTCATTTCTTCCAATCTTTGGTTCTCTAAGCAGTTAAAAAGAGGGATAATTGGGGCAGGAGGGAGGGGTGTAACAGAAACTTTGGCCTCCCTACAGAAATTGCTCATAAAAGCATTACTAAACTCCCTCTAGTAATAATTTTGCAAAAGACCCTGTAAAGGAAAGCATCTTTAATTAAACAGATTCTGAATTTACAGGGAATCTATTCTCGTTTTTGCTAATCGTTTGAATTTTGCAGGTAAAACTTCTTCTGATGATGATGTCAAGGTTTTCAAAACAAAGAGCAACAAGGTAAAGTTGGTGACCAGAGTTCTGTGTTAGATGGCTTTTTTTGCCTTATGGTGGTGACCTCCAACCTGTCCAGTCTCAGAATCCACTGAGCTGGAAGCATGTGAAATCAGAATCACGTGACAGGAGGAAGCAAAGCCAACGGTCATGGCCTCTCCATTGCTGAGGCCAGGACCATGGACAGCAGACCAACGGAGCTAGAGACAGGAAACATGCAAGCTAAGTACCAGTACTGTAGTGAGGAACAAGCCAAAGGTCAGGAACGTGGGGGAATGGTCTCTGCTTTTGAGTGACATCACCCTGGCTTTCTGCTGCCTCTGTCAGCATGTATGTAAAGAGAAACAGGAGGCGTGGCCCCTTCCTCTTTGGACATGTATACAAGCACTGTACTGTGCTTCAAGTTGCTCCCATCACCATTTTGTAATTGCTGTGTAATTGCAGAATTCCTAACACACTTGTTGGTAGGACATTGGATGTCCAATATCAGTCTCAGGGCCATGGGAAGCCCGACTGGATCAAACTTACAGTCCATTTGGCCAACATCCTGTTTCAGATTGAGGCAGGACATGCATAGGGAAGCTATAGGGAAGCCCACAAGCAGGACCTACAAACAGCTCTCACTTGACGATTGCTCTGAGACCGGAGGAGGTCAGGCCAGTCTGGACCAACCAGGTTAGGGCAATAAAATCAATGGTAATATTTGGTCAGAAAGTTGGCCAAACCCCAGGTAAAATATGAGTCAAAATCTAGATATTTAAAATCCTTTTGTATTTTCATCATAGTCTTTAACTACTAAAATATTCCCTGGCGATCAATTTAGGTGTAACGGGATTTTAAACATAAGTCACAGAATTTTTTTTTAATATAAATTATTTAATTCCTGCGAACATCCCCTCAGTCAGCAATATTGACTATATATTTTGTACTATGTACTATCTTTGATTTGTGATTCATTATTGCTGAATTGTGTATTTCTGTTATTGCTGTTCTGGTCGATGACCGTAAATAAATGATTTGATACTAAAATATTCAGAATTCATAATCTTGCCTTAACAGGTTTCCCCCCGCCCTCCAATTTCTTCCACAGAAAATGCCAGCAGATTTCTCCTTTAACCCATTAGCAGACAGTAAATTTACCTTCAGTGACCACCGTCTGATTGAGGCCATTAAATTCAGAGACCCACAAGTTCATGAGTTCTTTCGGCTGCTTTCCCTGTGCCATACAGTGATGCCTGAAGAGAACACTCTAGGTAATGGGAGAGGCAGGCCTGCATGGGGGAAAATAACATGGGTCTTTTGGAGTGCGATGGAAATGTTGCTGTTGTGCGTCTGCGACCTGCGCTAATGTTGTCAATAGCTGCGCGGTTTCCTTGTGCAGTTCCTAGGCAAACACTTGTGTTTGGGGCCTTCTTTCCCAGCTAAAACACTGAAGATTTCCTAAACACGTTTTCTTATTTATTGCTCAGCTTTCTTCTGCGTATGCTGCTGGGTGATTCTTGATGAGGAAAAAAAAATGGGTAGACATTTGCAGAGGAATGGGACATGGCTGGACAAAGTTTTGATGCATTTGGAAATGTTGCGGCTCTTTTAGGATTGCAGATTGCTTAAATAAATTGCAGATTGCTTAAATAAAGGATTGCAGATGGCTTAAATAAAATAAATAAATAAAACAGGATTGCTTAAGCACAAAACCTAACATGATGCCCTGGGCTGACTCTGTGAATTAAACCAGTGTTATCCTCGTATTACATATGGAGAATAGGAAATAGTGGCTGGACTAAAGCTGTGGAACCCCACTGAATAGCATGTGTGCGACTGTAAGTCATATGATATCAGAACCACACGTCTGGTGAGAACTGGAGTTCAACCCAGCCAGGGGAAGCTGTAATCTGGTACAGAATCCTGGTAAGAAAGTGGTACTTCCTATCTTCTTCTTAAGAAGCCCTTAGAAAGTATGCACTGGTATAATTTTCACCACTGAACCTTGACAACCTAATCAGGTTCTAGGATTGAGTCTCAACTTGGATGAGTTCCTGCTGTTGCATCTGTTGCATGCATGTTATATTACTAAGGCAAAATTTTGATGCTGAGGAAATTACTCATTTTTATTTGTTTATTTGCTGGATTTTGTGCCAAATCTCCTGACCTTTTATTCAGAGGCAGTTTTCAGCCATAAAAGGATATCTTTTATGCTTATTTGCTCAATAGCTTGGGTAAAATCTGGGAAGTGCTTGGTGTTTCCAAATCTTTCTCTGTCCCTTGTGATGCATTCCTGACCTTCACTACAATGGAAAGCACTCTTGAGTAGGATTTTTGACCTTTTATAGTATCTCAAGGCCGGCGTCAAGCGTGGGTTTCTTGGGGTGTCTTTCCAGACCCACAGCCCGGGCAAAGGGCAGAGATAAGCCCATCTGCTCCCACTAGGACAGTGGTGGTGAACCTATGGCACGGGTGCCAGAGGTGGCACTCAGAGCCCTTTCTATGGGCACACGTACACAGAGTTCATCATGTGGGGGGGTGGAAAATCACCCCCCCCCCCCACATACACACATCTAGGCTAGCCTGGGCACAATCTTTTACCTGGGAGTAAGCTCGGTTGCTGGCAATGGGGCTTGATTCTGAGTAAACCCTCCTAGGGTCATGATTCACCCATTCAAAGTGTTGCACGGTTGCTTCACCAAGCTTACTCCCAAGTAACGTGTGCCTCGGAGCCAACTTTTTTTTCTAACCTTAACCTCAGTATTCAGGTTAAATTGCTGTGTTGCCACTTTGTGATAAATAACCGGGTTTTGGGTTGCAATTTGGGCACTCGGTCTCAAAAAGGTTCGCCATCACTGCACTAGGATTAGGCAGTTACCAAGAGGGTCCCTGTAATAGTGAAGGATCTCTCAGGCCTTCCTGCACATCTGCCCCTGCTGCCAGCGCATTTGCCCCTTGCGCAGGTGGGGTGGGCACCCTCACTGGCATAGGACTGCACCACTTTCCCAGGTAGATCAGTCCCCCCTATGGATTGGGCTGCAACACTGTTTGTCTCAGGAAGGTTGCATATAATATTCCTGAAAGCCTGCCTCAAGACCGCTTTCTGAGGAAGAGGTGTAGCGTACATAATTTTGAAGCAAACAGGACATGCAACTTTGCCTTCCTTGTCCTTGAGGTCCGCAGGACTTTGTAGTTTTTATTTTGTTTTGTTTTGCATAAACTGTACTTTTCTGCATAGAATCCATTGTAGATGACAAGGTTTTTGCATAGCGCCTGCTTCTTTAAAGTGGCAGCCCTTTTGTTACTACAATGAATAATTTTGTTTCTTGGTTTTATATAAACAGAGCTTTTATTTATTTTTTTAGGTGAACTGATTTATCAAGCTCAATCACCAGATGAAGGCGCTCTGGTCACCGCCGCCAGGAACTTTGGATTCGTCTTTAAATCTCGTACCCCCAAGACGATCACAATATCAGAAATGGGTAAACTTGTGACTTACCAGCTCTTGGCAATTTTGGATTTCAACAATACCAGGAAAAGAATGTCTGTAATTGGTATGGAATGCACACCTGATTTATCCTTCTCTGTCATATATTTATGTTTTGAAATCTCACCATTGGATTCACCTAGTTGGCTACTGCAGGACAGAATTCCCCTAAGGAAGAAATGTAGACTTAGAGCCAAACTAAATGATACATTTGGCATGAATCCCCATGACTTGACTCACAGTCAGGGAGCTGATCTTGCCAAGCATGCTGGAGCCAGATTTGTAGTGTTCAAGAGCGGTGGTCTCTAATCTAGAGGACCAGGTTTGATCCTCCACACGAGTGGTTAACTCTTAGGCCCCTTCCGCACATGCAGAGTAATGCGTTTTCAAACCACTTTCACAACTGTTTGCAAGTGGATTTTGCTATTCCACACGGCCTCAAAGAGCACTGAAAGCAGTTTGAAAGTGCATTATTCTGCATGTGCGGAAGGAGCCTTAATCTGGTGAACCAGGTTTGTTTACCCGCTCCTTCACAGGAAGCCTGCTGGGTAACCTTGGGTTCTCTCAGAACTTTCTCAGCCCCACCTACATCACAGGGTGTCTGTTGTGGGGAGAGGAAGAGGAAGAGTTTGTAAGCACTTTGAGACTCCTTGCGGTTGAGAAAAGCGAGTTATAAATCCAAGCAGCAGTGGCGTAGGAGGTTAAGAGCTCGTGTATCTAATCTGGATGAACCGGGTTTGATTTCCCGCTCTGCCACCTGAGCTGTGGAGGCTTATCTGGGGAATTCAGATTAGCCTGTACACTCCCACACACGCCAGCTGGGTGACCTTGGGCTAGTCACAGCTTCTCAGACCTCTCTCAGCCCCACCTACTTCACAGGGTGTTTGTTGTGAGGGGGGAAGGGCAAGGAGATTGTAAGCCCCTTTGAGTCTCCTACAGGAGAGAAGGGGGGATATAAATCCAAACTTTTCTTCTTCTTCTTCTCTTTGTCTGCTTCTTGAGAATGTGGCATTGGTGGGAAAAGGACTTCTTCTGTCCCATGCTGTTTTCTTGAGTGGGAATGGAACTGTGCATGCACTGACTGCAACATGTGGTGCCCCAAAACAGGGCAAGTAGGACTCCTCTGCAGCTATTTCAGCTGAGAAAACGGCACAGGATTTTTAATGTTATGAAAATATGTTCCTGTCTCTCTGTAAACTTGCTTTTTTGCTCTGTTCATAAAAACGTTCACATACTTTATAATTTTTTAAAGGAATAAAGCAGGTATAATCCATACAGAAGAAATTACGGAACATAGGCTGGAGATTTTTTTTTTTTATGGCAAGATTTAACACACTCGCTCAACAAAGCTTTACAATATAGCATAACAAGATGCAACAGCACTGCGCTTAAGCCAGGAAGACTTACAATGTTTTATTTATTGGATTTAAGAAGATTTAGTTACATAGGATGTTGCTTCAAACACTGTTGGGCATTGCACATCGAGTATCGTTTACCCTATTGGTCCCACTGAGGATTAAAGGATTAAATTAAGCATAAAGGTTTTTTATAGCGATTGCTTGAAGTTTTCTTTGTACTCTGAATTGTGATGGTAAAGTGACAGCCACCCTTAACAAATGTATACCCCACACAGCCCCGCCGTATAGTTTGAATGCTAATCTTCAGGAATACAACCCGCACAAGGAAAATGTCACGATGAAGAATCTCCCTTTTCAAGTTCATTGTTGATTGCGTTTAAAGTTTAAGAGTAAAAAATAGCATAGAAAGTGACAACTCTTGGTGTTGAGCCAGGTGGTGACTTTTCTGTGTAAACGAACTGTTGCTGTGTTTATTCTATCAATGAGGAAGCATCTTTCTCATTGCCCTAGTTTGAACTGTACTCTACCATCGTTGACCAGGGTAGGTTTTTTATGTACTGTCTTCCAGGGTTGACAGTAGGCACTAACAATAGTACAGTACAGTACAGTAAACCTTTATTAGGCATAAATAATTCTGCATACAGTATGTTTGTATGATAAACAGCAATACAACGAGGAATCCAGTTCACCAAGTTAGGACAAATCATACACAAACTCTCCGGAGACACACCGCAACATCCATATGTTAATCAAAACTGATTTGAATGACTTCCCATGTTCACCACAATGACCTGAGCCTCAGACATCAAATCAATGTAATTTAGATGATTTGATACATTGAGGGACACATTTTAGTACCGTCTTTGGGATATTACTTCCGCTAGATATGTAGCGACCCTAAAGGTTATCTCAGAAGATGCATCACTAAGTAAATACTTCACTACATAAGCCGAAGGCAGATTTGTTTTAGCTTTAATAATCGGGATTATATAGTGACTACGTAATGCAGAGTGTAGCTGACATTCTAGGAGGATATGCGGTATTGTATCCACGGCATTAACAGAGCATGGGCATAGTCTGTCAGCGAATAAACTAACAATAGTATTTAAGCACACTCGAAGGATATAAAACTGTCCTGTTCCATTTTGACTTTGGATGAATCTATAGAATATGGTATTTGTGGTACATTAGGAACCTGAAGTGTGAATATTACAAGCCTTCTTGTAAGAACATAGGGTTCTTGTCCTTTATTGTCAAAGTCTTTCATGACCTGAATCAACTGACTACTGTGAGTTTTTCTGGCTGTGTGGCAGTAGTCTTGTAGTTTTTGCTCTTGATGTTTTGCCTGCATCTATGACAGGCATCTTCAGAGGCACGTCAGAGTCATAGATGCAGGCGAAGCGTTAGGAACAAAAACTACCAGACCATGGCCACACAGCCCGAAAACCCAGAACAGCCAGTTCTTGTCTTGTTAAATCTCCAAGTACCCAAATCCAAATCCAAAACCTTTATTAGGCATAAAACCGGTGTGTGTCAAGAATTCCAAATACAATAAGAAGATAATTATTGCACAACTTGCAGTACACAGAGTAAAAGTATAGCAACAGCTTCAGAGATTTCAACATTAGAGTTATTTAGAAGCTTAGCCATTTTTAACTTATCAGAAAGGAGCATAAATCCTGTTAAAGTACCCTACAATGCCAAGTACCCTACAACGGCATCACATTTATCCTATTTGTTTATAACAATTATTTTTATTATTTGAAGAGAATTCATTAATTGAAGTGGATTCTCAATTAATGGCAGATTCAAAAAATCAAATAGCATTCATTAAAATTAGAAAAATATGCACAGGATTCATCATAATGAATACTGATGAAAACCACCTAACAGCGAAATGCATGGTTTAACTATCTGGGCTATCTCAAGAAGAAGAAAAGGAGTTTGGATTTATATCCCCCCTTTCTTTCCTGTAAGGAGACTCAAAGGGGCTTACAATCAATCTCCTTTCCCTTCTTCCTGTGCGGTGGGTGGGGCTGAGAGAGCTCTGAAGAACTGTGACTAGCCCAAGTTCACCCAGTTGGCATGTGTTGGAGTGCACAAGATCATCTAGTTCACCAGATAAGCCTCCACAGCTCAAGTGGCAGAGCGGGGAATCAAACCTGGTTCTCCAGATTAGAGTGCACCTGCTCTAAACCACTACACCACGCTGGCTCAAGCATACAGGTGTCTTAATTCTCTGATCTCCATCCTCATTTGAAAGATCCATAGCTTAAATTTAAAATAAATTTCCGTTTGACATTGGAGACAAAATGGTGTGCGTGGAAGTGTAGAAGGGAATCGGAGCATACCAGGAGAGAAGAAGCGTTTGGATTTATACCATTGCTTTTCTGAACCGTAAGAAGTCTCGAAGTGGCTTACAAACTTCTTTTCCCTTCCTCTCCCCACAACAGACACACTGTGAGGTAGAAGAAGAATAGTTTGGATTTATATCCCCCCTTTCTCTCCTGCAGGAGACTCAAAGGGGCTGACAATCTCCTTGCCCTTCCGCCCTCACAACAAACACCCTGTGAGGTAGGTGGGGCTGAGAGAGCTTTGAGAAGCTGTGACTAGCCCAAGGTCACCCAGCTGGCGTGTGTGGGAGTGTACTGTGACTAGCCCAAGGTTACCCAGCAGGCTTTGTGTGGAGGAGCAAGGGAACAAACCTGGTTCACCAGATTGGAGTCCACCGCTCCTGTGGGGGAGTGGAGAATCAAACTCAGTTCTCCAGATTAAAGTCTGCTGCTCGTTTGAAAGAGTGGGGAATCAAACTAAAGAGTTTGAAAGTGGAATCCCAAGCAGAGCTGACACCCTTCTGTCCACTGAATTTAATGGGCTTAGAAGTGTGTTCCCTTGTGAAAGATTTCACCATTTTCTTGTAAGGAAAAAAATGCTGCTGCTGCATGTCTGTTGTGTGTTTCATTTGCTTACGCCCTAGTAAGAATTATTCAGGTCTTCACTGATACCAGTCCAATCCAAAAACCTTTATTAGGCATAAAACCGAAAGTACCGAACATTCCAGGTACAATAACAGGATTGTTGTTACACATCATGTAGGACACGGATTAAAAATGTAGCAACTGCTTCCGAAATTTCTACATTAGAGCTGTTCAATAGCTTAGACATTTTTAGTTTGTCTGAGAAAAACTTAAAGTATGAAGGTAATAAAGCTCCCAGGTCAGTTCTAATATCATTATACCTCGAACAGTAAAGCAGAATATCAAGTCATTTTATTTACAGTCAGCGACCAGTAGTACAAGATCAAGGTACATCAGTTTCAAGGTACCATTACCATAGTATATATATAGACAAAAGAGTACTAGAAGCACTATTCAAAATGTTACATAATCTATAATCTGTAATAAGAGTACTAAAAGCACTATACAAAATATTACATCGTCTATGGTATTTACAAGAAGGAATATTTGCGACATTAATATAATTATTATTGTACTTATACACAGTCGATGACTGTTTACTAAAAGGTCAACTCACGAAAAAAGCAAGCAGTAGGTAAAATACATTTGATTATGTCATTACACCTCAAACAGTAAAGCAGAATATGAGGAACTGAGTCCATAGTGTAGGGACAGTACCGACAACAACGCTCACTTTGTGCGATGTTAAGGAAACGACCTTGAAGATAGACTGAAGTGAATGAGTTGCACCTTTCTCTGGTCATGACCTGTCTACACTTACAGTTGACAAGCTGTTCTAAATATACAGCAGGGCTAGATTTCTGGGATGTGATCCCAAAGTATAGGGGGGAACAAGAGCTTTGCGCAGTACTCAGGAGAAATTGGTATTCCTGGTCATACAGTCTGCTCTTTAGATGATGGTAAATCTCCGTGGCGGTAAGCATATGAAGAGACTCCCACACTGTTACCTTCTCTGTCTTTCCATTCCCAGTTCAGAACCCAAGTGGACAGATAACACTTTATTCTAAAGGAGCAGACACTATTTTATTTGAGAGACTTCATCCATCATATGAAAATCTAATGTCTCTAACATCAGATCACCTTGAGGTACGTGTCCACTTGTTTCTGACATAAGATTATGATGCACAGGATGGTATAATGTATAAATGAAATACGAAGGGATCCCCTTACACTTCGACATGGTTTCCTCGTAATAAAAATGTAATGGGATTAGAGTTCATTGACATGGATGGAAGGGCATGAGTGAATGATCTTTCCCAACCCAAACTCTGCTTATACCTTAAACCTATCATATCAGGGGAAAAGACTAGGTATGCAACATAGGGTCTTTCTCCCTGGTGTACTGGTTGGGAAAATGCATGTGTGAATATTATTATTATTATTATTATTATTATTATTATTATTATTATTATTATTATAAAACAGTTATACACAGCAAACAAGATCAATATGCTGGATTTTGTATTACATCACATGTCGGACACTTCCCAAGCATCTAGGACTGTGTGATGTATCGACGAATAATGCGTGCAGAGCCGAGTAGGGTGGCCTTTTGCAGCTGACATATGGTGATTTTGTCAGCGCCAATTGTTTTTAAGTGCCGTTCAAGATCTTTAGGCACTGCACCCAGTGTGCGACTCACCACTGGGACCACCTTTACTGGTTTGTACCAGAGTCTTTGTAGTTCAGTCCTTAAATCCTCGTATCGTGTAAGTTTTTCCAGTTGCTTCTCATCAATCCTTCTGTCACCAGGAATTGCAACATCAACTATCCACACTTTCTTTTTTTCCACAATCGTGAGGTCAGGAGTATTGTGTTCCAAAACTTTGTCAGTCTGAATTCGGAAGTCCCAGAGTAGTTTTACATGTTCGTTTTCAGTGACCTTTTCAGGTTTGTGATTCCACCAGTTCTTTGTCACAGGCAGATGGTAGTTGTTGTTGTTGTTGTTGTTGTTGTTGTTGTTGTTGTTGTTGTTGTTGTTGTTATTGTTATTGTTATTGTTATTGTTATTGTTATTGTTATTGTTATTTATAAACCGCCCTCCCCTGGAGGGCTCAGGGCGGTGAACAAAACAGATAGATAGAGCACAAATAAAATTCATAATATCAAGATTTAAATTATTTATTCCTTCCTTCCTTCCTTCCTTCCTTCCTTCCTTCCTTCCTTCCTTCCTTCCTTCCTTCCTTCCTTCCTTCCTTCCTTCCTTCCTTCCTTCCTTCCTTCCTTCCTTCCTTCCTTCCTTCCTTCCTTCCTTCCTTCCTTCCTTCCTTCCTTCCTTCCTTCCTTCCTTCCTTCCTTCCTTCCTTCCTTCCTTCCTTCCTTCCTTCAATTTATATACCGCCCGATCCCCGAAGGGGATCTATATGTTAAAACCAACCCCATTAAAATGCAGCGTCCTAATATCAGATATACCGATGGCGTCCTACTAACAAATCCCCTGGGGGGGGGGGATGGCAGGGTCCACAGATGTTATAAAAGGGGGGCCATCAGCGGCCGGACTCCCCAAAGGCCCGGTGGAACAGCTCCGTCTTGCAGGCCCTGCAAAATTCATTAAGATCCTGCAGGGCCCGCGTATCTGGAGGTAGAGCGTTCCACCAGGCAGGGGCCAGAGCTGTAAAAGCTCTGGCCTGGGTGGAGGCCAGCCGCATCATTGAGGGGCCAGGGATCACCAGCAAATTGGCCTCTGCTGAGTGCAGAGGCCGATTTGGAACATGTGGGGCAAGACGGTCCCGCAGGTACGGAGGTCCCAGGCCGTGCAAGGCCTTAAAGGTCAATACCAACACTCTGAAAATGATTCGGAATTCAGCTGCTGAATATCTGCTGAACAACATCTTTGCAATTCCTTAAAAGGCTTTTGACAAAGTTCCTCACCAGAGACTGTTGCGAAAACTCGGCAATGAAGGAATAAGAGGGGAAGTCCTCCTATGGGTTAAAAACTGGTTGAGGAGTAGGAAGCAAAGGGTGGGTGTAAATGGGAAGTTCTCACAATGGAGAGATGTCGGGAGTGGTGTCCCCCAAGGATCCGTTTTGGAACCAGTGCTCTTTACCCTATTCATAAATGACCTGGAAGCAGGGGTGGGTAGCGTGGTGGCCAAGTTTGCAGATGATACCAAATTATGTAGGGTGGTGAGAACCACAAAAAATTGCGAAGAGCTCCAAGCGGACCTTGATAAATTAGGTGGGCAAAATGTAAAGTGATGCACATAGGGGCAAAAAATCCAAACTTCATATACACGCTACAGGGGTCAGTGCTATCAATCACAGACCAGGAAAAGGATTTGGGCGTCTTAGTGGATAGTTCCGTGGGAATGTCAACTCAATGCATGGCAGCTGTGAAAAAGGCAAACTCTATGCTGGGGATAATTAGGAAAGGAATTGAGAATAAAACTGCAAAGATTGTCATGCCCTTATATGAAGCAGTGGTGCGACCGCACTTGGAGTACTGTGTTCAGTTCTGGTCGCCACATCTCAAAAAGGATATCGAAGAGATAGAAAAAGTGCAGAGAAAGGCAACAAGGATGATTAAGGGATTGGAGCACCTTCCTTATGAGGAGAGGCTGCAGCGTTTGGGACTCTTCAGTTTGGAGGGGGGATATGACTGAGGGGGGATATGACTGAAGTCTATAAAATGATGCATGGGGTAGAAAATGTTGACAGACAGAAAATTTTCTCTCTTTCTCACAATACTAGAACCAGGGGGCATTCATTGAAAATGCTGGGGGGAAGAATTAGGATGAATAAAAGGAAACATTTTTTCATGCAACATGTGATTGGTGTTTGGAATATGCTGCCACAGGAGGTAGTGATGGCCACTAACCTGGATAGCTTTAAAAGGGGCTTGGACAGATGTATGGGGGAGAAGTCGATCTATGGCTCCCAATCTTGATCCTCCTTGATCTGAGATTGCAAATGCCTTAGCAGACCAGGTGCTCGGGAGCAGCAGCAGCAGCATTTCATTTCATTTCATAAGGCCATTGCTTTTACAGTCTGCATGTGAGATCACAAAGGCACCTGGTGGGCCACTGCGAGTAGCAGAGTGCTGGACTAGAGTGATGGACTCTGGTGTGATCCAGCAGGCTTGTTCTTATGTTCTTAAGGTAGTCCCTTATTTGCAAGCGCTGGGTAATTACTGACCCAGGGGATGATGTCACATCACAATGTTTAGAGTTCCTTACCTTCAGTTTAAAATGGTATACTGCCTGGGAGTGCTTTCATCTTTTGATTGGCTGACTACCAGTTGTTCAGGAGAAAATTAGGATGGCTTCAAGACAAGCTTCAATTGTTTCTAGGATAGGCATGATTTCAATAGATAATTGCTGTATTTAAAAGCACCTTTTGCACAGGCCTTATATGAACATAGATGGAAAACCAGACAAAGTTCTCATTTCCTTTCAAAAATAGAATTCATGTTCCCTGTAAGTGTCCATGTTTAACACAAACCATTCCCCAATTCTATAACCAAAATATCCCTTTGACATTTAGTATACAGGACGATGGTTTAGTAATATTGGTTACAAACATAACTATTGTTATTTGTTTCTGAAATGGAGCTTTTTTTTGGCTTTCTTGTAATCCCTTCCAGAAGTTCTTTTTCTGATGAAAGGAAGGCTAGAATCACAAGCATCTGAATTTTGTATTTTGTAAAAATGTAGAGACCTTGAGTTTTTTTAAAAAATGCCTCTAATTAAGGAAATATATTTACATTAAAAGCAGTTATTCCACATATCTTTTATTCTCCTAGTGAGCTGGATGGATTCTGTGGTGTTTTTCACTCCGTTTTGAATGTCTGCTACGTTTTGCGTCATTCTGATTCCTCTTAAGTTTGTTATATTATAATACTTTTGTTTACTGGAATGAGAAATGCTCAAATGTCCATTTAGTGCTTGAAACTGGAGTGTTACACTTTGTGGCCGGCCTTTACAAGGTCGTGATCAAATGTGTTTGCAATTTTCACAGCAAGTCAGGTTTGCTGCGATTTTAAGGAATTCATCCTCTGTGTGTGTGTGTGTGTGTTAACCCAATAGATTTTGGATAACAAAACAAAATAACATGCTTTTTGCAGTCTATAAAATGGCCCCAACTTTTAGTATCATCTCAGCTATATACTTCAGCATTTAAGAAACTAGGAATGGGGGACTAAAATTCCTTATTGTACAATACGAAAACCTGACATTGAAGGGCTGAACTATATATTATCAGAGGTGGGATTCAGCAGGTTCTCACAGGTTCCCGAGAGTAGGTTACTAATTATTTGTGTGTGCCGAGAGGGGGTTACTCATTGGTGATTTTGCCACGTGATTTTTGCCTTAGTTACGCCCCTCCTCTCAGCAGTAGTGCGCAGAACTTGAAGCAGTCTAGCAGGAGGTGCACCGGAATGTGTGGCAGCCTGCGCCTGCGTGCATTCATTTCCCGCCCAAGGACCGGCGCAGTGGCTGCGTCCTTGCCACAGCCCAGCCCAGGAATTCCCCGCCCCTGGAATGCCCGGCCATGCCCCCGTCGTGCCCCGCCCAGCCCCATTGGTGCTACGCCACAGTTTGAATCCCACCACCATGGGAACCTGTTACTAAAATTTTTGGATCCCACCACTGTATATTATGTGTTCTGCTCTAGTTGTACCGAGGTTCCCGTTATTACTTTCCTCTGGATGTCAGCTGTCTGAATGGAGAACTGTAGGCCTATTGGGCCCAGGACCCTGATTTGGGTTGGAGGCCCATAGAGGGAGAGGACTTCAGCTTCTTCCCCGTTGTGCTATTTTCCCATCTTGAAATGGCCTGAGGGAGATGTTCTTTCCTCTGTTGGCCACAGCACAGGTATTGATGGAGCGTTCAAAGGGTCCTTCTCCCTATGTGCCACTAGTGCCATTCTGACTTGGGCCCCTTTGCACTTGGGAACTGAATTCCAAGCGGGGAACTTGTGGTATTTCATCAATCAGCCTATATCTTAACAGTGCTCTGTTTCTGACTATGAACACCTAATAGGAGTTTGCTGGAGAAGGCCTTCGAACTTTAGTGCTGGCATACAAGAATGTGAATGAACAGCAATTTCGGGAGTGGTTGAAAATATATGAGAAGGCCATTGCTTCACGAGATAGGGAGGAACGCCTTGCTTTAGCATATGAGGAAATTGAAAGAGACCTGGAAGTACGTGAGTCAGTTTGCTGGAAAGCATATTTTATTTGCTTAATATATTTTTCAGATGGCTTCCTGTTTTTAAAAATGCTCTCAAGGTGAACATTTTAATCAATACATACGTTTAATATTTCAAGTAAACATTGGCGATGTAGTTAGCAGCTAAGGAACTGATATGTAAATCAGGATCTCTCTTGCTATACCTAAACAAGCCAGTCTCTCTCTCTCTCTCTCTGTGTATATGTGTGTGTGTACATTTGTGTTCATCAGTCTGGGTCACAAGGATGACGCATGTGACTTGTTTGGAACTCTCGAAACACTACATAAATGCTGATTTATGATTTTATTACAAATACATTTTAAGCCACATCAAACAATACAACCAGTGAGATAATTTGATATGGGTCCCCAACCTTTTAGAGCCCGGGCGGGGGGGGGGGGGCTTTTGGGATCCTGACAAAATGTGACAGGTGCAGCCACAAAATGGCTGCTGCAGGAGCTGGAGCAAGCACAAAATGGCTGGCACGGCTTACCTTCAGTCACAGCAATGATAATCCTTTGCAACATTTTTATAAATCTGCCTGCTAATCATATCTCCAGTGGCCAATCAGAAGCCTTGTTGGGCAAAAGCCCTGCCCATCTTCGAAAAACATTTAGTTGGCACCAGAAGAGTCTCAGTGGGCATCGTGGTGCCCACAAGCACGTGATGGGGATCCGTGGTTCATTACATTGCCCCTTGCAAACTGTGCTCAACAGATCAGTGTCTCCTAAGGGCACCCTCCCTTAGAGTTCCCCTCCCTTGACTGTGACTTATTCTTCCACTTTCTGCATTGCTGCTGGTTGGTGGCAGAAAGAACTTTCTGTTAACCATCCATCAGAGTTCGGTATTGTTGGCTTTTAGGAGGACTGTGGAAACTTTTTTAATGTCAGAAGGCAGTTGGTGTGATGACTTTTTAGAAGAATCCTTTATCTGAAGATGCCACTGACTGAATCCTAGGACCAGCTTATATGCTTGGCCCTTGAGAACAGATAGCTCATCTGTTGGTGCCACCACTCCACTGTGGTCAAGTCTTTTCATAATGGATGAATAACCAACACCCAGGTGCCAATCTGAGTGTTTTTCTCTGAGCTTCCACGTTTTTTGAATTTGTTGTCTTTCCGTGTTTCCCTCATTGTTTTTTCTCCGCACTTTGTTGACACACTTTTGTTCTGAATTGAGAAAGCACAAGGGAACATCGGGGTGGGGGGTGGGGGTGGGCCACAGACAGAATACAAAGGGGAAATGATTTTGTGAGAAAGCTTGGAGAAAGAGCCCTGCAGTTTGGCCCCAAATAGCAGGAAAATCTCCATGTGGAAAGATCCACTGTGTTGTAGCTGTTGTTTCTGTGTGGCTGTTTTGGTAATGTATGCCATTGTTCAGGAGGATCCTATATCACCGTGGTGGCGAACCTTTGGCACCACTGGCGTAATGCCCATTGGGCAAGGTGGGCAGCTGCTCAGGGCATCACCTTGTGGGGGGCATCAAAATGCTGGGTTCGTTTTTGGGTATTTTAGTGGTTTTCCATTTTTGGCCTGCAGGGGGCGCAGTTTTTAGGCTAGCGGCACCAAAATTTCAGCGTATCATCAGGAGACTGTCCTTATGCTACCCCCCAAGTTTGGTGAGGGGGTGCCCCTATCCCCCATTGTTTCCAATGGGAGCTAATAGGAGATGGGGGCGACAGTTTTGAGGGTCCATAACTTTGGCCCCCCTGAACCAAACTGCACCAAACTTGGGGGATGAGACCCTGAAAGCTTTGAGACTGTGCCTTCAGAAATGTGCCCCCCAAAGCCTGCAACCCCCATTGACAGCAATGCAGAAAACTCAATGCAGAACAAAGATTCTTGGGCAAATTTCTAGGATGTTCCTGCAGGGGGTGCATTTTTGGATGTATCGGCACCAAAATTTCAGGTTATCATCTGGAGATGATGGCACCCCCCAATTTTGGTGCAGTTTAGTTCAGGGGGGCCAAAGTTATGGACCCTCAAAACTGTACCCCCATCTCCTATTAGCTCCCATTGGAAACAATGGGGGATGGGGCACCCCCTTTGGGAGTCCATAACTTTGAACTCCTTGAACCAAACCTCACCAAACTAGGGGAGTTGCATAAGGACAGTCTCCTGATGATATGCTGAAATTTTGGTGCTGATATGTCTAAAAATGCACCCCCTGCAGGCACCAATGTCCTGGTGCAAAAAGAAATTTGGTCGTGGCCCAGTGGCCGGTAATTGGAGTGGCGGCATCCAACTCAGGTTTTGCCCAGGGCTACAGTTTGCCCAGGGCTGCCTCGTTACACCCCTGTTTGGCACTCCAGATGTTATGGACTACAATTCCCATCAGCCCCTGCCAGCATGGCCAATTGGCCATGCTGGCAGGGGCTGATGGGAATTGTAGTCCATAACATCTGGAGTGCCAAAGGTTCGCCACCACTGCTATATCATATATCCCTTACATGGGGTCTGGGTGTCTGGAGCAACTATACAACACCCCCTTTCCTTTTGTTGTCCCTTTATGTATTTAGAGGAGGAGAGCCAGTGTGGTCTGGTGGTTAAGAGCAGCAGACCCTCATCTGAGAACTGGGTCCAACTCTTAACTCCTTCACATGAAGCCTGCTGAGTGACTATGGGCCAGTCACAGTTCTCTCAGACCTCTCTCAGCCCTTGTGGAGGCAGTCAGTGGCAAACCACCCGCGAACGTCACTTGTGTTGAAATCCCACTTTGGCAGGACCACCATTTTGTGGAGAATTTTGGAAAGCAGCCATACCTAAACTGTAATCATGCCTTTCAGATCACCATTCAGCTCCAGCCTTTGTATGAGAGAGATGAATCTTCAGACTTATTTCAATACTAGCAGGGCCCGGCCATGCGTTGCTGTGCCAATTGTCGTTCTCATCACAGTCCGCAACCCACACAGATGTCCATGCAGGTCCAGTGATCCCCAGCATAGCCTTTTGGGGTGGTCAAATGGAATCCCTCTTTCTCTTTTCAAGTCACATGGTTATATGGTGGTGTCCTGTTTTTTTAGTATAAGGTAACCCTTTCCATTCCACAGCGGAACTGTCCAGAGTGCGAATCCCGCTGTCCATGAGGCTGGTTGACACGCACAGTCCTGGCTTGGGTAAGACAGAACTGGAGCAAGGAGGCTATCCCAGTCAGGCACCAGAGGCAGGGTGGTGAGGCACTCAGATGGAGGCCAGCTCTCTGGGTTCTTAAAGGGCCATGTGCAAAAGAAGCGGAGGCAGTAGTGTTGGTTCGCCCCCACCCCGTGGATTTTCTTAGAAGAAAAAGGCAAACTCCAGCTTGCTTTTAGTAAAAGAGAGCTGTGGTGAATATGGGTGAGGAAGTGGGTAAGTGGTGTTTGGATGTGAGGGAGGGCAGAGTGAGGTGTGTGAGGATGAGCTGGATGTGTATTGTTTAGTAGCAGTGGGTGAAGCACAGAGAGTGAAAGTTACCTGCGTGTGAGGGGGGGAACCCCACCTGACATCTCACACGGCAAAGTGTGTATGTATTTCACTTCCACTCGTACCAGTGTTACCCATTTACTGTTTCCACTACTCATCTCTGCCCATCTGCCCAAACATTGTAAGCCCTCATACCAAGCCCTCAGGCCACAGACAGACAGGCTGCACGAACATTCTAAGGGTGACAGTTAAACAGAGGCAGCTTCATGGCCTGGTGCGCCAGGAAAAAGACGTTTTACCTGGCTCAGGTATGGACTTTTGGCGATTTGAAGGTCCGATTACCTGCCCGCAACAGGGAGGAACGTCATGGGAAAATTTGGGGGCGATCCGTCCCATCTTTTTGGCGTTAGGGCATGACTAACAAAGTCACTGTTAGCTTTTTATATATATAGATGGTTGGCCAGGTCTCATATAAACTGGCCAGATCACAGCTCCTGGGGCTGACGAGAGTTCTCGTATGTTGCCCGTTTGTTTATGGTACTGTCAGTGTATTCATTCTGCTTTCTTACAAAGTTACTAGGTGCCACTGCTATAGAAGACAGATTGCAAGAAGGAGTTGCAGAAACCATTGCTACCTTATTGCTAGCCAACATTAAGATCTGGGTCCTAACGGGAGACAAACAAGGTAATTCTGCAATTCAGTGTAGTAATTCAGTCCTTGAAAGGATAATGGAAGGCTCTCACTCCGGTTAACTTGCTGCCATTTTACTACCGTGGAAGAACAGTGCTAACGGGACCCTAGCTCTATCCTAGCTCCGTGATGGCAAACCTTTGGCACTCCAGATGTTATGGACTACAATTCCCATCAGCCCCTGCCAGTATGACCAATTGGCCATGCTGGCAGGGGCTGATGGGTATTGTAGTTCATAACATCTGGAGTGCCAAAGGTTCGCCACCACTGTAGCTGCATCTCTGCTACACTAGTGGCCATTTTCATGACTTCTCCCAGAGTACCATGGGAACTGTAGTTCTGACAGTACCCTCACCAAACTACATTTCCTAGGATTCATTGTGGGGAAACCCAGCTAATTAAGCTGTTATAAAACTGATATATTTGTAACGCACAAAGACCATTGTTGACTTTGGGGCCCAGGCTGAGACCTTTAATTACAGTGCAGAGCCCACGCACCATTTCTCTGGGCCTGCTATCAACTTTGCAACAAGAGCTGTCCCATATGTACAATCTCATGCATTATGAAAAACAAAAATTCTGTATTCATTCTGAAGTTATGTAAATAGGCCATATTATAGTAATGGGTTTGGAGCCTGGGTCCCCCCCCTTCCACCCCCGAACCCTAATTAAAGTGCATCCATTTTGCATTCCGTGTCTGCATGAACCAGCCCCCAGCCCCACCCCGAGGGCTTCTGCCAGTTTTTGTCAGTCCTCGTGGCCATTTGGGTCCACCGAGATTATTTTAAAATAGCTGCATCTATTTACTTTTTTGGCCCAGCACTGACTTTTGCTCCTCTTTTGCTTTGCTCTGCTCATTCCATTAATCATCATGGGAAGAAAGAGAGGAAACTGACTCTTGGGTTTTGCATTTGCAACTTTTTTATATAGGCTCTGTACTATTATGTATGAATCCAAGTACATGGAGCACAGTACAGATCTGGTCTCATTTGGCTGCGTTCTGGACGACGTATCTCTTGGAATTGACACTTTCCATTAGTTTGCAAGAGGGAGAAGATTAACGCGCACAACTGCTGGAGTTTTTCTTTCTGTTTTGAATAAAGTAATTGCCAAAAAAAAAAGATAAATAGCCTTGCCCATCTCATGGGGATTATAAGGCATGCCTGTACATTTCCATCTGCCTCTTCTGCTGGTGGACGCACAGACATTCTTAAAGGTGTTCAAGGGTTAGGGTTAGGAAGCTTTTTTTAATATAAAAACCCTTCTTTTTCTGAGTGTCTTTTCCATTTGTTAAGTGGTAACTTTGGTACTTTTATTGCTGCCTGAGGTTGGATCACTTCTTGTGTGAGGTCCCTCTATAATGATACACATCACACCATTGCTGGGGTAATAAATAGCCCTTTTATTGAGCAGAAGCGTGAGGCTAAGCATGGGTCTGGATCTGGTCATGCGGGTACATGCTACAGCTCAGCAGGGCAGGTGCTCGGTCCCGAGCTTCGATCTACTGTGGGGCTCTGCCGGGCGGCCGCTCCTGGCCAGAGATGTTCCCCCTTTCGGCCCGAATCGACAGGGCGGTCGCCTCTTGTCGCTGTTGCCATTCCCAAGGGGAAGGCGCGGCTCCCTAGCCCCCTTCCCCTTGCCTTTCCAGATCAATACCCATGCGGCAAACCGCCGCGAACTAGGCTATGACATAACAGCATGCATTAACATATAAAAGTAGGGTGAGGTGGGTGGGCAAATCGTCGGCCGGCAAGCACATGGCCTGAACAAAGGAGGGCAAGTCCCTTTAAAGCCTCGGCTCGCTCCTCCTTTCATCCGGTGACGCTGCCCCTTCCCATGGTGGCTCCCTTTCCAGTTCCGCCCTCGCCTGGGCAGTGCCAGCTGGGCTCGTTCCAATCCCCCACCCCGATCAGCAACTCCGCCTCGTGGTAATTCACATGTGCCTTTTGGCAGAGATGGTGCAGTCAGTATCGGCATCCTCCATATGGTGTTTAGAGTTTTTCTGGAATTAAAACTGCTCTCCAGATGGCAAATATCAGTTCCCCTTGGGGGATTGGCCCCTTTGTCAGGCAAACTTTATGACATCACTTCCCCTCTGAGGTCCTTCCCCTCCCCAGACCGCAGCTTCTCCAGGCACTGCCCCCATATCTTCAGGAATTTCCCACCTGGGGTTGGCCAACTAGATTCAGTGTCTCCCGGCTTGCCGATGGTATGTTTTGTACAACGTCTACATTGTTGCTGGTATAGCCTGGTGTAGCCTACATTGTTGCTGGTAGCCAAAGCTGGATGCCTTATCCAGTGCACCGCCATGGTGTGCTGTTAGTTGTTGACGTTTGGTACCACAGCCGTAGCTGTTCAGAAAGTGGTGCTTCAGCTTCCTGTTCAAAAGAAGTCAGGTGCCACAAGGGGGCCAATGGCATTCCACTTAGCAGTATGAAGCCTCTGCCAGGTTGACATGCCCAACCATATTGAAATGAATTCCCAAACCAGTGTGTCTCATACGAAGACCTGAGCTGAATTGCTATCTGAGGGGGTCTGCAGAGGCAATCTGTAGGTAAGCCACAAGCCCCTGGAAGTTCGACAAGAGTGGGCTATCCTGTAGCAGCATTTGGCTGTGGCCCTTTTCAGAAGACTGCTGAGGAATCATCCCTTGCAGTCTTCAGGAAAATCTTCCAGTCTAGGGTGGGAGGGGGAAGGACAGAGAGAAATCTTCCTATCTTGGGGGGGTGCTCAGGTCAGACTTAGGGGAACAGTGGGATGTCCTTCAGGCTCCTCAGGGGCATATTTTGGAAGATCTGCCACTGCAGCTTCCTCAAGGGCAAGTTCTGGACCAAGTGGCAAATGCAGCTCTCAGGGCACTCTCGCACATGCAGAATAATGCACTTTCAATGCACTTTGCAGCTCTGCGGAATAGCAAAATCCACTTGCAAACAGTTGTTTCACTTTCAACCAAGCCTTTATTGGCATATGGGACGATACAGGTGAGATACAAACGTTTGTGAAAGTGGATTGAAAGTGTATTATTCTGCATGTACGAAAGGGCCCTAAGAGTCGCACGACACACGAAACTGCCTTATATCGGATCAGACCATTTTCCCATCAAGATCAGTGTTGACTACTCAGATCGACAACAGCTCACAAGCATCTTTCCCATTGCCTACAATTCCAAGATGCCAAGATAGGACCCTGGACCGTCTCTATGCCAACCGGATGCTCTACCACCCTTCCTTGTATCCCTTCCTTGTATCTCCAACACCTCTTTTTTGTGGCTGTTTCCAACATTGTTTGTTTACGTGAGAAACCTCATATCACAGCCACCTTTACGTCAAGTCCAGCAGTGAAGTTTGCTCTCCAGAACTGGAAATGTGATTCTGACAAATTTCTTGGATAGGTTTAAAATCAGGCCACTGTTAATTTTTTATTTTATTTTTAGAGACAGCTATAAACATTGGCTACTCCTGTCACATGCTCAAGGATTCCATGGATGCAATTTTCATAGTGGATGGTCACACAAAAGAGGACGTATCTGAAGAACTTAGGTAAATAATATGTCAAGAGTAAAAAAAAAATCAGAATGTTGCTTAAAATTCCGGGTGATTCTAGTTGTACTGTCACGCCCACTTTCTGATGCATGTCGTGCATGTTGGAAGAGGAAATCCGCACATATCCCCTTTGGCTGATCTGATATTTTAAAACTATGGTTAGCTTGTGAAACCTGGCAATTGGTCAAATCCTGGTTTGCTGTGACAAATGGGTTGGTTTTGTTTCCTTCCGGTGGGCATTGAGCAGAAGCAAGCCAATGTTAAACCAGAGTTCAGCCAGGATCTCTGCATTCAGACATGCCATGAAACCATAGTTAAGAATAACTGTGGTTATCTTAAACTATTTATATGCCATTAAAGGTATTCGAAATGGAATAACTGTGGTTACTAAAGCAACTTCATGGGCCCCTTCCGCACATGCAGAATAATACACTTTCAATCCACTTTCAATGCACTTTGCAGCTGGATTTTACTGTGTGGAATAGCAAAATCCACTTGCAAACAATTGTGAAAGTGGATTATTCTGCATGTGCGGAAGGGGTCATGGTTTGACAGGTTCTAACTAACCATAGTGTTCAAATGATTGCTTTAACCATAGGGCATTTAATTAAACCACATTGTCTGAACTGAGTCTTTGTGTATCAGCCCACATTTTAAATTTTTTTTTGCTGTCAGGTCACAGCTGACTTAGGGTGACCCCATGGGTTTTCAAGGAAAGAGACATTCAGAGGTGGTTTGCCGTTGTTTGCCTCTGCATCACGCCCCTGGTAGGCTCATTCCACACATGCAGAATAATGCACTTTCAAACTGCTTTCAGTGCTCTTTGAAGCTGTGCGGAATAGCAAAATCCACTTGCAAACAGTTGTGAAAGTGGTTTGAAAACGAATTATTTTGCGTGTGCGGAAGGGGCCATAGAGTGTGTGACTGGCCCAAGGTCACCCAGCAAACATCCATGACTGAGAGGGGACTCGAACCTGGTTTCCCAGGTCCTAGTTCAACACTTTAGCCACGACACCACTCTGTACCATATAAGCTCCTTATTGCGCTCTCTGTCTCTTTTTTTTAAAAAAAAGGAAAGCAAAAGAGCAAATGTTTGGCCTAAACAAAGGAAGTTCTGCTGACTGTGGACATGATGAAAAACTTCAAGATCCAAGGCAAGGCACAGAAGAAACTGTCATTGGTGATTATGCATTAATAATAAATGGACATAGCCTTGTGAGTAGGTCGTTTCTGGATTTCTCTCTTTCCCCCCCACTGCGTAATAATTGTGTCCCTTTTGGGGTTCTAACAGTGTCAGATTTCTCTCCAAATCTGTTTCACAAGAATGCTAAAAAAACACAAAAGCACGGACTGAGCACCAAGGAGCAATTAGGAATGAGGTCTTTAGTTTGGTGTGGCTCTTGGAGTGCAAATCAAATTAGCAACTTGGTTCAGCCTCACATAAAAACAACCCTGTTTTAATTAGAAATCAACCAGTGGTGCTGTTCGAGCGCTTGTGCAAGGAGAACATCACAAATCATTGCCAGTGGCTTTAAAATTTCATGCAAGGTAGAAGCAACTGCCTGACACACAATAAAATTCCTGATGTCTGCTATTGGAGAGCACACACTGACCCAGAAGTAATTACTCCTTCAAATTAATGTCATTAAGATACCTCAGTATCTGCCTTCTTACAGGAAGACCCAAACACTTGGCTTTGGTTGAGAAACCTGGTTCTTGTCATAACAGAAAAACCTATTTTTATGGCCGTGCTTGTCAGCTGGTCGGCATCCAGATCTTGGAACAAATATCAGAAATGCTATTTTTGAATCGTAAAGACCATAAAAAAGGTCTAGATGAACTCTGAGTTGAGCATGTTGTGAAGGCACAAAATGAATGTTCTACAATGGCTTTGATCTTTCTGCTAGTGTGATTATTTTGTCTCTTTAAAGTTGGTAGACAAAATGTCTTTTTAAGGCACTTTTAAAATAGCAAAGTGTGTATGGGGCAGGGGAAACAAATCCAGGACTACAGCCGCAGGCAAAAAAAAATGTGTCCTCTTGATTTGCCTACTGATAATCTTCCCCGAGTTCCTGTGAACTGCAAGGCTATCAGTTGTCAAAATAAGCCAGTGTTGGCGAACCTTTTGGAGACCGAGTGCCCAAATTGCAACCCAAACCCCACTTATTTATCGCAAAGTCCCAACCCGGCAATTTAACCTGAATGCTGAGGTTTTAGTTTAGAAAAAAACGGTTGGCTCCCTCTTCCTCTGCCCCATTCGCTCGAGCAGGGGCCAGCCTCCTGTAGCCTCCAGCAAGTCCCGTGCGCATCGCTCTGTGCCTCTCTAGCATCTCTGCCTCCTCTGCACCCCCCTCCTCGGGCAGCAGCCACCCGGAGCACAGGCACCAGGCCCGCCAGCCAAGTCCTCCCTGCTCACCATGGTGCGCACACATCATGCTCAGTGGCCCAGGCCAGCCTAGATGTGTGTGTGTGTGTGGGGGGGTGATTTTCTGCCCCCCACATGACCAACTCTGTGTGCACGTGCCCACAGAGAGGGCCCCGAGTGCCACCTCTGGCACCTGTGCCATAGGTTCGCCATCACTGAAATAAGCCAACCACTTTGGAGGGGAGGGGTGTTTGCCTGTCGCTGGAAACTAGACTTTTTTTTTGAAGAAAAACGCTGCATTAAAAATGTTCAAAAATACCTTTTATTTTCCCTACATCTTTGAAATTGTTCCTCTTATTTGTGCTTTTAAGAGTCTGTTTTGCTATCTGTTTCTTTCCAATATGCCTCCTCTCTAGCACTGTCAAGAGTGAATGACTGTAATGCTCGTTTTGGGATGATGGCGTTATTAAACTGCACCTGTGTTTCGTGGTGATTTCTTATCCGCAGAGTGAATGGGAATATTTTAAATAAGTAAAAATACAAAGGTGTTTCATATCTAGTCGAGTCCCTTGAAAACGCAGCTGCGTGACATTATTGGTTCTCTTCCGCAGGTCCATGCACTTAAAGTCGATCTGGAAAATGAGTTTTTGGAAACTGCTTGTGTTTGCAAAACGGTTATCTGCTGCAGGGTAACACCCCTGCAGAAAGCACAGGTGGTGGACCTGGTTAAGAAATGCAGGAAAGCCATCACCTTGGCTGTCGGGGATGGATCCAATGACATCGGCATGATCAAAAGTAAGAGGACGTTCTATACCAGGGGTGTCCAACTCTGGCCCTCCAGATGTTCCTGGACGATGATTCCCATCAGCCCCTGCCAGCAGACGAGTGGAATAAGTCTCTTTAGCCCCCTCAACACACACATGCAAGAAAATAGGGTTGCCAACTCCAGGTTGAGAAATTCCTGGAGTTTTGGGGGGGATGAGATATGAGGAAGGTGGGATTTGTGGAGAGGAGGGCCCTCAACAGGGAATGATCTCATAGCATCTACTCTCCAAAACTGCCATTTTCTCCAAGGGAACCGATCTCTGTAGTCCAAAGATCAGTCATAATTCCACGAGGTATCCACTTGGAGGCTGGCAGCCCTAAGACCAAAGGGTCTATGTTGAACATTTATTTTTCTGTTTTGTTGCAGATGCTCACATAGGTGTCGGCATCAGCGGCCAGGAGGGGAGGCAAGCTGTATTGAACAGCGATTATTCTATTGCTCAGTTCAGATACCTTCAGAGGCTTTTGCTTGTTCACGGCAGGTGGTCCTACTTCCGAATGTGCAAGTTCTTGTGTTACTTCTTCTACAAAAACATTGCCTTCACTCTAGTGCACTTCTGGTTTGGTTTCTTCTGTGGCTTTTCAGCTCAGGTAGGCTCTTGGTGTGTCTTTTGACAAAGCAAGTCTTCTGCATATTACTTGCTGTTTTTTTACTATATAGAAAATAATTCCAGTCTCCAGGGCTACTTGGCAGCCCTGCTCCGCTACCAGGAGGGAGAGGCAATTTCCCTCCATTTCTCACCTTATTATACCCCCACCCTGGGCCATTGTGCACTTTATGAGTCCCCTCTCCCTCTGTGGATTTTGGGGGCGCACAAACACCTGCTGTGGGCAGACAGAAGCAGAAAATATGTGCCTCTACAAGCTCCATCTATTCACATTTCAGTCCCAGCCACATTTTCTCAAACAGCATGAAGCTTGCCGAATTGCCAGAGAGCGCTTATTGCTATTTTGCTGATTGCTATTTGGTAGTCTGTAGCGACTCTTTGCAGATAGGGTGTTGTGTTGGTCTGTTTGTAGCAGCAAAATAAACTTTTTGCAGCACGTAATACACCTGTTGCTTGCTTGTTTGCAAGGATAACTTTGGTGTTCTGCAAGCTGGCATAGGAAAGAGGCATGGCAGAGCGGGCGCCAAGACAGAGAAACCCAGCCCACTACTGGGTAAACCAGTATAAGTGTCTAGATATTCTCCTTTTCCCTCTGTCTTCTGGATGTTCAGAATTTGCCAGACCTGTATTCACTGCTGGCTGAAATACATTCAACTGTGTTTGCGCAGTGCTGAGGTTCGAGATAGACAGAAGAATTTTTTGTTTGCTTGATCAACAATTGTCAGTTGGCTGACATGCGGCCCTTGTCAAACCCACGGAGTGGTGAGGAAAAGCTTTCTTAAAACAATATGGAAGCGATTATCCACGAATGTATGCATTATGTATGTATAAAACACACACTTGTACAGCAAAAAAAACTTTTTGAAAAGGGCATGCGAGCACAACTCTAGTCTCAAAGGTTTTGATAACTTTGTGGATTTTGATGATCAGCGAAGAGTCATCTAACCCTGTGTTATTGTCTGGAGTAGTTGGCTAATGTGGTGGCTGGCTAATGTTTCAAGTGGAATAATTGCTGTTCCACACCATCCATTTCTCCAGCACATTTTTGCTAATTACCGAAACCAGAAACAGATGAGCAGGGGGCACCTCCTAGTTATTCAGTAATGCTGTTTCGTAAGATGGCATGTTTATAAATCCCATTACAGTATAAGGCAGTGATGGCAAACCTTTTCGAGACCGAGTGCCCAAACTGCAACCCAAAACCCACTTATTTATCGCAAAGTGCCAAGATGGCAATTAAACCTGAATACTGAGGTTTTAGTTTAGAAAAAATGGTTGGCTCTGAGGTGCACATTACTCAGGAGTAAGCTTGGTGAAGCAACCGTGCAATGCTTAGAATGGGTGAATCACGACCTTAGGAGGGTTTACACAGAAGCAAGCCCCATTGCCAGCAACCGAGCTTACTCCCAGGTAAAGGATCGTGCCCAGGCCAGCCTAGATGTGTGTGTGGGGAGGGGGGGAGGGATGTGTGGAACTGATTTTCCACTCCTCCCACGTGACTAAATGGCTGCAGCCCGGGGACATTTGACCCCATGTGTCCCCCTGGGTGGTACACCCCTGCCTTTGACCCTGACTTTCTTGTATTCTTGCAGGGTAAACATAATGAATGAACTGAATTCTAATGCATTTATTTGAACCTGATATATTCTTGACAATGAAACATGATGATGATGATAATAATCACCTGAATGAAATTATCTTTGCAGACTGTTTATGACCAGTGGTTTATCACCCTCTTCAACATCGTACATACCTCTCTGCCTGTGCTAGCAATGGGATTGTTTGACCAGGTACACACTTGGATATTCCAGATTAGCTAACTGTAAGGGGGTATGTTGAGAGGGAAGGCTGCTGGGTATAGCCTGCATAGTATAGCCTGATCTCATCAAATTCTGGAAGAGGGAGAACCAAATGTATTGTCGAAGGCTTTCACGGCCGAAATCACTGGGGTGCTGTGTGGTTTCCGGGCTGTATGGCCGTGTTCTAGCAGCATTCTCTCCTGACGTTTCGCCTGCATCTGTGGCTGGCATCTTCAGAGGATGCCAGCCACAGATGCAGAAGATGCCAGCCACAGATACAGGCGAAACGTCATAAGAACATAAGAACATAAGAACTAGCCTGCTGGATCAGACCAGAGTCCATCTAGTCCAGCACTCTGCTACTCGCAGTGGCCCACCAGGTGCCTTTGGGAGCTCATGTGCAGGATGTGAAAGCAATGGCCTTCTGCTGCTGCTGCTGCTCCTGAGCACCTGGTCTGCTAAGGCATTTGCAATCTGAGATCAAGGAGGATCAAGATTGGTAGCCATAGATTGACTTCTCCTCCATAAATCTGTCCAAGCCCTTTTTAAAGCTATCCAGGTTAGTGGCCATCACCACCTCCTGTGGCAGCATATTCCAACACCCAATCACGCCAGTTGCGTAAGAAGTGTTTCCTTTTATTAGTCCTGCAATTCTTCCCCCAGCATTTTCTAAATGAATGCCCCCCTGGTTCCTAGTATTGTGAGAAAGAGAGAAAAATTCTCTCTGTCAACATTTTCTACCCCATGCAAAATTTTATAGACTTCAATCATATCCCCCCCTCATTCGCCTCCTCTCCAAACTAAAGAAGGTCCCAAACGCTTGCAAGCCTCTTCCTATAAGGGAAGGTGCCTCCAGTCCCTCAATCATCCTTGTTGCCCTTCTCTGCACTTTTTTCTATCTCTTCGATATCCTTTTTTTGAGATGTGGCGATAGAACTAGAACATTAGTACTCTAAGTCGCGGTCGCTGCACTGCTTTATATAGTGGGCATGACAATCCTTTGCAGTTTTATTATCAACTCCTTTCCTAATTATCCCCAGCATAGAGTTTGCCTTTTTCACACGCTGCCATGCATTGAGTTGACATTCCACATGGAACTATCAACTAAGACGCCCAAATCCCCTTTCCTGGTCTGTGACTGATAGCACTGGACCCCTGTAAATACGTGTATAGTGAAGTTTGGATTTTTTGCCCCTATGTGCATCATCAATACTCTTTATACATTTAGCTACGTTGAACTGCATTTTGGCCATTTCTTAAAGCTCCACTCACCCAATTTACTCCAAAGGTCCGCTTGGAGCTTCCTTACATGAAATCCTTTGTGGTTCTTACCACCCCACATAATTTGGTATCATCTGCAAACTTGGCCACCACACTCACCTGCACCCCTCACTTCCAGGTCACTACGGTGCCAGATAAGTTGAAAGAGCACTGGTCCCAAAAGCGGATCCTTGTGGGACACCACTCCCGACATGTCTCCATTGTGAGAACTTCCCATTTATACTCCAATCTGTTTCCCTGTTCCTCAACCAAGTTTTAATCCATAGGAGGACTTCCCCTCTTATTCCTTCATTGCTGAGTTTTCTCAACAGTCTCTGGTGAGGAACTTTGTCAAAAGCCTTTTTTAAAATCCAAGTGAGACAATGTCCACTGGTTCCCCCTTATCCACATGTCTGTTTATACCCTCAAAGAACTCTAGTAAGTTTGTAAGACAGGACTTGCCTCTACAAAAGCCATGCTTCGACTCTCTCCTCAGCAGGTCTTGCTTTTCTACATGTTTAATAATTTTATCTTTTAGCCTATAGACTCTCAATGAATTTACCAGGAACAGATGTCAAACTGACTGGCTTGTAATTTCCTCGGTCCCTTGGTAGACCCTTTCTTAAAGATTGGTGTGACATTGGCCATCTTCCAGTCTTCAGGGATTTGATTTCAGGGATAAGTTGCATGTTAATGTGGAGAACATCAGCAATTTCATGCTTGAGCTCTCTTTAAAGAACTCTTGGGATGAATGCAATCTACTAGGGGATTTGGTAGCATTTAGGTTTATCAATGGCTGCCAGAACTTCTTCTTCCTTGTCTTACCACTAACTTCGCTTAGTTCCTCAGATTCACCTCCTAAGCAGCTTCTGGTCTAGGTGTAGGAATCTTCCTCACCTCCTCTTTGGTGAAGACAGATGCAAAGAATTCATTCAGCTTCTCTGCAATCTCCCTGTCATCTTTTAGCACACCTTTTGTTCCTTCATCATCTAATCGGGACTCTACCGCTTCCAGTAGCTGTAGTTTCCTGCTTTTTGATGTCCATGCCCATGTACCAAGTTCCACACAGCACCCCAGAACCAAATAAAATTAAGCAACCCAAAGAAAAGGGGCAGGATACAAATCTGATAATAATAGATGTTACAAACAGGAACTGATACCTTGTTATTACTAGTGACTTTACAAACAGTTGAATTGGTGTCAGTTAAGCCCAAGAATCTATGTCTTCCTCCTGGCAAGCATCTGTACCAACTGTCATGATGAACACAGTCCTGCAACTGAAAATGTTTTTGGCAGCAGAGGATCTTAGTTCACTAGCTCTCTTTCCTGCCAGCACATAGTCAGATGGACCAAAGAGAACAAGGAATTGAATCATTGTCACCTGCACTGGAAATATAAGAGGCCCTAGACTTAATTTTTAGCATCTCCAGTTAAAAAAGATTATTTGGCAACTGATGTGATAGAGCTCCACCTGAGACCCTGCCAGTCAGAGCAAGGTTGTGACTGTGTAGGAAGCAGCTTCGTGTGAGTATGGCCCATCTGTTTCTTTGGGTGACCAAATTCTCACGTTGCAGGAGAGAAAATAAAGTTCACAGTGAGGTTCTATGGCTCAAGATTAGACCATCTTCTCTGTGTGCAGAAGGTCCCAAGCTCCATCTCTGGCATCTCCAGTTTCAAAAGGATCAGGCTGTCTGCAGAGGTGTATGGGGGGGGGGGGGATGGCGCCTGGGGGCAAAACCTCCTCCAGGCCCCACCCCCGCTTAGTCTTGCCCCCGCATAGCCCTGCCCCTGCATAGCCCTGGCGACGACGTGGGTTGGACCAAAGGAGGCCAAAGACGACGAGGCAGCAGGACTTCCTGTCCCTGGAGAACTGCTGTGGATCAGATCAGTACTAATCTAGACAGGTTGATGGCTGGACTCAGGGTACAGTGGTTATATGTATACACGTGTATGTGTCCACCACATCTGCCACGCCCGGAGCAGATGTAGATGGCGCCCGGAGCAGACGTGGTGGTCTGGAGCTCCGGTAATTAGAAATTACCTTAGGACTTTTTAGGACTAGGAAGCGAATGAGGGGCTTTTCCTACCCTCCACTACTTTAGATTTGCATTTGGCATCCTGCTTAGTAAATTCAACATTGCTTAGTAAACTCCAGCGTTGCGTGGAGGGCAATGAAGCCTGGTTCCCAGACTCGGTCAATGGGACCTGGGCGAGTTGTGAGATGGTGAGGAGGTCCGTGGTGGAGACTCTGGGACTGGCAAGAAGGTGGGGGAAGTCAGTGGCAGGAACCCCTGAATGGCATTTGACCGCAGCCGTGACCTCTGGACGAGACCGGGTGGAGACAGTGGAGACTGTGACACCCGCTTATCCCGGAGGACACTTGGATGGAGAAGGGGGTCAGTGGCAGGGACCCCCTTGGGACGTAACAGCTCCTATTGACAGAGCCTGGGATATGGTGATGGGGGGGGGGAGGTGGCACGGCCCCCAGAACAAACTTTCGAGAGTCTTCCGCTCAAAACACACCAGAGAGTTCCTATTGAGGAGCGGGACACACCCATTAAGAACATGGCGGCGGCCCTGTGAGAATGCTGAAATTCATTACACATAACGTTGTGGACTTTGGACATTATTTTTAATTATTTCAAGATAGCTGTAGTTAAATTGGGGTTCTTAGATTTTGTGGGGTGTCAAAAAGTAGAGTTTAGTTAGTGAGAATAAGAATTAGGGTTAGGCGGAGTTAATATGTATCCACTAAATTGTTTTTTTGGTAGTGTCGGTAGGATTGTTGTTGTTTAGATCATTTCTGGACTATGAAATTATTAGGAAGTCGTTATCTATTTTCTAATTTATATGCTCTATCAGGTTAAGTAAGAGGTTGTTTAGTTGGTGATGGTATATGATTTGTTTGTTATGAAATGATGTTTATTGTGGATTTAGGTTGCTGTGGAATTTGCGGTTAGGATATTGTTATGTTATATTGTCGTTGTTACTGTATTATTGTTCTTTTATTATGAAATGGGACGCTATGTTAGGAAATAATTGTTGTTTTTAACTGTATTTATGTTATCAATACTATGATGATTTTATATGCAATGTTTTTATGTTGTGCACCGCCCTTGGCCACCCGGGGATAGGGCGGTATATTAAATCAAATTAACAACAACAACAACAATAATGCTGTAGTTGCTAAGTTGATTAATTTGTTATTAGCTGTTAACCTGATAGTATTGTTGATTATTATTGATTTGCTGGTTTATTGTGGGGCTAGTGAAATTGGTATTGTTACTTGTTCAGCCCTACTGTACTGTATTATTATGTTATTTTTTTTATTATGTTGTGCACCGCCCTGAGTATATAAATTCATTCATTCTCTCTCTCTCTCTCTCTCTCATTCTCTCTCTCTCTCTCTCTCTCTCTCTCTCTCAAGTTAACACCTCACCAAGCATCTGTTTTTGCAGGATGTGAACGAGGAGGAATGCCTTCATTTTCCAAAGCTGTATAAACCTGGGCAGCTCAACCTCTTGTTCAACAAGCGCAGGTTTTTCATCTGCATAGCACATGGAATCTACACCTCCGTCGTTCTGTTCTTCATCCCATATGTTGCATTTTATGATGCCACGGGAGACGACGGGAAACATATTGCCGACTACCAATCTTTTGCTGTCACAGTTGCAACCTCTTTGATAATAGTAGTCAGCGTTCAGGTAAAAAACAAGAGAAAACCCAAAAAGCCAGGCGATTCAGATTGCACTTTGGATTGCACTTTATTTTTGAAACGTTTTAAAAAAATTATTTTTAACGTAGTCCAGTTTGTTTTACAGGTCGAGGCAGAGTTTTCTGAATACTGCACGCAGTCAGTTTCTATATTAAAATCCGAATATGCAGTGGATATTTCCATTATTAGGGTGATCTCTTGTGTTCTGATAGGTTTGTAACTTGCGGATGCGCCCATCATGAAATGGAAATGCCTTTGAGGTTTTAAAAATATTTTAAAGCCGTGTCTTTAGTCCAGATAAAATTTACAGTTGTGATGTCCTAAAACAGGGCCAAACACGTAACTGTTTCGTGCACTAACGTTTTGTGCGCAGCTTACCTGAAAGATTCTGCTAGGTCGGCTGCTGCTACACTTCTTCACCGCCATCCCGCCTCTGTTCCCACTTTCTTGATTTTAATATTGCATAGTTCTCACCGAGATCATAAAGCTGTCAGAGGCAGGCAGGAACCAGAGGCGTAACTAGGAAAAATGTGGCCCAGTGCAAAATCTGAGTTTTCCACTCCATATGGGCGGCCGGCCTCCCCTACCACAACCAAACAATGTTTTTTTAAGCCAGGTCTTGAAGTCAGTGTATGCCCCCCCTCCCCACGCAACAAAATACCGGCAGCCTGGGGACATTTGACCCCATATGTCCCCCTGATAAAGAGCCCTCGCATACAGAAATCTCCCCTATCAGGGATATTATCCTTGCATCTAGTTTCTGGGTGAGGGGATTTGGTTGAATGGATGAGAATTCAGACACATATGAACTGTCATTTGTATTTGAAATGGTACTGCTGTGATTTCCAGAACTAACAGTGCAATCCTAAGAAGACTCGCTCCAGTCTAAGCTCTTTTTGCTTTACAGATTGCTTTGGATACCAGCTACTGGACAGGACTCAACCATTTATTCCTATGGGGTAGTATTGCTGTGTACTTTGCAGTCCTGTTTGCAATGCAAAGCAACGGAATTTTTGATCAGTTTCCAAGCCATTTCCCTTTCGTAGGTGAGTCTGTAATTGCTTGTGCAACAATTGCCCATCTAAACTTTCTACCGCTTGACAAAAAGGCTGGATCCTCTAGTGCCGTGGTGGCAAACCTCTGGCACTCCAGATGTTATGGACTACAATTCCCATCAGCCTCTGCCAGCATGGCCAATTGGAAACACTTCTTCACGCAACGTGTGATTGGTGTTTGGAATATGCTGCCACAGGAGGTGGTGATGGCCACTAACTTGGATAACTTTAAAAGGGGCTTGGACAGATTTATGGAGGAGAAGTTGATCTATGGCTACCAATCTTGATCCTCCTTGATCTGAGATTGCAAATGCCTTAACAGTCCAGGTGCTTGGGAGCAACAGCCGCAGAAGGCCATTGCTTTCACCTCCTGCATGTGAGCTTCCAAAGGCACCTGGTGGGCCACTGCGAGTAGCAGAGTGATGGACTAGATGGACTCTGGTCTGATCCAGCTGGCTTATTCTTATGTTCTTATGGAGTGCCAGAGGTTCACCACCACTGCTCTAGTGAGAATGTAGAGCCCTAATGTGGCTTAAGGCAATAGCCAGTGTGAGAACTGAGACCCCTTCCAAACATGCAGAATAATGCACTTTCAATCCTCTTCCAATGCACTTTGCAGCTGGATTTTACTGTGCGGAATAGCAAAATCCACTGGCAAACAATTGTGAAAGTGGATTGAAAGTACATTATTCTGCATGTGCGGAAGGGGCCTTAGCTTTGTTTCTTGGTAGATATTTATTTGCTTATCGCCCAGGAAGGTCAGGATAATATATATTGAATTATAATTGCAGTAGCTATGTCAATCTTTTGTATTAAATAGGAGTCCAGGAGCACATGAAGGACTGACAACATTTATTCTAGCTTAAGTTTTTTGTCAGTCAGAGCTCATTTGCAGTGGTGGGATCCAAAAATTTTAGTAACAGGTTCCCATGGTGGTGGGATTCAAACCAATGGGGCTGGGTGGGGCATGATGGGGGCGTTGTCGGGCATTCCAGGGGTGGGGCATTCCTGGGCGGGGCTGTGGCAAGGACGCAGCCGCTGTGTCGGTCCTTGGGCAGGAAACGAATGCACGCAGGCGCAGGCTGCCACGCACGCCGGTGCACCTCCTGCTAGACTGCTTCAAGTTCTGCATGCTGAGAGGAGGGGTGTAACTAAGGCAAAAATCACGTGACAAAATCACCAATTAGTAACCCCCTCTCAGCACACACAAATAATTAGTAACCTACTCTCGGGAACCTGTGAGAACCTGCTGGATCCCACCTCTGCTCACTTGCATGGGAAATGTTTGTTAGTCTTTAATGTGATCTTGGGTGCTGTGTGGTTTCCGGGCTGTATGGCCGTGTTCTAGCAGCATTCTCTCCTGACGTTTCGCCTGCATCTGTGGCTGAAGATCCTCTGAAGATGCCAGCCACAGATGCCCCCCCCCCCCCCCACCCCCCCCCCCCCCCACCCCCCCGCCCCCCCCCCCCCCCCCCCTTGCGTGCCCACCCCACCCCCCCCCCACCCCCCCCCCCCCCCACCCCCCCCCCCCCCCACCCCCCCCCCCCCCCACCCCCCCCCCCCCCCACCCCCCCCCCCCCCCACCCCCCCCCCCCCCCACCCCCCCCCCCCCCCACCCCCCCCCCCCCCCACCCCCCCCCCCCCCCACCCCCCCCCCCCCCCACCCCCCCCCCCCCCCACCCCCCCCCCCCCCCACCCCCCCCCCCCCCCACCCCCCCCCCCCCCCACCCCCCCCCCCCCCCACCCCCCCCCCCCCCCACCCCCCCCCCCCCCCACCCCCCCCCCCCCCCACCCCCCCCCCCCCCCACCCCCCCCCCCCCCCACCCCCCCCCCCCCCCACCCCCCCCCCCCCCCACCCCCCCCCCCCCCCACCCCCCCCCCCCCCCACCCCCCCCCCCCCCCACCCCCCCCCCCCCCCACCCCCCCCCCCCCCCACCCCCCCCCCCCCCCACCCCCCCCCCCCCCCACCCCCCCCCCCCCCCACCCCCCCCCCCCCCCACCCCCCCCCCCCCCCACCCCCCCCCCCCCCCACCCCCCCCCCCCCCCACCCCCCCCCCCCCCCACCCCCCCCCCCCCCCACCCCCCCCCCCCCCCACCCCCCCCCCCCCCCACCCCCCCCCCCCCCCACCCCCCCCCCCCCCCACCCCCCCCCCCCCCCACCCCCCCCCCCCCCCACCCCCCCCCCCCCCCACCCCCCCCCCCCCCCACCCCCCCCCCCCCCCACCCCCCCCCCCCCCCACCCCCCCCCCCCCCCACCCCCCCCCCCCCCCACCCCCCCCCCCCCCCACCCCCCCCCCCCCCCACCCCCCCCCCCCCCCACCCCCCCCCCCCCCCACCCCCCCCCCCCCCCACCCCCCCCCCCCCCCACCCCCCCCCCCCCCCACCCCCCCCCCCCCCCACCCCCCCCCCCCCCCACCCCCCCCCCCCCCCACCCCCCCCCCCCCCCACCCCCCCCCCCCCCCACCCCCCCCCCCCCCCACCCCCCCCCCCCCCCACCCCCCCCCCCCCCCACCCCCCCCCCCCCCCACCCCCCCCCCCCCCCACCCCCCCCCCCCCCCACCCCCCCCCCCCCCCACCCCCCCCCCCCCCCACCCCCCCCCCCCCCCACCCCCCCCCCCCCCCACCCCCCCCCCCCCCCACCCCCCCCCCCCCCCACCCCCCCCCCCCCCCACCCCCCCCCCCCCCCACCCCCCCCCCCCCCCACCCCCCCCCCCCCCCACCCCCCCCCCCCCCCACCCCCCCCCCCCCCCACCCCCCCCCCCCCCCACCCCCCCCCCCCCCCACCCCCCCCCCCCCCCACCCCCCCCCCCCCCCACCCCCCCCCCCCCCCACCCCCCCCCCCCCCCACCCCCCCCCCCCCCCACCCCCCCCCCCCCCCACCCCCCCCCCCCCCCACCCCCCCCCCCCCCCACCCCCCCCCCCCCCCACCCCCCCCCCCCCCCACCCCCCCCCCCCCCCACCCCCCCCCCCCCCCACCCCCCCCCCCCCCCACCCCCCCCCCCCCCCACCCCCCCCCCCCCCCACCCCCCCCCCCCCCCACCCCCCCCCCCCCCCACCCCCCCCCCCCCCCACCCCCCCCCCCCCCCACCCCCCCCCCCCCCCACCCCCCCCCCCCCCCACCCCCCCCCCCCCCCACCCCCCCCCCCCCCCACCCCCCCCCCCCCCCACCCCCCCCCCCCCCCACCCCCCCCCCCCCCCACCCCCCCCCCCCCCCACCCCCCCCCCCCCCCACCCCCCCCCCCCCCCACCCCCCCCCCCCCCCACCCCCCCCCCCCCCCACCCCCCCCCCCCCCCACCCCCCCCCCCCCCCACCCCCCCCCCCCCCCACCCCCCCCCCCCCCCACCCCCCCCCCCCCCCACCCCCCCCCCCCCCCACCCCCCCCCCCCCCCACCCCCCCCCCCCCCCACCCCCCCCCCCCCCCACCCCCCCCCCCCCCCACCCCCCCCCCCCCCCACCCCCCCCCCCCCCCACCCCCCCCCCCCCCCACCCCCCCCCCCCCCCACCCCCCCCCCCCCCCACCCCCCCCCCCCCCCACCCCCCCCCCCCCCCACCCCCCCCCCCCCCCACCCCCCCCCCCCCCCACCCCCCCCCCCCCCCACCCCCCCCCCCCCCCACCCCCCCCCCCCCCCACCCCCCCCCCCCCCCACCCCCCCCCCCCCCCACCCCCCCCCCCCCCCACCCCCCCCCCCCCCCACCCCCCCCCCCCCCCACCCCCCCCCCCCCCCACCCCCCCCCCCCCCCACCCCCCCCCCCCCCCACCCCCCCCCCCCCCCACCCCCCCCCCCCCCCACCCCCCCCCCCCCCCACCCCCCCCCCCCCCCACCCCCCCCCCCCCCCACCCCCCCCCCCCCCCACCCCCCCCCCCCCCCACCCCCCCCCCCCCCCACCCCCCCCCCCCCCCACCCCCCCCCCCCCCCACCCCCCCCCCCCCCCACCCCCCCCCCCCCCCACCCCCCCCCCCCCCCACCCCCCCCCCCCCCCACCCCCCCCCCCCCCCACCCCCCCCCCCCCCCACCCCCCCCCCCCCCCACCCCCCCCCCCCCCCACCCCCCCCCCCCCCCACCCCCCCCCCCCCCCACCCCCCCCCCCCCCCACCCCCCCCCCCCCCCACCCCCCCCCCCCCCCACCCCCCCCCCCCCCCACCCCCCCCCCCCCCCACCCCCCCCCCCCCCCACCCCCCCCCCCCCCCACCCCCCCCCCCCCCCACCCCCCCCCCCCCCCACCCCCCCCCCCCCCCACCCCCCCCCCCCCCCACCCCCCCCCCCCCCCACCCCCCCCCCCCCCCACCCCCCCCCCCCCCCACCCCCCCCCCCCCCCACCCCCCCCCCCCCCCACCCCCCCCCCCCCCCACCCCCCCCCCCCCCCACCCCCCCCCCCCCCCACCCCCCCCCCCCCCCACCCCCCCCCCCCCCCACCCCCCCCCCCCCCCACCCCCCCCCCCCCCCACCCCCCCCCCCCCCCACCCCCCCCCCCCCCCACCCCCCCCCCCCCCCACCCCCCCCCCCCCCCACCCCCCCCCCCCCCCACCCCCCCCCCCCCCCACCCCCCCCCCCCCCCACCCCCCCCCCCCCCCACCCCCCCCCCCCCCCACCCCCCCCCCCCCCCACCCCCCCCCCCCCCCACCCCCCCCCCCCCCCACCCCCCCCCCCCCCCACCCCCCCCCCCCCCCACCCCCCCCCCCCCCCACCCCCCCCCCCCCCCACCCCCCCCCCCCCCCACCCCCCCCCCCCCCCACCCCCCCCCCCCCCCACCCCCCCCCCCCCCCACCCCCCCCCCCCCCCACCCCCCCCCCCCCCCACCCCCCCCCCCCCCCACCCCCCCCCCCCCCCACCCCCCCCCCCCCCCACCCCCCCCCCCCCCCACCCCCCCCCCCCCCCACCCCCCCCCCCCCCCACCCCCCCCCCCCCCCACCCCCCCCCCCCCCCACCCCCCCCCCCCCCCACCCCCCCCCCCCCCCACCCCCCCCCCCCCCCACCCCCCCCCCCCCCCACCCCCCCCCCCCCCCACCCCCCCCCCCCCCCACCCCCCCCCCCCCCCACCCCCCCCCCCCCCCACCCCCCCCCCCCCCCACCCCCCCCCCCCCCCACCCCCCCCCCCCCCCACCCCCCCCCCCCCCCACCCCCCCCCCCCCCCACCCCCCCCCCCCCCCACCCCCCCCCCCCCCCACCCCCCCCCCCCCCCACCCCCCCCCCCCCCCACCCCCCCCCCCCCCCACCCCCCCCCCCCCCCACCCCCCCCCCCCCCCACCCCCCCCCCCCCCCACCCCCCCCCCCCCCCACCCCCCCCCCCCCCCACCCCCCCCCCCCCCCACCCCCCCCCCCCCCCACCCCCCCCCCCCCCCACCCCCCCCCCCCCCCACCCCCCCCCCCCCCCACCCCCCCCCCCCCCCACCCCCCCCCCCCCCCACCCCCCCCCCCCCCCACCCCCCCCCCCCCCCACCCCCCCCCCCCCCCACCCCCCCCCCCCCCCACCCCCCCCCCCCCCCACCCCCCCCCCCCCCCACCCCCCCCCCCCCCCACCCCCCCCCCCCCCCACCCCCCCCCCCCCCCACCCCCCCCCCCCCCCACCCCCCCCCCCCCCCACCCCCCCCCCCCCCCACCCCCCCCCCCCCCCACCCCCCCCCCCCCCCACCCCCCCCCCCCCCCACCCCCCCCCCCCCCCACCCCCCCCCCCCCCCACCCCCCCCCCCCCCCACCCCCCCCCCCCCCCACCCCCCCCCCCCCCCACCCCCCCCCCCCCCCACCCCCCCCCCCCCCCACCCCCCCCCCCCCCCACCCCCCCCCCCCCCCACCCCCCCCCCCCCCCACCCCCCCCCCCCCCCACCCCCCCCCCCCCCCACCCCCCCCCCCCCCCACCCCCCCCCCCCCCCACCCCCCCCCCCCCCCACCCCCCCCCCCCCCCACCCCCCCCCCCCCCCACCCCCCCCCCCCCCCACCCCCCCCCCCCCCCACCCCCCCCCCCCCCCACCCCCCCCCCCCCCCACCCCCCCCCCCCCCCACCCCCCCCCCCCCCCACCCCCCCCCCCCCCCACCCCCCCCCCCCCCCACCCCCCCCCCCCCCCACCCCCCCCCCCCCCCACCCCCCCCCCCCCCCACCCCCCCCCCCCCCCACCCCCCCCCCCCCCCACCCCCCCCCCCCCCCACCCCCCCCCCCCCCCACCCCCCCCCCCCCCCACCCCCCCCCCCCCCCACCCCCCCCCCCCCCCACCCCCCCCCCCCCCCACCCCCCCCCCCCCCCACCCCCCCCCCCCCCCACCCCCCCCCCCCCCCACCCCCCCCCCCCCCCACCCCCCCCCCCCCCCACCCCCCCCCCCCCCCACCCCCCCCCCCCCCCACCCCCCCCCCCCCCCACCCCCCCCCCCCCCCACCCCCCCCCCCCCCCACCCCCCCCCCCCCCCACCCCCCCCCCCCCCCACCCCCCCCCCCCCCCACCCCCCCCCCCCCCCACCCCCCCCCCCCCCCACCCCCCCCCCCCCCCACCCCCCCCCCCCCCCACCCCCCCCCCCCCCCACCCCCCCCCCCCCCCACCCCCCCCCCCCCCCACCCCCCCCCCCCCCCACCCCCCCCCCCCCCCACCCCCCCCCCCCCCCACCCCCCCCCCCCCCCACCCCCCCCCCCCCCCACCCCCCCCCCCCCCCACCCCCCCCCCCCCCCACCCCCCCCCCCCCCCACCCCCCCCCCCCCCCACCCCCCCCCCCCCCCACCCCCCCCCCCCCCCACCCCCCCCCCCCCCCACCCCCCCCCCCCCCCACCCCCCCCCCCCCCCACCCCCCCCCCCCCCCACCCCCCCCCCCCCCCACCCCCCCCCCCCCCCACCCCCCCCCCCCCCCACCCCCCCCCCCCCCCACCCCCCCCCCCCCCCACCCCCCCCCCCCCCCACCCCCCCCCCCCCCCACCCCCCCCCCCCCCCACCCCCCCCCCCCCCCACCCCCCCCCCCCCCCACCCCCCCCCCCCCCCACCCCCCCCCCCCCCCACCCCCCCCCCCCCCCACCCCCCCCCCCCCCCACCCCCCCCCCCCCCCACCCCCCCCCCCCCCCACCCCCCCCCCCCCCCACCCCCCCCCCCCCCCACCCCCCCCCCCCCCCACCCCCCCCCCCCCCCACCCCCCCCCCCCCCCACCCCCCCCCCCCCCCACCCCCCCCCCCCCCCACCCCCCCCCCCCCCCACCCCCCCCCCCCCCCACCCCCCCCCCCCCCCACCCCCCCCCCCCCCCACCCCCCCCCCCCCCCACCCCCCCCCCCCCCCACCCCCCCCCCCCCCCACCCCCCCCCCCCCCCACCCCCCCCCCCCCCCACCCCCCCCCCCCCCCACCCCCCCCCCCCCCCACCCCCCCCCCCCCCCACCCCCCCCCCCCCCCACCCCCCCCCCCCCCCACCCCCCCCCCCCCCCACCCCCCCCCCCCCCCACCCCCCCCCCCCCCCACCCCCCCCCCCCCCCACCCCCCCCCCCCCCCACCCCCCCCCCCCCCCACCCCCCCCCCCCCCCACCCCCCCCCCCCCCCACCCCCCCCCCCCCCCACCCCCCCCCCCCCCCACCCCCCCCCCCCCCCACCCCCCCCCCCCCCCACCCCCCCCCCCCCCCACCCCCCCCCCCCCCCACCCCCCCCCCCCCCCACCCCCCCCCCCCCCCACCCCCCCCCCCCCCCACCCCCCCCCCCCCCCACCCCCCCCCCCCCCCACCCCCCCCCCCCCCCACCCCCCCCCCCCCCCACCCCCCCCCCCCCCCACCCCCCCCCCCCCCCACCCCCCCCCCCCCCCACCCCCCCCCCCCCCCACCCCCCCCCCCCCCCACCCCCCCCCCCCCCCACCCCCCCCCCCCCCCACCCCCCCCCCCCCCCACCCCCCCCCCCCCCCACCCCCCCCCCCCCCCACCCCCCCCCCCCCCCACCCCCCCCCCCCCCCACCCCCCCCCCCCCCCACCCCCCCCCCCCCCCACCCCCCCCCCCCCCCACCCCCCCCCCCCCCCACCCCCCCCCCCCCCCACCCCCCCCCCCCCCCACCCCCCCCCCCCCCCACCCCCCCCCCCCCCCACCCCCCCCCCCCCCCACCCCCCCCCCCCCCCACCCCCCCCCCCCCCCACCCCCCCCCCCCCCCACCCCCCCCCCCCCCCACCCCCCCCCCCCCCCACCCCCCCCCCCCCCCACCCCCCCCCCCCCCCACCCCCCCCCCCCCCCACCCCCCCCCCCCCCCACCCCCCCCCCCCCCCACCCCCCCCCCCCCCCACCCCCCCCCCCCCCCACCCCCCCCCCCCCCCACCCCCCCCCCCCCCCACCCCCCCCCCCCCCCACCCCCCCCCCCCCCCACCCCCCCCCCCCCCCACCCCCCCCCCCCCCCACCCCCCCCCCCCCCCACCCCCCCCCCCCCCCACCCCCCCCCCCCCCCACCCCCCCCCCCCCCCACCCCCCCCCCCCCCCACCCCCCCCCCCCCCCACCCCCCCCCCCCCCCACCCCCCCCCCCCCCCACCCCCCCCCCCCCCCACCCCCCCCCCCCCCCACCCCCCCCCCCCCCCACCCCCCCCCCCCCCCACCCCCCCCCCCCCCCACCCCCCCCCCCCCCCACCCCCCCCCCCCCCCACCCCCCCCCCCCCCCACCCCCCCCCCCCCCCACCCCCCCCCCCCCCCACCCCCCCCCCCCCCCACCCCCCCCCCCCCCCACCCCCCCCCCCCCCCACCCCCCCCCCCCCCCACCCCCCCCCCCCCCCACCCCCCCCCCCCCCCACCCCCCCCCCCCCCCACCCCCCCCCCCCCCCACCCCCCCCCCCCCCCACCCCCCCCCCCCCCCACCCCCCCCCCCCCCCACCCCCCCCCCCCCCCACCCCCCCCCCCCCCCACCCCCCCCCCCCCCCACCCCCCCCCCCCCCCACCCCCCCCCCCCCCCACCCCCCCCCCCCCCCACCCCCCCCCCCCCCCACCCCCCCCCCCCCCCACCCCCCCCCCCCCCCACCCCCCCCCCCCCCCACCCCCCCCCCCCCCCACCCCCCCCCCCCCCCACCCCCCCCCCCCCCCACCCCCCCCCCCCCCCACCCCCCCCCCCCCCCACCCCCCCCCCCCCCCACCCCCCCCCCCCCCCACCCCCCCCCCCCCCCACCCCCCCCCCCCCCCACCCCCCCCCCCCCCCACCCCCCCCCCCCCCCACCCCCCCCCCCCCCCACCCCCCCCCCCCCCCACCCCCCCCCCCCCCCACCCCCCCCCCCCCCCACCCCCCCCCCCCCCCACCCCCCCCCCCCCCCACCCCCCCCCCCCCCCACCCCCCCCCCCCCCCACCCCCCCCCCCCCCCACCCCCCCCCCCCCCCACCCCCCCCCCCCCCCACCCCCCCCCCCCCCCACCCCCCCCCCCCCCCACCCCCCCCCCCCCCCACCCCCCCCCCCCCCCACCCCCCCCCCCCCCCACCCCCCCCCCCCCCCACCCCCCCCCCCCCCCACCCCCCCCCCCCCCCACCCCCCCCCCCCCCCACCCCCCCCCCCCCCCACCCCCCCCCCCCCCCACCCCCCCCCCCCCCCACCCCCCCCCCCCCCCACCCCCCCCCCCCCCCACCCCCCCCCCCCCCCACCCCCCCCCCCCCCCACCCCCCCCCCCCCCCACCCCCCCCCCCCCCCACCCCCCCCCCCCCCCACCCCCCCCCCCCCCCACCCCCCCCCCCCCCCACCCCCCCCCCCCCCCACCCCCCCCCCCCCCCACCCCCCCCCCCCCCCACCCCCCCCCCCCCCCACCCCCCCCCCCCCCCACCCCCCCCCCCCCCCACCCCCCCCCCCCCCCACCCCCCCCCCCCCCCACCCCCCCCCCCCCCCACCCCCCCCCCCCCCCACCCCCCCCCCCCCCCACCCCCCCCCCCCCCCACCCCCCCCCCCCCCCACCCCCCCCCCCCCCCACCCCCCCCCCCCCCCACCCCCCCCCCCCCCCACCCCCCCCCCCCCCCACCCCCCCCCCCCCCCACCCCCCCCCCCCCCCACCCCCCCCCCCCCCCACCCCCCCCCCCCCCCACCCCCCCCCCCCCCCACCCCCCCCCCCCCCCACCCCCCCCCCCCCCCACCCCCCCCCCCCCCCACCCCCCCCCCCCCCCACCCCCCCCCCCCCCCACCCCCCCCCCCCCCCACCCCCCCCCCCCCCCACCCCCCCCCCCCCCCACCCCCCCCCCCCCCCACCCCCCCCCCCCCCCACCCCCCCCCCCCCCCACCCCCCCCCCCCCCCACCCCCCCCCCCCCCCACCCCCCCCCCCCCCCACCCCCCCCCCCCCCCACCCCCCCCCCCCCCCACCCCCCCCCCCCCCCACCCCCCCCCCCCCCCACCCCCCCCCCCCCCCACCCCCCCCCCCCCCCACCCCCCCCCCCCCCCACCCCCCCCCCCCCCCACCCCCCCCCCCCCCCACCCCCCCCCCCCCCCACCCCCCCCCCCCCCCACCCCCCCCCCCCCCCACCCCCCCCCCCCCCCACCCCCCCCCCCCCCCACCCCCCCCCCCCCCCACCCCCCCCCCCCCCCACCCCCCCCCCCCCCCACCCCCCCCCCCCCCCACCCCCCCCCCCCCCCACCCCCCCCCCCCCCCACCCCCCCCCCCCCCCACCCCCCCCCCCCCCCACCCCCCCCCCCCCCCACCCCCCCCCCCCCCCACCCCCCCCCCCCCCCACCCCCCCCCCCCCCCACCCCCCCCCCCCCCCACCCCCCCCCCCCCCCACCCCCCCCCCCCCCCACCCCCCCCCCCCCCCACCCCCCCCCCCCCCCACCCCCCCCCCCCCCCACCCCCCCCCCCCCCCACCCCCCCCCCCCCCCACCCCCCCCCCCCCCCACCCCCCCCCCCCCCCACCCCCCCCCCCCCCCACCCCCCCCCCCCCCCACCCCCCCCCCCCCCCACCCCCCCCCCCCCCCACCCCCCCCCCCCCCCACCCCCCCCCCCCCCCACCCCCCCCCCCCCCCACCCCCCCCCCCCCCCACCCCCCCCCCCCCCCACCCCCCCCCCCCCCCACCCCCCCCCCCCCCCACCCCCCCCCCCCCCCACCCCCCCCCCCCCCCACCCCCCCCCCCCCCCACCCCCCCCCCCCCCCACCCCCCCCCCCCCCCACCCCCCCCCCCCCCCACCCCCCCCCCCCCCCACCCCCCCCCCCCCCCACCCCCCCCCCCCCCCACCCCCCCCCCCCCCCACCCCCCCCCCCCCCCACCCCCCCCCCCCCCCACCCCCCCCCCCCCCCACCCCCCCCCCCCCCCACCCCCCCCCCCCCCCACCCCCCCCCCCCCCCACCCCCCCCCCCCCCCACCCCCCCCCCCCCCCACCCCCCCCCCCCCCCACCCCCCCCCCCCCCCACCCCCCCCCCCCCCCACCCCCCCCCCCCCCCACCCCCCCCCCCCCCCACCCCCCCCCCCCCCCACCCCCCCCCCCCCCCACCCCCCCCCCCCCCCACCCCCCCCCCCCCCCACCCCCCCCCCCCCCCACCCCCCCCCCCCCCCACCCCCCCCCCCCCCCACCCCCCCCCCCCCCCACCCCCCCCCCCCCCCACCCCCCCCCCCCCCCACCCCCCCCCCCCCCCACCCCCCCCCCCCCCCACCCCCCCCCCCCCCCACCCCCCCCCCCCCCCACCCCCCCCCCCCCCCACCCCCCCCCCCCCCCACCCCCCCCCCCCCCCACCCCCCCCCCCCCCCACCCCCCCCCCCCCCCACCCCCCCCCCCCCCCACCCCCCCCCCCCCCCACCCCCCCCCCCCCCCACCCCCCCCCCCCCCCACCCCCCCCCCCCCCCACCCCCCCCCCCCCCCACCCCCCCCCCCCCCCACCCCCCCCCCCCCCCACCCCCCCCCCCCCCCACCCCCCCCCCCCCCCACCCCCCCCCCCCCCCACCCCCCCCCCCCCCCACCCCCCCCCCCCCCCACCCCCCCCCCCCCCCACCCCCCCCCCCCCCCACCCCCCCCCCCCCCCACCCCCCCCCCCCCCCACCCCCCCCCCCCCCCACCCCCCCCCCCCCCCACCCCCCCCCCCCCCCACCCCCCCCCCCCCCCACCCCCCCCCCCCCCCACCCCCCCCCCCCCCCACCCCCCCCCCCCCCCACCCCCCCCCCCCCCCACCCCCCCCCCCCCCCACCCCCCCCCCCCCCCACCCCCCCCCCCCCCCACCCCCCCCCCCCCCCACCCCCCCCCCCCCCCACCCCCCCCCCCCCCCACCCCCCCCCCCCCCCACCCCCCCCCCCCCCCACCCCCCCCCCCCCCCACCCCCCCCCCCCCCCACCCCCCCCCCCCCCCACCCCCCCCCCCCCCCACCCCCCCCCCCCCCCACCCCCCCCCCCCCCCACCCCCCCCCCCCCCCACCCCCCCCCCCCCCCACCCCCCCCCCCCCCCACCCCCCCCCCCCCCCACCCCCCCCCCCCCCCACCCCCCCCCCCCCCCACCCCCCCCCCCCCCCACCCCCCCCCCCCCCCACCCCCCCCCCCCCCCACCCCCCCCCCCCCCCACCCCCCCCCCCCCCCACCCCCCCCCCCCCCCACCCCCCCCCCCCCCCACCCCCCCCCCCCCCCACCCCCCCCCCCCCCCACCCCCCCCCCCCCCCACCCCCCCCCCCCCCCACCCCCCCCCCCCCCCACCCCCCCCCCCCCCCACCCCCCCCCCCCCCCACCCCCCCCCCCCCCCACCCCCCCCCCCCCCCACCCCCCCCCCCCCCCACCCCCCCCCCCCCCCACCCCCCCCCCCCCCCACCCCCCCCCCCCCCCACCCCCCCCCCCCCCCACCCCCCCCCCCCCCCACCCCCCCCCCCCCCCACCCCCCCCCCCCCCCACCCCCCCCCCCCCCCACCCCCCCCCCCCCCCACCCCCCCCCCCCCCCACCCCCCCCCCCCCCCACCCCCCCCCCCCCCCACCCCCCCCCCCCCCCACCCCCCCCCCCCCCCACCCCCCCCCCCCCCCACCCCCCCCCCCCCCCACCCCCCCCCCCCCCCACCCCCCCCCCCCCCCACCCCCCCCCCCCCCCACCCCCCCCCCCCCCCACCCCCCCCCCCCCCCACCCCCCCCCCCCCCCACCCCCCCCCCCCCCCACCCCCCCCCCCCCCCACCCCCCCCCCCCCCCACCCCCCCCCCCCCCCACCCCCCCCCCCCCCCACCCCCCCCCCCCCCCACCCCCCCCCCCCCCCACCCCCCCCCCCCCCCACCCCCCCCCCCCCCCACCCCCCCCCCCCCCCACCCCCCCCCCCCCCCACCCCCCCCCCCCCCCACCCCCCCCCCCCCCCACCCCCCCCCCCCCCCACCCCCCCCCCCCCCCACCCCCCCCCCCCCCCACCCCCCCCCCCCCCCACCCCCCCCCCCCCCCACCCCCCCCCCCCCCCACCCCCCCCCCCCCCCACCCCCCCCCCCCCCCACCCCCCCCCCCCCCCACCCCCCCCCCCCCCCACCCCCCCCCCCCCCCACCCCCCCCCCCCCCCACCCCCCCCCCCCCCCACCCCCCCCCCCCCCCACCCCCCCCCCCCCCCACCCCCCCCCCCCCCCACCCCCCCCCCCCCCCACCCCCCCCCCCCCCCACCCCCCCCCCCCCCCACCCCCCCCCCCCCCCACCCCCCCCCCCCCCCACCCCCCCCCCCCCCCACCCCCCCCCCCCCCCACCCCCCCCCCCCCCCACCCCCCCCCCCCCCCACCCCCCCCCCCCCCCACCCCCCCCCCCCCCCACCCCCCCCCCCCCCCACCCCCCCCCCCCCCCACCCCCCCCCCCCCCCACCCCCCCCCCCCCCCACCCCCCCCCCCCCCCACCCCCCCCCCCCCCCACCCCCCCCCCCCCCCACCCCCCCCCCCCCCCACCCCCCCCCCCCCCCACCCCCCCCCCCCCCCACCCCCCCCCCCCCCCACCCCCCCCCCCCCCCACCCCCCCCCCCCCCCACCCCCCCCCCCCCCCACCCCCCCCCCCCCCCACCCCCCCCCCCCCCCACCCCCCCCCCCCCCCACCCCCCCCCCCCCCCACCCCCCCCCCCCCCCACCCCCCCCCCCCCCCACCCCCCCCCCCCCCCACCCCCCCCCCCCCCCACCCCCCCCCCCCCCCACCCCCCCCCCCCCCCACCCCCCCCCCCCCCCACCCCCCCCCCCCCCCACCCCCCCCCCCCCCCACCCCCCCCCCCCCCCACCCCCCCCCCCCCCCACCCCCCCCCCCCCCCACCCCCCCCCCCCCCCACCCCCCCCCCCCCCCACCCCCCCCCCCCCCCACCCCCCCCCCCCCCCACCCCCCCCCCCCCCCACCCCCCCCCCCCCCCACCCCCCCCCCCCCCCACCCCCCCCCCCCCCCACCCCCCCCCCCCCCCACCCCCCCCCCCCCCCACCCCCCCCCCCCCCCACCCCCCCCCCCCCCCACCCCCCCCCCCCCCCACCCCCCCCCCCCCCCACCCCCCCCCCCCCCCACCCCCCCCCCCCCCCACCCCCCCCCCCCCCCACCCCCCCCCCCCCCCACCCCCCCCCCCCCCCACCCCCCCCCCCCCCCACCCCCCCCCCCCCCCACCCCCCCCCCCCCCCACCCCCCCCCCCCCCCACCCCCCCCCCCCCCCACCCCCCCCCCCCCCCACCCCCCCCCCCCCCCACCCCCCCCCCCCCCCACCCCCCCCCCCCCCCACCCCCCCCCCCCCCCACCCCCCCCCCCCCCCACCCCCCCCCCCCCCCACCCCCCCCCCCCCCCACCCCCCCCCCCCCCCACCCCCCCCCCCCCCCACCCCCCCCCCCCCCCACCCCCCCCCCCCCCCACCCCCCCCCCCCCCCACCCCCCCCCCCCCCCACCCCCCCCCCCCCCCACCCCCCCCCCCCCCCACCCCCCCCCCCCCCCACCCCCCCCCCCCCCCACCCCCCCCCCCCCCCACCCCCCCCCCCCCCCACCCCCCCCCCCCCCCACCCCCCCCCCCCCCCACCCCCCCCCCCCCCCACCCCCCCCCCCCCCCACCCCCCCCCCCCCCCACCCCCCCCCCCCCCCACCCCCCCCCCCCCCCACCCCCCCCCCCCCCCACCCCCCCCCCCCCCCACCCCCCCCCCCCCCCACCCCCCCCCCCCCCCACCCCCCCCCCCCCCCACCCCCCCCCCCCCCCACCCCCCCCCCCCCCCACCCCCCCCCCCCCCCACCCCCCCCCCCCCCCACCCCCCCCCCCCCCCACCCCCCCCCCCCCCCACCCCCCCCCCCCCCCACCCCCCCCCCCCCCCACCCCCCCCCCCCCCCACCCCCCCCCCCCCCCACCCCCCCCCCCCCCCACCCCCCCCCCCCCCCACCCCCCCCCCCCCCCACCCCCCCCCCCCCCCACCCCCCCCCCCCCCCACCCCCCCCCCCCCCCACCCCCCCCCCCCCCCACCCCCCCCCCCCCCCACCCCCCCCCCCCCCCACCCCCCCCCCCCCCCACCCCCCCCCCCCCCCACCCCCCCCCCCCCCCACCCCCCCCCCCCCCCACCCCCCCCCCCCCCCACCCCCCCCCCCCCCCACCCCCCCCCCCCCCCACCCCCCCCCCCCCCCACCCCCCCCCCCCCCCACCCCCCCCCCCCCCCACCCCCCCCCCCCCCCACCCCCCCCCCCCCCCACCCCCCCCCCCCCCCACCCCCCCCCCCCCCCACCCCCCCCCCCCCCCACCCCCCCCCCCCCCCACCCCCCCCCCCCCCCACCCCCCCCCCCCCCCACCCCCCCCCCCCCCCACCCCCCCCCCCCCCCACCCCCCCCCCCCCCCACCCCCCCCCCCCCCCACCCCCCCCCCCCCCCACCCCCCCCCCCCCCCACCCCCCCCCCCCCCCACCCCCCCCCCCCCCCACCCCCCCCCCCCCCCACCCCCCCCCCCCCCCACCCCCCCCCCCCCCCACCCCCCCCCCCCCCCACCCCCCCCCCCCCCCACCCCCCCCCCCCCCCACCCCCCCCCCCCCCCACCCCCCCCCCCCCCCACCCCCCCCCCCCCCCACCCCCCCCCCCCCCCACCCCCCCCCCCCCCCACCCCCCCCCCCCCCCACCCCCCCCCCCCCCCACCCCCCCCCCCCCCCACCCCCCCCCCCCCCCACCCCCCCCCCCCCCCACCCCCCCCCCCCCCCACCCCCCCCCCCCCCCACCCCCCCCCCCCCCCACCCCCCCCCCCCCCCACCCCCCCCCCCCCCCACCCCCCCCCCCCCCCACCCCCCCCCCCCCCCACCCCCCCCCCCCCCCACCCCCCCCCCCCCCCACCCCCCCCCCCCCCCACCCCCCCCCCCCCCCACCCCCCCCCCCCCCCACCCCCCCCCCCCCCCACCCCCCCCCCCCCCCACCCCCCCCCCCCCCCACCCCCCCCCCCCCCCACCCCCCCCCCCCCCCACCCCCCCCCCCCCCCACCCCCCCCCCCCCCCACCCCCCCCCCCCCCCACCCCCCCCCCCCCCCACCCCCCCCCCCCCCCACCCCCCCCCCCCCCCACCCCCCCCCCCCCCCACCCCCCCCCCCCCCCACCCCCCCCCCCCCCCACCCCCCCCCCCCCCCACCCCCCCCCCCCCCCACCCCCCCCCCCCCCCACCCCCCCCCCCCCCCACCCCCCCCCCCCCCCACCCCCCCCCCCCCCCACCCCCCCCCCCCCCCACCCCCCCCCCCCCCCACCCCCCCCCCCCCCCACCCCCCCCCCCCCCCACCCCCCCCCCCCCCCACCCCCCCCCCCCCCCACCCCCCCCCCCCCCCACCCCCCCCCCCCCCCACCCCCCCCCCCCCCCACCCCCCCCCCCCCCCACCCCCCCCCCCCCCCACCCCCCCCCCCCCCCACCCCCCCCCCCCCCCACCCCCCCCCCCCCCCACCCCCCCCCCCCCCCACCCCCCCCCCCCCCCACCCCCCCCCCCCCCCACCCCCCCCCCCCCCCACCCCCCCCCCCCCCCACCCCCCCCCCCCCCCACCCCCCCCCCCCCCCACCCCCCCCCCCCCCCACCCCCCCCCCCCCCCACCCCCCCCCCCCCCCACCCCCCCCCCCCCCCACCCCCCCCCCCCCCCACCCCCCCCCCCCCCCACCCCCCCCCCCCCCCACCCCCCCCCCCCCCCACCCCCCCCCCCCCCCACCCCCCCCCCCCCCCACCCCCCCCCCCCCCCACCCCCCCCCCCCCCCACCCCCCCCCCCCCCCACCCCCCCCCCCCCCCACCCCCCCCCCCCCCCACCCCCCCCCCCCCCCACCCCCCCCCCCCCCCACCCCCCCCCCCCCCCACCCCCCCCCCCCCCCACCCCCCCCCCCCCCCACCCCCCCCCCCCCCCACCCCCCCCCCCCCCCACCCCCCCCCCCCCCCACCCCCCCCCCCCCCCACCCCCCCCCCCCCCCACCCCCCCCCCCCCCCACCCCCCCCCCCCCCCACCCCCCCCCCCCCCCACCCCCCCCCCCCCCCACCCCCCCCCCCCCCCACCCCCCCCCCCCCCCACCCCCCCCCCCCCCCACCCCCCCCCCCCCCCACCCCCCCCCCCCCCCACCCCCCCCCCCCCCCACCCCCCCCCCCCCCCACCCCCCCCCCCCCCCACCCCCCCCCCCCCCCACCCCCCCCCCCCCCCACCCCCCCCCCCCCCCACCCCCCCCCCCCCCCACCCCCCCCCCCCCCCACCCCCCCCCCCCCCCACCCCCCCCCCCCCCCACCCCCCCCCCCCCCCACCCCCCCCCCCCCCCACCCCCCCCCCCCCCCACCCCCCCCCCCCCCCACCCCCCCCCCCCCCCACCCCCCCCCCCCCCCACCCCCCCCCCCCCCCACCCCCCCCCCCCCCCACCCCCCCCCCCCCCCACCCCCCCCCCCCCCCACCCCCCCCCCCCCCCACCCCCCCCCCCCCCCACCCCCCCCCCCCCCCACCCCCCCCCCCCCCCACCCCCCCCCCCCCCCACCCCCCCCCCCCCCCACCCCCCCCCCCCCCCACCCCCCCCCCCCCCCACCCCCCCCCCCCCCCACCCCCCCCCCCCCCCACCCCCCCCCCCCCCCACCCCCCCCCCCCCCCACCCCCCCCCCCCCCCACCCCCCCCCCCCCCCACCCCCCCCCCCCCCCACCCCCCCCCCCCCCCACCCCCCCCCCCCCCCACCCCCCCCCCCCCCCACCCCCCCCCCCCCCCACCCCCCCCCCCCCCCACCCCCCCCCCCCCCCACCCCCCCCCCCCCCCACCCCCCCCCCCCCCCACCCCCCCCCCCCCCCACCCCCCCCCCCCCCCACCCCCCCCCCCCCCCACCCCCCCCCCCCCCCACCCCCCCCCCCCCCCACCCCCCCCCCCCCCCACCCCCCCCCCCCCCCACCCCCCCCCCCCCCCACCCCCCCCCCCCCCCACCCCCCCCCCCCCCCACCCCCCCCCCCCCCCACCCCCCCCCCCCCCCACCCCCCCCCCCCCCCACCCCCCCCCCCCCCCACCCCCCCCCCCCCCCACCCCCCCCCCCCCCCACCCCCCCCCCCCCCCACCCCCCCCCCCCCCCACCCCCCCCCCCCCCCACCCCCCCCCCCCCCCACCCCCCCCCCCCCCCACCCCCCCCCCCCCCCACCCCCCCCCCCCCCCACCCCCCCCCCCCCCCACCCCCCCCCCCCCCCACCCCCCCCCCCCCCCACCCCCCCCCCCCCCCACCCCCCCCCCCCCCCACCCCCCCCCCCCCCCACCCCCCCCCCCCCCCACCCCCCCCCCCCCCCACCCCCCCCCCCCCCCACCCCCCCCCCCCCCCACCCCCCCCCCCCCCCACCCCCCCCCCCCCCCACCCCCCCCCCCCCCCACCCCCCCCCCCCCCCACCCCCCCCCCCCCCCACCCCCCCCCCCCCCCACCCCCCCCCCCCCCCACCCCCCCCCCCCCCCACCCCCCCCCCCCCCCACCCCCCCCCCCCCCCACCCCCCCCCCCCCCCACCCCCCCCCCCCCCCACCCCCCCCCCCCCCCACCCCCCCCCCCCCCCACCCCCCCCCCCCCCCACCCCCCCCCCCCCCCACCCCCCCCCCCCCCCACCCCCCCCCCCCCCCACCCCCCCCCCCCCCCACCCCCCCCCCCCCCCACCCCCCCCCCCCCCCACCCCCCCCCCCCCCCACCCCCCCCCCCCCCCACCCCCCCCCCCCCCCACCCCCCCCCCCCCCCACCCCCCCCCCCCCCCACCCCCCCCCCCCCCCACCCCCCCCCCCCCCCACCCCCCCCCCCCCCCACCCCCCCCCCCCCCCACCCCCCCCCCCCCCCACCCCCCCCCCCCCCCACCCCCCCCCCCCCCCACCCCCCCCCCCCCCCACCCCCCCCCCCCCCCACCCCCCCCCCCCCCCACCCCCCCCCCCCCCCACCCCCCCCCCCCCCCACCCCCCCCCCCCCCCACCCCCCCCCCCCCCCACCCCCCCCCCCCCCCACCCCCCCCCCCCCCCACCCCCCCCCCCCCCCACCCCCCCCCCCCCCCACCCCCCCCCCCCCCCACCCCCCCCCCCCCCCACCCCCCCCCCCCCCCACCCCCCCCCCCCCCCACCCCCCCCCCCCCCCACCCCCCCCCCCCCCCACCCCCCCCCCCCCCCACCCCCCCCCCCCCCCACCCCCCCCCCCCCCCACCCCCCCCCCCCCCCACCCCCCCCCCCCCCCACCCCCCCCCCCCCCCACCCCCCCCCCCCCCCACCCCCCCCCCCCCCCACCCCCCCCCCCCCCCACCCCCCCCCCCCCCCACCCCCCCCCCCCCCCACCCCCCCCCCCCCCCACCCCCCCCCCCCCCCACCCCCCCCCCCCCCCACCCCCCCCCCCCCCCACCCCCCCCCCCCCCCACCCCCCCCCCCCCCCACCCCCCCCCCCCCCCACCCCCCCCCCCCCCCACCCCCCCCCCCCCCCACCCCCCCCCCCCCCCACCCCCCCCCCCCCCCACCCCCCCCCCCCCCCACCCCCCCCCCCCCCCACCCCCCCCCCCCCCCACCCCCCCCCCCCCCCACCCCCCCCCCCCCCCACCCCCCCCCCCCCCCACCCCCCCCCCCCCCCACCCCCCCCCCCCCCCACCCCCCCCCCCCCCCACCCCCCCCCCCCCCCACCCCCCCCCCCCCCCACCCCCCCCCCCCCCCACCCCCCCCCCCCCCCACCCCCCCCCCCCCCCACCCCCCCCCCCCCCCACCCCCCCCCCCCCCCACCCCCCCCCCCCCCCACCCCCCCCCCCCCCCACCCCCCCCCCCCCCCACCCCCCCCCCCCCCCACCCCCCCCCCCCCCCACCCCCCCCCCCCCCCACCCCCCCCCCCCCCCACCCCCCCCCCCCCCCACCCCCCCCCCCCCCCACCCCCCCCCCCCCCCACCCCCCCCCCCCCCCACCCCCCCCCCCCCCCACCCCCCCCCCCCCCCACCCCCCCCCCCCCCCACCCCCCCCCCCCCCCACCCCCCCCCCCCCCCACCCCCCCCCCCCCCCACCCCCCCCCCCCCCCACCCCCCCCCCCCCCCACCCCCCCCCCCCCCCACCCCCCCCCCCCCCCACCCCCCCCCCCCCCCACCCCCCCCCCCCCCCACCCCCCCCCCCCCCCACCCCCCCCCCCCCCCACCCCCCCCCCCCCCCACCCCCCCCCCCCCCCACCCCCCCCCCCCCCCACCCCCCCCCCCCCCCACCCCCCCCCCCCCCCACCCCCCCCCCCCCCCACCCCCCCCCCCCCCCACCCCCCCCCCCCCCCACCCCCCCCCCCCCCCACCCCCCCCCCCCCCCACCCCCCCCCCCCCCCACCCCCCCCCCCCCCCACCCCCCCCCCCCCCCACCCCCCCCCCCCCCCACCCCCCCCCCCCCCCACCCCCCCCCCCCCCCACCCCCCCCCCCCCCCACCCCCCCCCCCCCCCACCCCCCCCCCCCCCCACCCCCCCCCCCCCCCACCCCCCCCCCCCCCCACCCCCCCCCCCCCCCACCCCCCCCCCCCCCCACCCCCCCCCCCCCCCACCCCCCCCCCCCCCCACCCCCCCCCCCCCCCACCCCCCCCCCCCCCCACCCCCCCCCCCCCCCACCCCCCCCCCCCCCCACCCCCCCCCCCCCCCACCCCCCCCCCCCCCCACCCCCCCCCCCCCCCACCCCCCCCCCCCCCCACCCCCCCCCCCCCCCACCCCCCCCCCCCCCCACCCCCCCCCCCCCCCACCCCCCCCCCCCCCCACCCCCCCCCCCCCCCACCCCCCCCCCCCCCCACCCCCCCCCCCCCCCACCCCCCCCCCCCCCCACCCCCCCCCCCCCCCACCCCCCCCCCCCCCCACCCCCCCCCCCCCCCACCCCCCCCCCCCCCCACCCCCCCCCCCCCCCACCCCCCCCCCCCCCCACCCCCCCCCCCCCCCACCCCCCCCCCCCCCCACCCCCCCCCCCCCCCACCCCCCCCCCCCCCCACCCCCCCCCCCCCCCACCCCCCCCCCCCCCCACCCCCCCCCCCCCCCACCCCCCCCCCCCCCCACCCCCCCCCCCCCCCACCCCCCCCCCCCCCCACCCCCCCCCCCCCCCACCCCCCCCCCCCCCCACCCCCCCCCCCCCCCACCCCCCCCCCCCCCCACCCCCCCCCCCCCCCACCCCCCCCCCCCCCCACCCCCCCCCCCCCCCACCCCCCCCCCCCCCCACCCCCCCCCCCCCCCACCCCCCCCCCCCCCCACCCCCCCCCCCCCCCACCCCCCCCCCCCCCCACCCCCCCCCCCCCCCACCCCCCCCCCCCCCCACCCCCCCCCCCCCCCACCCCCCCCCCCCCCCACCCCCCCCCCCCCCCACCCCCCCCCCCCCCCACCCCCCCCCCCCCCCACCCCCCCCCCCCCCCACCCCCCCCCCCCCCCACCCCCCCCCCCCCCCACCCCCCCCCCCCCCCACCCCCCCCCCCCCCCACCCCCCCCCCCCCCCACCCCCCCCCCCCCCCACCCCCCCCCCCCCCCACCCCCCCCCCCCCCCACCCCCCCCCCCCCCCACCCCCCCCCCCCCCCACCCCCCCCCCCCCCCACCCCCCCCCCCCCCCACCCCCCCCCCCCCCCACCCCCCCCCCCCCCCACCCCCCCCCCCCCCCACCCCCCCCCCCCCCCACCCCCCCCCCCCCCCACCCCCCCCCCCCCCCACCCCCCCCCCCCCCCACCCCCCCCCCCCCCCACCCCCCCCCCCCCCCACCCCCCCCCCCCCCCACCCCCCCCCCCCCCCACCCCCCCCCCCCCCCACCCCCCCCCCCCCCCACCCCCCCCCCCCCCCACCCCCCCCCCCCCCCACCCCCCCCCCCCCCCACCCCCCCCCCCCCCCACCCCCCCCCCCCCCCACCCCCCCCCCCCCCCACCCCCCCCCCCCCCCACCCCCCCCCCCCCCCACCCCCCCCCCCCCCCACCCCCCCCCCCCCCCACCCCCCCCCCCCCCCACCCCCCCCCCCCCCCACCCCCCCCCCCCCCCACCCCCCCCCCCCCCCACCCCCCCCCCCCCCCACCCCCCCCCCCCCCCACCCCCCCCCCCCCCCACCCCCCCCCCCCCCCACCCCCCCCCCCCCCCACCCCCCCCCCCCCCCACCCCCCCCCCCCCCCACCCCCCCCCCCCCCCACCCCCCCCCCCCCCCACCCCCCCCCCCCCCCACCCCCCCCCCCCCCCACCCCCCCCCCCCCCCACCCCCCCCCCCCCCCACCCCCCCCCCCCCCCACCCCCCCCCCCCCCCACCCCCCCCCCCCCCCACCCCCCCCCCCCCCCACCCCCCCCCCCCCCCACCCCCCCCCCCCCCCACCCCCCCCCCCCCCCACCCCCCCCCCCCCCCACCCCCCCCCCCCCCCACCCCCCCCCCCCCCCACCCCCCCCCCCCCCCACCCCCCCCCCCCCCCACCCCCCCCCCCCCCCACCCCCCCCCCCCCCCACCCCCCCCCCCCCCCACCCCCCCCCCCCCCCACCCCCCCCCCCCCCCACCCCCCCCCCCCCCCACCCCCCCCCCCCCCCACCCCCCCCCCCCCCCACCCCCCCCCCCCCCCACCCCCCCCCCCCCCCACCCCCCCCCCCCCCCACCCCCCCCCCCCCCCACCCCCCCCCCCCCCCACCCCCCCCCCCCCCCACCCCCCCCCCCCCCCACCCCCCCCCCCCCCCACCCCCCCCCCCCCCCACCCCCCCCCCCCCCCACCCCCCCCCCCCCCCACCCCCCCCCCCCCCCACCCCCCCCCCCCCCCACCCCCCCCCCCCCCCACCCCCCCCCCCCCCCACCCCCCCCCCCCCCCACCCCCCCCCCCCCCCACCCCCCCCCCCCCCCACCCCCCCCCCCCCCCACCCCCCCCCCCCCCCACCCCCCCCCCCCCCCACCCCCCCCCCCCCCCACCCCCCCCCCCCCCCACCCCCCCCCCCCCCCACCCCCCCCCCCCCCCACCCCCCCCCCCCCCCACCCCCCCCCCCCCCCACCCCCCCCCCCCCCCACCCCCCCCCCCCCCCACCCCCCCCCCCCCCCACCCCCCCCCCCCCCCACCCCCCCCCCCCCCCACCCCCCCCCCCCCCCACCCCCCCCCCCCCCCACCCCCCCCCCCCCCCACCCCCCCCCCCCCCCACCCCCCCCCCCCCCCACCCCCCCCCCCCCCCACCCCCCCCCCCCCCCACCCCCCCCCCCCCCCACCCCCCCCCCCCCCCACCCCCCCCCCCCCCCACCCCCCCCCCCCCCCACCCCCCCCCCCCCCCACCCCCCCCCCCCCCCACCCCCCCCCCCCCCCACCCCCCCCCCCCCCCACCCCCCCCCCCCCCCACCCCCCCCCCCCCCCACCCCCCCCCCCCCCCACCCCCCCCCCCCCCCACCCCCCCCCCCCCCCACCCCCCCCCCCCCCCACCCCCCCCCCCCCCCACCCCCCCCCCCCCCCACCCCCCCCCCCCCCCACCCCCCCCCCCCCCCACCCCCCCCCCCCCCCACCCCCCCCCCCCCCCACCCCCCCCCCCCCCCACCCCCCCCCCCCCCCACCCCCCCCCCCCCCCACCCCCCCCCCCCCCCACCCCCCCCCCCCCCCACCCCCCCCCCCCCCCACCCCCCCCCCCCCCCACCCCCCCCCCCCCCCACCCCCCCCCCCCCCCACCCCCCCCCCCCCCCACCCCCCCCCCCCCCCACCCCCCCCCCCCCCCACCCCCCCCCCCCCCCACCCCCCCCCCCCCCCACCCCCCCCCCCCCCCACCCCCCCCCCCCCCCACCCCCCCCCCCCCCCACCCCCCCCCCCCCCCACCCCCCCCCCCCCCCACCCCCCCCCCCCCCCACCCCCCCCCCCCCCCACCCCCCCCCCCCCCCACCCCCCCCCCCCCCCACCCCCCCCCCCCCCCACCCCCCCCCCCCCCCACCCCCCCCCCCCCCCACCCCCCCCCCCCCCCACCCCCCCCCCCCCCCACCCCCCCCCCCCCCCACCCCCCCCCCCCCCCACCCCCCCCCCCCCCCACCCCCCCCCCCCCCCACCCCCCCCCCCCCCCACCCCCCCCCCCCCCCACCCCCCCCCCCCCCCACCCCCCCCCCCCCCCACCCCCCCCCCCCCCCACCCCCCCCCCCCCCCACCCCCCCCCCCCCCCACCCCCCCCCCCCCCCACCCCCCCCCCCCCCCACCCCCCCCCCCCCCCACCCCCCCCCCCCCCCACCCCCCCCCCCCCCCACCCCCCCCCCCCCCCACCCCCCCCCCCCCCCACCCCCCCCCCCCCCCACCCCCCCCCCCCCCCACCCCCCCCCCCCCCCACCCCCCCCCCCCCCCACCCCCCCCCCCCCCCACCCCCCCCCCCCCCCACCCCCCCCCCCCCCCACCCCCCCCCCCCCCCACCCCCCCCCCCCCCCACCCCCCCCCCCCCCCACCCCCCCCCCCCCCCACCCCCCCCCCCCCCCACCCCCCCCCCCCCCCACCCCCCCCCCCCCCCACCCCCCCCCCCCCCCACCCCCCCCCCCCCCCACCCCCCCCCCCCCCCACCCCCCCCCCCCCCCACCCCCCCCCCCCCCCACCCCCCCCCCCCCCCACCCCCCCCCCCCCCCACCCCCCCCCCCCCCCACCCCCCCCCCCCCCCACCCCCCCCCCCCCCCACCCCCCCCCCCCCCCACCCCCCCCCCCCCCCACCCCCCCCCCCCCCCACCCCCCCCCCCCCCCACCCCCCCCCCCCCCCACCCCCCCCCCCCCCCACCCCCCCCCCCCCCCACCCCCCCCCCCCCCCACCCCCCCCCCCCCCCACCCCCCCCCCCCCCCACCCCCCCCCCCCCCCACCCCCCCCCCCCCCCACCCCCCCCCCCCCCCACCCCCCCCCCCCCCCACCCCCCCCCCCCCCCACCCCCCCCCCCCCCCACCCCCCCCCCCCCCCACCCCCCCCCCCCCCCACCCCCCCCCCCCCCCACCCCCCCCCCCCCCCACCCCCCCCCCCCCCCACCCCCCCCCCCCCCCACCCCCCCCCCCCCCCACCCCCCCCCCCCCCCACCCCCCCCCCCCCCCACCCCCCCCCCCCCCCACCCCCCCCCCCCCCCACCCCCCCCCCCCCCCACCCCCCCCCCCCCCCACCCCCCCCCCCCCCCACCCCCCCCCCCCCCCACCCCCCCCCCCCCCCACCCCCCCCCCCCCCCACCCCCCCCCCCCCCCACCCCCCCCCCCCCCCACCCCCCCCCCCCCCCACCCCCCCCCCCCCCCACCCCCCCCCCCCCCCACCCCCCCCCCCCCCCACCCCCCCCCCCCCCCACCCCCCCCCCCCCCCACCCCCCCCCCCCCCCACCCCCCCCCCCCCCCACCCCCCCCCCCCCCCACCCCCCCCCCCCCCCACCCCCCCCCCCCCCCACCCCCCCCCCCCCCCACCCCCCCCCCCCCCCACCCCCCCCCCCCCCCACCCCCCCCCCCCCCCACCCCCCCCCCCCCCCACCCCCCCCCCCCCCCACCCCCCCCCCCCCCCACCCCCCCCCCCCCCCACCCCCCCCCCCCCCCACCCCCCCCCCCCCCCACCCCCCCCCCCCCCCACCCCCCCCCCCCCCCACCCCCCCCCCCCCCCACCCCCCCCCCCCCCCACCCCCCCCCCCCCCCACCCCCCCCCCCCCCCACCCCCCCCCCCCCCCACCCCCCCCCCCCCCCACCCCCCCCCCCCCCCACCCCCCCCCCCCCCCACCCCCCCCCCCCCCCACCCCCCCCCCCCCCCACCCCCCCCCCCCCCCACCCCCCCCCCCCCCCACCCCCCCCCCCCCCCACCCCCCCCCCCCCCCACCCCCCCCCCCCCCCACCCCCCCCCCCCCCCACCCCCCCCCCCCCCCACCCCCCCCCCCCCCCACCCCCCCCCCCCCCCACCCCCCCCCCCCCCCACCCCCCCCCCCCCCCACCCCCCCCCCCCCCCACCCCCCCCCCCCCCCACCCCCCCCCCCCCCCACCCCCCCCCCCCCCCACCCCCCCCCCCCCCCACCCCCCCCCCCCCCCACCCCCCCCCCCCCCCACCCCCCCCCCCCCCCACCCCCCCCCCCCCCCACCCCCCCCCCCCCCCACCCCCCCCCCCCCCCACCCCCCCCCCCCCCCACCCCCCCCCCCCCCCACCCCCCCCCCCCCCCACCCCCCCCCCCCCCCACCCCCCCCCCCCCCCACCCCCCCCCCCCCCCACCCCCCCCCCCCCCCACCCCCCCCCCCCCCCACCCCCCCCCCCCCCCACCCCCCCCCCCCCCCACCCCCCCCCCCCCCCACCCCCCCCCCCCCCCACCCCCCCCCCCCCCCACCCCCCCCCCCCCCCACCCCCCCCCCCCCCCACCCCCCCCCCCCCCCACCCCCCCCCCCCCCCACCCCCCCCCCCCCCCACCCCCCCCCCCCCCCACCCCCCCCCCCCCCCACCCCCCCCCCCCCCCACCCCCCCCCCCCCCCACCCCCCCCCCCCCCCACCCCCCCCCCCCCCCACCCCCCCCCCCCCCCACCCCCCCCCCCCCCCACCCCCCCCCCCCCCCACCCCCCCCCCCCCCCACCCCCCCCCCCCCCCACCCCCCCCCCCCCCCACCCCCCCCCCCCCCCACCCCCCCCCCCCCCCACCCCCCCCCCCCCCCACCCCCCCCCCCCCCCACCCCCCCCCCCCCCCACCCCCCCCCCCCCCCACCCCCCCCCCCCCCCACCCCCCCCCCCCCCCACCCCCCCCCCCCCCCACCCCCCCCCCCCCCCACCCCCCCCCCCCCCCACCCCCCCCCCCCCCCACCCCCCCCCCCCCCCACCCCCCCCCCCCCCCACCCCCCCCCCCCCCCACCCCCCCCCCCCCCCACCCCCCCCCCCCCCCACCCCCCCCCCCCCCCACCCCCCCCCCCCCCCACCCCCCCCCCCCCCCACCCCCCCCCCCCCCCACCCCCCCCCCCCCCCACCCCCCCCCCCCCCCACCCCCCCCCCCCCCCACCCCCCCCCCCCCCCACCCCCCCCCCCCCCCACCCCCCCCCCCCCCCACCCCCCCCCCCCCCCACCCCCCCCCCCCCCCACCCCCCCCCCCCCCCACCCCCCCCCCCCCCCACCCCCCCCCCCCCCCACCCCCCCCCCCCCCCACCCCCCCCCCCCCCCACCCCCCCCCCCCCCCACCCCCCCCCCCCCCCACCCCCCCCCCCCCCCACCCCCCCCCCCCCCCACCCCCCCCCCCCCCCACCCCCCCCCCCCCCCACCCCCCCCCCCCCCCACCCCCCCCCCCCCCCACCCCCCCCCCCCCCCACCCCCCCCCCCCCCCACCCCCCCCCCCCCCCACCCCCCCCCCCCCCCACCCCCCCCCCCCCCCACCCCCCCCCCCCCCCACCCCCCCCCCCCCCCACCCCCCCCCCCCCCCACCCCCCCCCCCCCCCACCCCCCCCCCCCCCCACCCCCCCCCCCCCCCACCCCCCCCCCCCCCCACCCCCCCCCCCCCCCACCCCCCCCCCCCCCCACCCCCCCCCCCCCCCACCCCCCCCCCCCCCCACCCCCCCCCCCCCCCACCCCCCCCCCCCCCCACCCCCCCCCCCCCCCACCCCCCCCCCCCCCCACCCCCCCCCCCCCCCACCCCCCCCCCCCCCCACCCCCCCCCCCCCCCACCCCCCCCCCCCCCCACCCCCCCCCCCCCCCACCCCCCCCCCCCCCCACCCCCCCCCCCCCCCACCCCCCCCCCCCCCCACCCCCCCCCCCCCCCACCCCCCCCCCCCCCCACCCCCCCCCCCCCCCACCCCCCCCCCCCCCCACCCCCCCCCCCCCCCACCCCCCCCCCCCCCCACCCCCCCCCCCCCCCACCCCCCCCCCCCCCCACCCCCCCCCCCCCCCACCCCCCCCCCCCCCCACCCCCCCCCCCCCCCACCCCCCCCCCCCCCCACCCCCCCCCCCCCCCACCCCCCCCCCCCCCCACCCCCCCCCCCCCCCACCCCCCCCCCCCCCCACCCCCCCCCCCCCCCACCCCCCCCCCCCCCCACCCCCCCCCCCCCCCACCCCCCCCCCCCCCCACCCCCCCCCCCCCCCACCCCCCCCCCCCCCCACCCCCCCCCCCCCCCACCCCCCCCCCCCCCCACCCCCCCCCCCCCCCACCCCCCCCCCCCCCCACCCCCCCCCCCCCCCACCCCCCCCCCCCCCCACCCCCCCCCCCCCCCACCCCCCCCCCCCCCCACCCCCCCCCCCCCCCACCCCCCCCCCCCCCCACCCCCCCCCCCCCCCACCCCCCCCCCCCCCCACCCCCCCCCCCCCCCACCCCCCCCCCCCCCCACCCCCCCCCCCCCCCACCCCCCCCCCCCCCCACCCCCCCCCCCCCCCACCCCCCCCCCCCCCCACCCCCCCCCCCCCCCACCCCCCCCCCCCCCCACCCCCCCCCCCCCCCACCCCCCCCCCCCCCCACCCCCCCCCCCCCCCACCCCCCCCCCCCCCCACCCCCCCCCCCCCCCACCCCCCCCCCCCCCCACCCCCCCCCCCCCCCACCCCCCCCCCCCCCCACCCCCCCCCCCCCCCACCCCCCCCCCCCCCCACCCCCCCCCCCCCCCACCCCCCCCCCCCCCCACCCCCCCCCCCCCCCACCCCCCCCCCCCCCCACCCCCCCCCCCCCCCACCCCCCCCCCCCCCCACCCCCCCCCCCCCCCACCCCCCCCCCCCCCCACCCCCCCCCCCCCCCACCCCCCCCCCCCCCCACCCCCCCCCCCCCCCACCCCCCCCCCCCCCCACCCCCCCCCCCCCCCACCCCCCCCCCCCCCCACCCCCCCCCCCCCCCACCCCCCCCCCCCCCCACCCCCCCCCCCCCCCACCCCCCCCCCCCCCCACCCCCCCCCCCCCCCACCCCCCCCCCCCCCCACCCCCCCCCCCCCCCACCCCCCCCCCCCCCCACCCCCCCCCCCCCCCACCCCCCCCCCCCCCCACCCCCCCCCCCCCCCACCCCCCCCCCCCCCCACCCCCCCCCCCCCCCACCCCCCCCCCCCCCCACCCCCCCCCCCCCCCACCCCCCCCCCCCCCCACCCCCCCCCCCCCCCACCCCCCCCCCCCCCCACCCCCCCCCCCCCCCACCCCCCCCCCCCCCCACCCCCCCCCCCCCCCACCCCCCCCCCCCCCCACCCCCCCCCCCCCCCACCCCCCCCCCCCCCCACCCCCCCCCCCCCCCACCCCCCCCCCCCCCCACCCCCCCCCCCCCCCACCCCCCCCCCCCCCCACCCCCCCCCCCCCCCACCCCCCCCCCCCCCCACCCCCCCCCCCCCCCACCCCCCCCCCCCCCCACCCCCCCCCCCCCCCACCCCCCCCCCCCCCCACCCCCCCCCCCCCCCACCCCCCCCCCCCCCCACCCCCCCCCCCCCCCACCCCCCCCCCCCCCCACCCCCCCCCCCCCCCACCCCCCCCCCCCCCCACCCCCCCCCCCCCCCACCCCCCCCCCCCCCCACCCCCCCCCCCCCCCACCCCCCCCCCCCCCCACCCCCCCCCCCCCCCACCCCCCCCCCCCCCCACCCCCCCCCCCCCCCACCCCCCCCCCCCCCCACCCCCCCCCCCCCCCACCCCCCCCCCCCCCCACCCCCCCCCCCCCCCACCCCCCCCCCCCCCCACCCCCCCCCCCCCCCACCCCCCCCCCCCCCCACCCCCCCCCCCCCCCACCCCCCCCCCCCCCCACCCCCCCCCCCCCCCACCCCCCCCCCCCCCCACCCCCCCCCCCCCCCACCCCCCCCCCCCCCCACCCCCCCCCCCCCCCACCCCCCCCCCCCCCCACCCCCCCCCCCCCCCACCCCCCCCCCCCCCCACCCCCCCCCCCCCCCACCCCCCCCCCCCCCCACCCCCCCCCCCCCCCACCCCCCCCCCCCCCCACCCCCCCCCCCCCCCACCCCCCCCCCCCCCCACCCCCCCCCCCCCCCACCCCCCCCCCCCCCCACCCCCCCCCCCCCCCACCCCCCCCCCCCCCCACCCCCCCCCCCCCCCACCCCCCCCCCCCCCCACCCCCCCCCCCCCCCACCCCCCCCCCCCCCCACCCCCCCCCCCCCCCACCCCCCCCCCCCCCCACCCCCCCCCCCCCCCACCCCCCCCCCCCCCCACCCCCCCCCCCCCCCACCCCCCCCCCCCCCCACCCCCCCCCCCCCCCACCCCCCCCCCCCCCCACCCCCCCCCCCCCCCACCCCCCCCCCCCCCCACCCCCCCCCCCCCCCACCCCCCCCCCCCCCCACCCCCCCCCCCCCCCACCCCCCCCCCCCCCCACCCCCCCCCCCCCCCACCCCCCCCCCCCCCCACCCCCCCCCCCCCCCACCCCCCCCCCCCCCCACCCCCCCCCCCCCCCACCCCCCCCCCCCCCCACCCCCCCCCCCCCCCACCCCCCCCCCCCCCCACCCCCCCCCCCCCCCACCCCCCCCCCCCCCCACCCCCCCCCCCCCCCACCCCCCCCCCCCCCCACCCCCCCCCCCCCCCACCCCCCCCCCCCCCCACCCCCCCCCCCCCCCACCCCCCCCCCCCCCCACCCCCCCCCCCCCCCACCCCCCCCCCCCCCCACCCCCCCCCCCCCCCACCCCCCCCCCCCCCCACCCCCCCCCCCCCCCACCCCCCCCCCCCCCCACCCCCCCCCCCCCCCACCCCCCCCCCCCCCCACCCCCCCCCCCCCCCACCCCCCCCCCCCCCCACCCCCCCCCCCCCCCACCCCCCCCCCCCCCCACCCCCCCCCCCCCCCACCCCCCCCCCCCCCCACCCCCCCCCCCCCCCACCCCCCCCCCCCCCCACCCCCCCCCCCCCCCACCCCCCCCCCCCCCCACCCCCCCCCCCCCCCACCCCCCCCCCCCCCCACCCCCCCCCCCCCCCACCCCCCCCCCCCCCCACCCCCCCCCCCCCCCACCCCCCCCCCCCCCCACCCCCCCCCCCCCCCACCCCCCCCCCCCCCCACCCCCCCCCCCCCCCACCCCCCCCCCCCCCCACCCCCCCCCCCCCCCACCCCCCCCCCCCCCCACCCCCCCCCCCCCCCACCCCCCCCCCCCCCCACCCCCCCCCCCCCCCACCCCCCCCCCCCCCCACCCCCCCCCCCCCCCACCCCCCCCCCCCCCCACCCCCCCCCCCCCCCACCCCCCCCCCCCCCCACCCCCCCCCCCCCCCACCCCCCCCCCCCCCCACCCCCCCCCCCCCCCACCCCCCCCCCCCCCCACCCCCCCCCCCCCCCACCCCCCCCCCCCCCCACCCCCCCCCCCCCCCACCCCCCCCCCCCCCCACCCCCCCCCCCCCCCAGATCCTCTGATTCAGATCCTCTGAAGATGCCAGCCACAGATGCAGGCGAAACGTCAGGAGAGAATGCTGCTAGAACACGGCCATACAGCCCGGAAACCACACAGCACCCCACTTAAAATAGTTCTTTATTTCTTGGTGAAGAGCCATATCTGAGCCATATCTTGGTGAAGAGCCATATCTTGGTGAAGAGCCATATCTTGGTGAAGAGCCCTACTGAGCCATATCTTGCTCTAAAGCAGGGGTGGGCAATTATTTTTTCCATGGGGCTGCATAAGAAACAGAAAATATTGTGGAGGGCCGTTACTAAAAGGCAGTAGGGGGCGAGGCTTTTTTGAAAGCCATGAAGCCAGCAGCCAAGGCAACCGGCTTCTGCGGGGCTTTCAAAGGCGCCTCACTCCCAAGCACGGCAGGGAGGCCAGTCAAGGTCATCCGGCGGGCCGGATGTGGCCCCCGGGCCGTATAATGCCCAGGTCTGCTCTAAAGCACAGGTGTCAAACTTGCGGCCCTCCAGATGTTATGGACTACAGTTCCCATCATCCCCTGCCAGCATAATCATGGCAGGGGATGATGGGAACTGTAGTCCATAACATTTGGAGTGCCGCGAGTTTGACACCTGTGCTCGAAAGCTACAGGTCACAGAGCCCTAGTTTAGATGCAAAGGAGTGCATTTAAATAGCTGGGGAAAAGAGACACATGAAGCAGTGAAATGCAGTGTTTGTTATCTCCAACAAGGTCAGACCTCCGGTCTTCAATGAAGCATTGGGAGTACACGAAGCAGCCCTGTTGAAAAAGAGGGCAACGCTTGTGAGCTTCATCTATCCAGCGCAGAATCCAGATCTCCTGGACAAGCTTGCTCAGCGTGAAGCCACTGTCTTGGCCATGGACCAAGTACCCCGAGTCACGATTGCTCAAGGATACGACGCCTTAAGCTCGATGGCCAACATTGCTGGGTGAGAATTCACCGTATAATGTCTAGAACAATTATTACCATCGTAGGTTTTTCTTTGAAAAGTTTGCTGCCATGCGACCCTACCTTAACACTTCTCAGTGGGTTCCTGTTTTGCAAGAGCAAAAGTCTAGAGAAAAGTGATTGTATCTGATTAACGGAGGCCCCTTCCGCACATGCAGAATAATGCACTTTTAATCCACTTCCACAATTGTTTGCAAGTGGATTTTGCTATTCCGCACAGTAGAATCCAGCTGCAAAGTTCTTTGAAGGTGGATGTGTGGAAGGGACCTCTGTTAATCAAATACAATTGTACTCCTTTTAATTCTTTAGAGCTGAAATGATCAGCTTATCAGCATTGCCTGAGGGGAGAGACACACTTTACTACTAACCTCTTCTCATTGAACTTGTGGGTCCTTTTTGTAATTTTGGAAAAGTTAGGGGAAACCACAACAAAATTACTCCCAAAGGACTGTATTGGGATTAATCGCAAAATGACGACCAAAGAGGATCAGTCCCTTCACACAAAACCTTGGAAAGTTCTATGAAACAATAGCCAGCTCCAAGTCAAGCATCCTACTACAATTGGGGCAGCTGTTTTTGAGTGGATGCTCCCTGCAGACTCAGTGGTGATGTCATTCTTCCAGGCTGTTCTAAAGTAACTAGAGTTGCCAACATACAGGTGGTGGCTGGAGATCTCCCACTATTATCCAGCGTGGTGTAATGGTTAAAAGCAGGTTCACTCTAATCTGGAAGAACCGTGTTTGACTCCCTGCTCTGCCACTTGAGCTGTGGAGGCTTTTCTGGTGAACTAGATTAGCTTGTGCACTCCAACACACGCCAGCTGGGTGACCTTGGGCAAGTCATAGTTCTTTGGAGTTCTTTCAGCCCCACCCACCTCACAGGATGTTTGTTGTGGGGGGGGGTGGGAGGGAAAGGAGATTGTCAGCCCCTTTGAGTCTCCTTACAGGAGAGAAAGGGGGGATATAAATCCAAACTCCTCCTCCCTTCTTTTTCTTCTCCTCCTTCTTCTCCTCCTCCTCCTCCTCCTCCTTTTTCTCCTCCTCCTCCTCCTCCTCCTCCTCCTCCTCCTTCTTCTTCTTTTTCTTCCATTACAACTGATCTCCAGGCAACAGAGATCAGTGACTGCTCAAGAAGGTGAACTCTATGGCATTATATCCCACTGAAGTCGTCCCCCCACGCCCTCAAATATCGACCTCCTCAGGCTCCACTCCTAAAATCTCCATGTATTTCCCAACCTGGAACTGGCAACTGTAGAGGCACCCCTTAGCTCAAGAAAGTGAAGGAAAGCCAGGATTCCCTCTTTGCTTTTGGAAACAAAGGGTTATGGAAAAAGCCAGTGGGCACTAGCTGGCTTGTTTGTAGGTACCAATTACCCGTTGGGGACCACTACGCTAGCGATTTGTACTCTCAAAGATGCTAAAGGTCAGCCAAAAAGCATGAGAAGATGGATTTGTTCAGTGGAATGCTATAATGAGCTGGGAAGCAGGATTTCCAGAAACTTGGACCGACTGCACGATAGATAAAACTTCTTTTTATCACTGGAGCACTGAGGCAAGAGAGATTAACATCCTCCCAGATATTCGGTTCCCAAGATTCGAGTGCCAGAACTGGCAAGTCTGGCTCGCTATCTTGACCAAATTGATTTGGATGGTTATGAAGCAGAGTGGATTCTAAACTGTTTCAAGATGCAGCCTCTGAACATAATTGGTGTAGCATTTAAACCAGTTTGGTTGTGTGTGTGTGTGTGTTTTTTAGAAAAACCCCTGTAACTTTGAAATCATTTCCAAATGCGAATTGATTCAAAGTGTGTTTATTCCTGAATGGCAGTGACTGACCCTCAAAGTCATTTTCGCCAGTGATATAGCCCATTTGATATCGAGGCTTTAATCTTACACGTACTTATTTGGAATAAGTCCCATTGAAATCAGTTGCTTTGAGTAAAGGTGGTTTAAACTGAGTTGCTAGAGGCCTGGTTCAGAAACACCTTGGATATCAGAAGAAAGATCTTCTCAAGACACAATTGAGATCAACTGACACAGGGCATCAGTTGAAAAGGTTTTCATTTCTACAAGGGCTTTCTTTCTAGTGCTTTAATGTCCAGATAAGGGTTCCTGCAATAATTAGGGTTGCCAATTCCAGGTCATTTAGGCCCCTTCCGCACACGCAAAATAATGCGTTTTCAAACCACTTTCACAACTGTTTGCAAGTGGATTTTGCTATTCCGCACAGCTTCAAAGAGCACTGAAAGCAGTTTGAAAGTGCATTATTCTGCATGTGCGGAATGAGCCTTAGAATTTGGTTAGAAGATGTGAAACATGTCAGTAACAGTTCCGTTCAGTTTATTAAAATAAAGTCATAGACCAGCTCAAAAAAATTGAAAGATATCGAGATAGAGTAACATTGCACCAGAGGCAGTGGTGGGATCCAAACATTTTAGGTACAGGTTCCCATGGTGGTGGGATTCAAACTGCGGCGTAGTGCCAATGGGGCTGGGCGGGGCATGGCAGGGGCATGGCTGGGCATTCTGGGGGTGGGACATTCATGGGCGGGGCTGTGGCAAGGACGCAGCCGCTGCGCCGGTCCTTGGGCGGGAAACGAATGCACGCAGGCGCAGGATGCCACGCACGCCGGTGCACCTCCTGCTAGACTGCTTCAAGTTCTGCGCGCTACTGCTGAGAGGAGGGGCGTAACTAAGGCAAAAATCACATGGCAAAATCACCAATTAGTAACCCCCTCTTTGCACACACAAATAATTAGTAACCTACTCTCAGGAACCTGTGAGAACCTGCTGGATCCCACCTCTGACCAGAGGTATACCAGGGGAAATGGTGCCAGGGGCAACACCTGCTCCAGGAGAGGCCTGGCATGGAGACCCGGCCGGTGCCAGGTGCCCCCCCCCCCCCCATGACGGATTGACATAAGCCCAGGGACATAGGATACGCCATGTACGCCCCTGCATTGCGCAGCATCAGTTCAATAGTATCTTTAACCAATAAATTTATCAACTGGGACTGTCCACATTTTGCCAGCACTGTCGCAGAACTTCACTAGTGTGTATGAGACTGGATTTCACATAGTTGTGTACATGCAAAAGGTGAATTGGGAATGAAGACAAAACGAAGGTGTCAAGTGCCTGTGGCATTAACTGGAGGCTGTTGGCTCGCTTCTCCTTGCTTCAGGGTAAAAATTACAATGTGAAAACAGCAGGCTTGTTAGTTCTGTTTTGCAGAGTTGTTACAGAGCTGAAGGTTCCACAGGTTTAATTGTGAACAATTTGTGGAAATCCAGAAGTGAGTGCTGTTGAAACACCCTGGCTTCTCTGCTGCATTAGAAGCATTAGAAATTGTCATCTCGTGACTCTGTGATGGGGATTCCTGAATACTTATGTCATCAAACCCTAGAAGCTGAAGTAGCTTTGCATGCAACGTCCCCCCTTTTTTATTTGTTTAACATCCCCCACCCTATTTGAAAGGTTCGGGGGGGGGGGGAGTTACCATTTGAAAAAGGAATTCCACATGCTTTACATTTGCACAAAGAGAAAATTACATAAAAGTTTCACTGTAGAAATCACCCAATATTAACTGTACCATTGTTAGTATCAGACCTCTTTCTCAAGCACCTCTTCTTGTCATCTGTACAAAGTCAAAGTCTATTCACAATCCAGTCTCTCTCTAAGTCAGTGGTTCTCCCACCCAAATACTTGCCAGGGTGTGAGGGTGTGTGACTGGCCCAAGGCCACCGACTGTACCAGGTCAGGCTGTCAGCTGTAGTGGGATGAAAGATTGAAGTGCTGGACGGGCCCCCGAATAATAGAATCGTAGAGTTGGAAGAGACTCCAAGGGCCACCAAGTCCAACCCCCTGCAATGCAGGAACACAAAATCAAAGCACTCCTGACAGATGGCCATCCAGCCTCTCTTTAAAAACCTCCAAAGAAGGAGACTCCACCACACTCCGAGGTAGTGCATTCCACTGTCGAACAGCCCTTACTGTCAGATCGTTTCTCCTTCACCTTGAACCCATTACTCCTGGTCCTAGTCTCTGGAGCAGCAGAAAACAAGCTTGCTCCCTCACCAACATGGCATCCCTTCAAATATCTAAACATGGCTACCATGTCACCTCTTAACATACCCAGCTCCCTAAGTCTCTCTTCATAGGGCATGGTTTCCAGACCTTTTACCATTTTGGTTGCCCTCCTCTGGACCCATTCCAGCTTGTCCTGAAGTACCTGAAAGCCTAGGGGCCCAGCCATTGGTTAATATGGCTCTAGTAGTAGAAGTGCCATCTTCTAACCATGTCCCATGGTGGAGCTGCAGAGCAATTGAAATTGGTTCAATAGCTTCCTTGAGCTTCCACACTGATACCGGGAAGAAGGCACTTGACCTTGCTGCCAAAGTCTTTGTTTGAGAGCCCCAGTACTTCTCAGCAGCCATAACGTTGTCATAGTGACATCATCAAACGACTGGCAGGGACCCAGCAATGTTTCCTCGTTGCCACCTTCTAGTTCCGTAGCCTCTTTTGTCCCATGTTGTAAGCAGAGTTAACGCAAGCACAGCTGTAACGATTCTTCGACGGGGAATCCCTTACTAATTAGTGATCATGTAAACTCAGTGTAAAGTGAAGTGGAAAAAAGCCGCATTTGGCTTTCAAAAGAATGTTTACGTTGGGAATAGTTGGGCAGCATCCATGGCTGTGGATTTCCTTAACGTTTTTTTCCAGAATGTATCCTTCTCCCTCCCCTCATGTTACTTAACACAAGATTTAAACTTCATGTTCTCTGTTCAAAGAACTGGAACAGACCCAGTGTAAAGGCTGCCAAGCAGATCCAATCAGCCTTAGATATGCTGGCCTGACCTCTCAAATCAAATTAGGAAAAAGATTTTCATGTTCTTCCTGCTTGCCCCATTTTCTTTCTTTCTTGCATGCATGTATCTTCTTACTGGAACGGGACACCGTCCTTTCTGTATATTTTTAAAGCTTAGAGTCATAAAAAATTATGGTTTAGTTCTTCATCACAAATAAGGTTATCAAGGTGGGGTCTAGAGAGGTCAATTTCCCTAGAGCAGGGGCCTGCAACCTGCGGCTCTCCAGATGTTCATGGACTAAAATTCCCATCAGCCCCTGTCAGCATGGCCAATTGGCTCCCTCACCAACATGAACAACAATTAGCCATGCTGGCAGGGGGCTGATGGAATTTGTAGTCCATGAACATCTGGAGAGCCACAGGTTGCAGTCCCCTGCCCTAGAGGAAATAGAACTTCAGAGGATGGAGAGAGATATAAGACGTGGAATGGCATTGTGTTCTGTTCCTTGTCACTCTCCAGGTTGCTACTCCTGCTTCTCATGCCCTTGTATAAAGCAGTGAGATGCTAGACTCACACTTGGAGCAACTGTGTTCAGTCTCTGGCCTACGCCCACATCTCAAAAAAGGATACTCGAAGAAGATAGAAAAAAAAAGAAATGCAAAAGAAGAACCTTGGCAACGAGGATGATTGAGGGACTGGAGCACCTTCCTTATGAGGAGAGGCTGCAGCGTTTGGGACTCTTTCGTTTGGAGAGGAGAGGGCTGAGGGGGGATATGATTGAAGTCTATAAAATTATGCATGGGGTAGAAAATGTTGACAGAGAGAAATTTTTCTCTCTTTCTCACAATACTAGAACCAGGGGGCATTCATTGAAAATGCTGGGGGGAAGAATTAGGACTAACAGAAGGAAACACTTCTTCACGCAACATGTGATTGGTGTTTGGAATATGCTGCCCCAGGAGGTGGTGATGGCCACTAACCTGGATAGCTTTAAAAGGGGCTTGGACAGATTTATGGAGGAGAAGTCCATCTATGGCTCCCAATCTTGATCCTCCTTGATCTGAGATTGCAAATGCCTTAGCAGACCAGGTTCTCAGGAGCAGCAGCAGCAGCAGCAGAAGGCCATTGCTTTCACCTCCTGCATGTGAGCTCCCAAAGGCATCTGGTGGGCCACTGCGAGTAGCGGAGTGCTGGACTAGGTGGACTCTGGTCTGATCCAGCAGGCTCTTTCTTATGTTCTCAGAAGTTCCACACTTAGTGTGTCTCTCAGCTAGTGATGTAGTAAGTTAATGGTCTTTTCCTCTCCTCTTCACTATCAAGTGTGTTAGTTCCTCAGTAAAGGACTGTCTGCACTTTAATCAGGCTGGACTCCTTTGATGTGTTAGTTACTCTGCCAACGATTCTTTTAAGGTACAAAACTCTTGTCTGTTTTTTCTCCATCCACACTGTAGGAATGGAAATATTATACTGAAGTATAATGTTGGAAGAGTCAGGGAATCAAACACATTCACTGTAGCTCTGATACTTGCTTGTCCTAATGTTATTTCCACACTTTGGATGGGGTTCACATATGGTCAGTGAGGTGGATTTAAAAAGTACTGATTGTGGAAGGGGAAATCATGCCATCTAGCCTAGATGCTGTGTAGTGATTGGTTGTGTGTGATTGTGTGATTACCAAGAGGTGGTAATGTGATTGGTGGGAGAGATACACACTTTTTATGGATATACGGGGGATGTTTGTCACCATTTCTGGATTTATTTTTTCCCCACTTCGTTGTTCAGTCATTGGATGAGGATCCAATACTCTTTGCTCTTAGCTTTCATTGCTGCATTTGAACCATTTGAACTGGTCCACTGTGTCAGACTTACCAAACGAACCAGAAGGAAGACTTTCATGTTAAGATGACCTCCATTCTTCACACCTGCCCACGTTAACAGGACCACAAGAAACATTTCATTCTCCACCTTATGCTGCATCCCTCGTATGTCTGCCTTCATTCCTCCCTCCCACACAATTGTCTTCTATTAGGCCCTTGAAAGCATGTTATAAGCATTGATATAAATTGTTAAGACAGCCGATTGTATTTTTTCATTAGGTCAATTTATTTGCTGGAGTTGCAGTATAGCCGTTGTTTGTTTTCTTGGGTTGCCTATTAATTCTCCCTCTGATTGCTTTCTGTATGTTTGGAGCAACTATTCCCACTACATTATGATGAGCCAATGTGGACTTTTTGGCTTTCTCTGTTTTATCTCCCCCCCACCCATTCTTCTAGGTACAAAGCTGTAGTACTAGCAGCCAATCATTTTGGACGGTTTTTCACCGGGCAAATTACAGCTGCTGGAAAGGTTCCTCCAGCAAAGGTCAGTGTCATAGCATGGTTTACCTTGGAGTGAATGTTTAAGCTGTTGAGAGCCAGTGTGGTGTCGTGGTTGACAGCAGTGGACTCTAATCTGGAGAACTGGGTTTGTTTCCCTACTTTTCCACCTGAAGCCTGTTGAGGGTTAGGGTTAGGTTTAGGGTTATACAAGAACCTAACCCTAACCCTGGGCTAGTTACAGTTCAGCCCCACCTACCTCACAAGGTGGCTGTTGTAGGGAGAGGAAGGGTTAGGGTTAGGTTCTTGTATAAACCTATAAAAATTCTTGTTCAGACCTTTATAAGCCACTTTGAAACTCCTTTCAGTAGAGAAAAGTGGGGTATAAAATCGAAGCTCGTTCTAAGCCAACATTCTTTTTCCCCATAGAGGCCAACCTGTTGCTATTAGAAGAACTACACGTAGGGCGCAGAGGTTGTCTTTCCCCTTGATATTGTTTCCAGTAACTAATATTATTAGCATGCTAGCTCTGACCCCACAAGTTTCTGGTTGGCCACTAGGGCTACCCTATTTTCCCAGCTTTTGTCCAATCTCTTTCAAAGCTATTGAGGCCACCACCGCATCCTGTAGCAATAAATTTCACATTTATTGATGTGGTGAATTTTGCTCCTACATTTTTGTTCTTCCTTTCCTTCTAGATTCTGATAATTGGAGGTGGTGTTGCTGGCTTGGCCGCAGCCGGAGCAGCCAAATCGATGGGAGCCATTGTCCGAGGATTTGATACCAGGTATGATAACCTCCATATTTGCAGCTCATTCTGAATCTGAACCCATCTAAAACTAAATCAAGGGTCAGATGTCCAGTCTGGAGATTGAGTTTGTATGCCCATCATAGGGACCATCAGTCAGATGTGTACTTACAAGTTCCACAGTGGGAATTTATTTGTGCCTTGATTTGGATCAGGGCCATGGTTTGGGGGGGGGGGGGAAGAGAGTGCTTTTGCCTCCCTCCCATTTCAATCCCACCGCTGCCACCATGTTTTGAAGTGGGTTAGAAGAATTGAGAGTCAGGCAAGGAGTAGCATGGAAAAGTGTTAACAAATCTGCTTGAAACTCCTGAACTCTCTGTCTCTGCTGAAGGCAGAGTGAGGATATAACCCCATAGTTACGCCCTCACTCTGCCTTCCCATGTCCTGAGTTATTCCCTAATGTGCTCAATGCCACATACACTGATGCATCCCCAGACTGTTCTTCCAACCTGAAATAGCCACGAGGGAGCAGTATTTGGCCTGTTGGGGGAACTTTTGTGTACCCCATCAATTTCCAAAACATGGAATTTCCAGCGCGGGTCTGGTGGTACAGGACCTGGGGCAGAGCTGGAAAAAGTGTAACGTGTAAGTACATCCTGAAAGCAACTGGACTAGAGTTCCTTGTTGGTAGGGAGAAGGGAAGCGAGATATCTGCAGTTGTTCACTCCCAACCTGATAGCTACAGCCATGGCCTTCCTCCAGGGGCGTAATGCCCATTGGGCAAGGTGGGCAGCTGCCCAGGGCATCACCTTGTGGGGGGCACCAAAAATGCAGGGTTCGTTTTTGGGTATTTTTAGTGGTTTTCAGTTTTTGGTGTGCAGGGGGTGCAGTTTTTAGGCTAGCGGCACCAAAATTTCAGCGTATCATCAGGAGACTGTCCTTATGCTACCCCCCAAATTTGGTGAGGTTTGGTTCAGGGAGTCCAAAGTTATGGACTCCCAAAGGGGGTGCCCCATCTTCCATTGTTTCCAATGGGAGCTAATAGGAGATGGGGTACACCTTTGAGGGTCCATAACTTTGCCCCCCCTGAACCAAACTGGACCAAACATTGGGGGTATCATTAGGGCAGTCTCCTGATAATACACTGAAATTTTGGTGGTGATATGTCTAAAAATGTACCCCCTACAGGCACCAATGACCTGGTGCAAATAAATTTTTTTGGTCGTGGTGAAGTGGCTGCCCATGGGGTGGGCATCCAACTCTGGTTTTGCCCAGGGCTACAGTTTGCCTCGTTACACCCCTGCCTTCCTCCCCTTTCTGGAATGTTTAGCCTCTCAGTGGCCTTGATCTTCTGGCCAGTGATGTGGGGCAGGAGAGAATGACTTGCTTCCCAATTCTGTGTTCCCTTCTATGATGTCTCATATCTGGAAGGGTTTTTCACTGGAGAACTGTATTCTTGACAATAAGATGGTTATGTTATGAAGCACTTTCACAGTCCCATAGGGATTGCTTGCGAGGTTTTTTTTTAAAAAATAGGTGCTTTTACATTGTCTCTGACAGGTGCATCTATTGCAGAAATGAACAGAAATGCAATTCCCCTGCTTCTTCTGTTGCATCTCCATATCAGTAAAACGTCAGCTGTTGATTTTTGATTGTGCTGTCATTAAAACCATGGAACTATAGTCAGGGAAAGGATAGTTATTCCAGTTTCTCAAAATCACTCGCAAAGTTACCAGTTGTTTGGAAAAGTTCAAATTACATCTCCATCTGGATTAAATATGATTTCCCCGCATAAAACCACTTTCAAAGTCATTTAGTGTTATCCACAATCTGTAAAGAATGATATTTAACCATAAACACAATCTTTTTTTTTGCATAGCTACTCTGGACTCATAACCTGATTCTCTGATCTCTTCTTTCCTCAATTATTTTATGTCTGTCTTTCTCCTCCTCTTTTTCTTTGATTTTATGTCTCCTTTTTGAATTTCCTTTGTTCCTTTTCCCAACTGCGAGGTTATTCACTCAAGAACATTAACCAAAAAGGCAATGGAATATAATTTTGACATCCTTTCAGATGGATTTGTTAAAATTAAATCTACAATCTGCAAATACGTTACAAAGTGTGTAACCAAATGGAGTTCTTGTAACTCATTCTGGACGAGCAGATTTACTCTTACATAAACTTTTCTGGAGTTAGGGACTCAGACACTAGAAGAAAGTCCATAGGGCAGAAGTCCCCCCAAACATATAGGACAGTGGTGACGAACCTTTGGCACTCCAGATGTTATGGACTACAATTCCCATCCGCCCCTGCCAGCATGGCCAATTGACCATGCTAGCAGGGGCTGATGGGAATTGTAGTCCATAACATCTGGAGTGCCAAAGGTTCGCCACCACGGATATAGGACAATGAATCCATTAACCTGGATTATTTTTTTGTTTTTTGCTATTAAAAGCTGACAAAGTCACCCCTCTGTAACTTATTACGAACATAAGAACATAAGAACAAGCCTGCTGGATCAGACCAGAGTCCATCTAGTCCAGCTCTCTGCTACTCGCAGTGGCCCACCAGGTGCCATTGGGAGCTCGCATTCAGGAGGTGAAAGCAATGGCCTTCTGCGGCTGTTGCTCCCGAGCACCTGGACTGTTAAGGCATTTGCAATCTCAGATCAAAGAGGACGAAGTGTGTATTGTCCTGATACGCATACTTCAGAATGTAAGAAATCCCAAATACCTGGCTATAGTGGGCATGCCAGTCCTTTGCCAAGAACCAGCAAAGGAGGAGGCTTCCTGACCCAAAAGAAACGAGTTCCCCCAGAGTCGTAGGGGGAGAAATGGCACCTGGGGCAAATTGGCACCTGCCCCTTGCACCCCCACCCCACCCCACCCCTTCCCCTGCCCCCCACTTACCTTCGTTAGCCGGCTGCAAAAGCAGCCTAGTGGGAACTACACTTCCCAAGAGACCTTGGCTCCTTCCGCACATGCAGAAGAATGCACTTTCAAACTGCTTTCAGTGCTCTTTGAAGCTGTGCGGAACGGCAAAATCCACTTGCAAACAGTTGTGAAAGTGGTTTGAAAACGCATTATTTTGCGTGTGCAGAAGGGGCCCTTGTGAGCCCCAACTCCTGCAGAGGCCTCTCCGGGGGAGTGGGGCTCACAAGGTCTCCTGGGAAGTGTAGTTCCCACCAGTCTGCTTTTTCAACCGGCTGCCCTTGTGTGGTGGTACACTGCATGGCGTGGCCCCCCGCCCCCTTATGAGTTCCCCAGAAAGCGCCTCCCTCTTTTCACTTACTGTCAATTCTAGTTCCTCCCACTGTAGTTTAGCATGGTCTGACCTTTTCTGCCTAACGAACTTCTTATAGTCTGACCTGAGCAAGATGAGATGTCTTATAAATATTCCGTTCTAATGAAGGCAGATCTGTCAGGTACAATTAACCCTTTCCTGGCAGTTGTTTCCTGCAGAGTGTCACTTTTTGGCCCTAGCAGCCAAGAAAATTCAAGCTAAAATTGTACTTAATGAGGGCATTTGATGTATTTTATGACTAGCATTTTTGTTTTTGCTCAGACTGTTTTAATGTTACCATTTATGACTTAGTTTTATGTGGCAGATTGTAATGGCCTTTGGCCGCAAACATTAAACTTTATATCATATCGTACAAAGTGTGTATTGTTGGTGTCAGCAACTATCTGTGGCCTGGGAAACGTCCAGTTTTCTCTGAATTTTGTTTGCAGGCCCCCTGCTTTGGAACAGTTTAAATCCCTCGGCGCAGAACCGTTAGAAGTCGACATTGCTGAAGGAGGCGAAGGTGTTGGCGGGTATGCAAAGGAGATGTCCAAAGAGTTTATCGAGGCAGAAATGGCATTATTTGCCAAACAGTGTAAAGAGGTGGATATTCTTATTAGCACTGCCCTTATTCCAGGTATTGTACAACTTTATAAGAACTGCAGAATGCAATCCTAAGATGGAGTCTCTGCGTTCCCTTGCTCACAGAAACTGCCCTGCCCTTGATCCCAGCAGAAGAATCCACTGTCCCGTCCTGAGAACGATAGGGATCTTGGGTGGGGAGGTACTTTTTTATCATGCTGAGCAGCACAGCAGGAGCTTTCCCCTTTCCCAAGTTCTTTATCGTGCGCGGAGAACTTGGAAGAAGGGGCTGTTCTCTCACTTTGCGCTGGGTTTGGAGAAACATAAGAAGAGGGGTTGATGCGGCATCCTCCAAAGCCCAGCCTCGGAGAGACAAGAGGCAGAACGTACCAGGGAGAGGAGCCAGGGTTTCGTTTTGTGCCAGACTTCTGAGAAATCGGTCACTTCATACAGGGAAACAGCAAGAGGGACTCAGACTGCTTGTCTCTCCTTCTGTGAATACTTGTGCAAAGAGTATGGAAAAAACCTTTAGTAATCAAAGACCCAAAGGTGTTAAAGAGACAGCAGGGTTCTCTCAGCTGTGACCCGTTAACAGGGGCGTAACGCCCAGGGGGACAAATGGGGGCAAATGTCCCCGGCCAGCACCCACCTAGTCACATTGGGGCAGAAAATTGCCCCCAGACCCCTCCTTCTCCCCCTGGGTCCTATGTTGCCAGCACTCTCTGGGGAAGGAAGGTCCCACCCTTCTGTGGATAGCATGTCGGGCTAGTTGCCCTGAGGATGCTGCAGGGCCAACCGTACCGCTGCCCTGTCCACATGCCTTCTGGGTGGTGGCCCCGCCGGGCAGCAGAGCAAGTCGGGACAGTGGGTCCCACAGGCTCCTGGCCTTTGCTGACCAACAGCCCCTCTCCTCGCCCCAGGGGTCGTCCGGGGAAGGGGAAACTCAATTCTTGCCCCTGGCTCCATTTTCTGTCGATACGCCACTGCGTGTTACCACTATTAGTCCATTGTATGAAGTCTTTGTTTGCATTGTTCCTAATTCTGGCCACCTTACCCTGCCACTGAATATAAAGAAAGAAAGGAATGGTGGCAGATGAGATTACTCCCCAGCCTTCTTCATTGGGTAGTAGGGTTCCATATTTCCTCATTATTATTATTATTATTTATTGGGTTTATAGACCGCCCTCCCCCGAGGGCTCAGGGCGGTGAACAACATGTAAGTAGAGCACAATATCAAGTTAAAAACCAGTAAATATAAATTAGTACGGCTCTAATAAAAATAAACCCTACCCCATTAAAATACTACATTATTAAAATTACATTAATATAAGATGGCACCTGCTGTCAACTCCCCCCAAAACCCCTAGGGGAGGGCAGTAGGATCCGCTAGATGTTATAAAAGAAGAGGAGAGGGAGGGGGCCCCAATCAACGGCTAGGCTCCCCAAAAGCCCGGTGGAACAGCTCCGTCTTGCAGGCCCTGCGGAACTCAGCAAGATCCCGCAGGGCCCGGACAGCTGGTGGGAGAGCGTTCCACCAGGCAGGGGCCAGAGCTGTAAAGGCTACAGTCTTCCCTGCCAATTTGTGGAAGGAGCAGAAACTGTGATATCGTGGCTGTGGGAATCAGTCTGGCAGAGAAGGATCCACCCACAAGCTGAATAAGTTTTGTTTGTTTTAACCCCTTTAAGTACCTTGCCATTCCTGAAAACAAGTTCTTATTTAAAGGGAGACTGTAACGTCACACATGGAAGGTGTTTTTAAAGCAAGGTGTAGCTCTTAGCTTCCCTGTTTCCCCATTTTCATTCATCTCAAATCTTGCGTTTTTGTTGCATCTTTGTAAGATAACCTGTGTCATATAAAGCTGTGGAGGAGATGAGAAAGCCAGTATTTGGTTTCTTTTCTTTTGCAATGCGCTCTAGGAAAAAAGGCTCCCATTTTGATAACCCAAAATATGGTGGAGTCCATGAAGGAAGGCTCGGTCATTGTAGATCTGGCTGCCGAGGCAGGGGGCAATGTGGAAACCACCCGTCCGAACGAACTTCACGTTCACAAGGTTTGTACAAAGACTACCATAGTAATTTCGATGCTCCAGAATATAAGGTGTCGTCTTTTTCTTTTATTCAAGATGTTCAGACCTTCATCCTTGTAGTACACAAATGGTCTCTCATCCAGATACTGGAAAATCCAGATACTCATCCAGATCCTGGACCTTTTTCATTTCAGAGATTAAAGTAGATTTTCTGGGAAGAAGTTATAATGTTAGACACCCATAACTCAAAAAATTCAAAATTGTTTATAATACAATAAAGATACATAACACTGAATGCTGGGCAATCAATAGTAATGTAAACAGAAGTGGCAACAAAAATCACCTTTTTCAATAGTACTGAAATACCTTAAACTCCTTCCTAGTGTCTCTGTGATATCAGATCCACATACCCTTCCTTGGATCACCCAGGCTATTTTTTGAGAAGAAGAATATGAAGTTTTGGGAGTAAACCGACCATTTTCCCAATGATATCGGATAAACGTCTACCTCTTCTCTCAGTTCCCCACCTTTGATAATTTGAGAAGAAAAATGGGGCCTTGGGGCAGTGACATTGATTTTCACCAATCTTTATGGTAAAAACCATAGTGATTAGGGAAATTCTTGGGTTGTCATCTGGAAGTGATACCACATTCTCTTGAACTTCTATCTTCCCTAGACACTACCAAAGAATGTCCTGGCATTTTCTGGAGCAGAGCTGGGAGCCATGTGAGAGGAAAGATAATTTGAGAAGAAAATTTGAGAAGATAATTTGAGAAGATCTCAGGGGTCTGCAACCTGCGGCTCTCCAGATGTTCATGGACTACAATTCCCATGGAATTGTAGTCCATGAACATCTGGAGAGCCACAGGTTGCAGACTCCTGGTCCAGGGGTTGCATTTTCTTTCTTTCTTTCTTTCTTTCTTTCTTTCTTTCTTTCTTTCTTTCTTTCTTTCTTTCTTTCTTTCTTTCTCTCTTTCTTTCTTTCTTTCTCTCTTTCTCTCTTTTTCTCTTTCTCTCTCTCTCTCTCTCTCTCTCTCTCTCTCTCTCTCTCTCTCTCTCTCTCTCTCTCTCTCTCTCTCACTCTCTTTTTTAAAAAAAGCTTTTTCCATATCTTTTATATGTGTGTTGGGGGTGGTGGTGTCTGTGTTTGAAAGCCCAATGTGTCCTGAGAGTCCTGCCAGGATATATTTTTGCACAGCCATATGCTTCCTGGGGTGGGGTGGGGTGGGGGAACATTTTAAAATTAAATTTTATTTCAAATTAAATGGTACACGACATTTATAACTTAACAGTACAGATATACCTTAACATAATAATCCAAAACACCTTGCAGATCATCTTCCACCATATATATCAAAATCATCAGCTTAAAAATAAATAAGAGAAAAAAACCCCAAAAAAACATAAAAACAGAAAAAAAAAAGAAACATAAACAATTTCCAGTTAAAGGAGTCCCTTTTTTAAACTTAAAAACTAAACTTTATATCTTATTTTATTTAGTTCCTAGCACTGAAGATATGTTAACATATTTTTGTATTCAGCCTTAGAAAAATTAAGTGACTTTCCTGACCTCTGTTTTCCCCTTCTCCGACTTCTCGGAGCTTAACAATGTTATCTGAAGTCACTAGGGGACACTGTGGCTTCATTATAGCGGTGTCAAGCGAAGGGTATGAGTAGTCCGTGGAAGTTGTCAAGGGGTCGCTCCCCACTCACCATTAGCCGCGGGGTTTTCTCTTGTTCAGACGCGGGGAGCCAGGACGTTCCCCACATCCCCAGCGTCCACTGCGTGGCTGCGCAGAAATTGCCGCTCTTCCTCCTCCCTGGCGCGCGTCAAATCTGCTCTTCAAAACAGGGCAAGTCATGTAGTTTCCCAAAACCCGAAGGCTTGGCGGGAAATTGTGTGGTGGGGTGAGTAGGGGAACCCGGAAGATGGCGCTTAGCGGTTGATTCGCTGGGGCGCAGAGCTTTCCGGCCAATCAGGGGAAAGAATCCTCCAATATTTTGTTTGGGAGAGAGGCGATCACGCCGTCAGTGGTCTTGCAGAATATGAAGCCGCCAGCCATATGAAGAGCGTTGGAAGGCGATGGTGCACAACGTGACGTGGACGATATGTGTTCCCTTTGTTCGCGGTTTATTACGCTGCAAGATTCTGGCTTAATTTAGATTCTCCTAGCGACCATTCACACGAAAGCGAGGTGCTGCAGACCAGGCGACCAGACGAGTAGTGTTCGGTGGCGTAACAGAACTGATTTTCACTTTATTTTTTTAACTGCTGACGATCAGCATGTGCAGACGTCTCAAACAAATGCTTCCAAAGCTTCCAGCGCGTTTCTGATGACGTGCAGACATCCGAGCCTATCAAAAACGACCTCGTCCCAGCCAATGAAAATGGAGGCCCGCCCTCCCTCCATGACGCACACCTGTGCCAGCCAATGAAAACACTTCATTGCCTCTATTCCCATGAAACTCCCGTTCTTGGCTGCCCGCGTTAGCTCCTTAATGGCAAATGAGTGGGGAGCAAATAGTCTCCGTGGTCATAAGCCGCGGAGGCTTTTCGGCGCGGGGACGCTGCGGAGTTGCACACGAAGAGGTAAGTGGGGAGCGACCCAAGGTGAGAAATTAAGTGGACGTATGAAGCAGAAGGTCTTCAAAGCGCCCTTCCTATATTGAACTGTGGATGGTGTCTCAGATGCCTGAAATCTATTCCTTCCCCCTCCCCCACGGCATGTTGCCAAGTTTTGTTCTGTCCTGCGAACAGAACATGGACTAAGAAGAATACTAGAAATGAAGCTAAGCCACACAGGCGACAACCATTTGAAATAAAAGTGTTTTTAATAGCTTAGGGCAGGCCTTTTCACAGTTTTTCCCGGATCTCTTAGGGCAGCTGGTCAGTTTCTCAGTTGGTACTACGTGTTCTACTGGTGGGATGCAGCAGTGGTCTAACTGAGACACGACTCAGGGTCTTTGTGGCGATTACTAAGACTCTGCTCTCCCTCAGTGTCCCTACCCTCATGCGAGTGACAGGCCATCTCCAGAATTGTTGGCTGCTTTGAATTATTCAATTGTGTCCTTTTGAAAATGTAGTAGTAATCTTGGTCACCGGTTGTTTCTTGTAATCTGCCGTTTCCCCTGCCCACCAGCAAGTGACTTTGATGCGCTGCCTCCTGACGATGCTATCTCCCAGGGATCATCCATTATATTGTCAAAGGCTGGAATCAACTGGCGGTTGTGGGTTTTCCAGGTCATGTGGTTCATGGTCTGGCCGTTTTTGCTCCTAACATTTTGCCCAGTGTCCAGTGACAGAGACATGTCACAGCAAGATGTCGTACCACGACATGCCTCTAAAGATGCCAACCGCAGATGCGGACGAAACGTTAGGAGCAAAAACCGCACAACCCAGAAATCCCACAACAGCCAGATTATCCATTGTGCTTCTGCATTTTTTTTAATGTACTCAACACTCATCATAAACAGTAAATCTAATAGCAGGATGTCTGTAACCAATTGTACATCCTTCTCAGGGAATAAGTGGGTTCCCCCCCCCCCCTATTGTGGTAGGATCCAGGTTCTTTGATTTTAAAAAAATCACATGAGATAAGATGGAACTGATGGACTATGAATGATGGTTGCTAGAATGTAGTCTCCTCTATACATGTACAAAAGCCAACATTTTGTTGCACTGTCCCATGACCTAGAACAGTGATGGCGAACCTTTTCGAGACCGAGTGCCCAAACTGCAACCCAGAACCCACTTATTTATCGCAAAGTGCCAACACGGCAATTTAACCTGAATACTGAGGTTTTAGTTTAGAAAAAACAGTTGGCTCCGAGGCGTGCGCTACTCAGGAGTAAGCTTGGTGGTAGTCGGTGGCTTTGCTTTGAAGCAACCGTGCAACTCTTCCAACGGGTGAATCACGGCCTTAGGAGGGTTTACTCAGAAGCAAGCCCTATTGCCAGGAACTGAGCTTACTCCCAGATCGCACTTTAGTTCTTCGCATGAAAATCAGTGGGGTTTAACAGTGCTTAACAGGGTTACCTACACTGCTTCCCCAAAACTAGGTCTTAGGTTTAATGCTAATAATTGAGCCCAGCGGCCCAGGCCAGCCTAGATGTGGGGGTGGGGTGGGGGCCCACAGAGCCCACAGAGAGGGCTCTGAGTGCCACCTCTGGCACCCGTGCCATAGGTTCGCCACCACTGACCTAGAAACAGAACTATGCAGATGTGAGGCTATGGCTGATGCTGGACTGTCTGTGAATTGGCTATGACTTATTTGATTTGATTTATCTTTATTTACTCCAGGTGACCGGCTGGGGCTGTGAGGGGCATAATATGTTACATATTGAAGTGGTATTGCAGAGGAATTCGAATCCTGTTCTCCACCCCTGACAGGCGCTTAACCTTTGACAACAGAGGCCCTATCCCCATGAAGATCTTTATTCACAAAGTGCACATTGTGTTTCAGTGGGACCTTACAAATTATCTGTAGATTCCACCCATCTCAAAGAGAAGCATTTTGCTAGTGATTTATTATATCAGTAAATCTACTGAGTTTTTAAGGTGCGTCATTTAAAGCCAGAACGTGCACAGCTCCTTTAAGAAATCGAAACCCTCGGGGTTTGTTTGGACGGTTTTCTTGTACCATACGAAATGACGAGAAGGGAATATTTATCACCTTTCCTCCTTTCCAGACGTCTTTGTTTACAAAAAAAACATTGCAAACAAAGCTATCTAAAACAGTAATTTGTTTTTCAGGGTTAATTGAAGCATCCTTAATCTGAGAAGCACGCTCTGTATCCGTGATAGCAGTCGGTGACCAAGAGGTGTCCCCCACCCCAACTTTAAAATGCCTTTTTTTTGCTTCTTAACTCTCAAAATAAGCACCATATGGTGTTAGAGCTGATTCCCCCACTGGCCTCCTTGCTTGCTCTCCCACTGGCTCTCTGTCAAAAGCAAATCCTTCTTCACTGAGCATGGAGTAAGCTGTTCATTTCTTTTTTAAAGTAACCCCATAACTTGTGAAGCGAAGACTGGTAAGCACATCTGCATTTAGGCACAGGCTCGTATTAACTTATGCGAAAGATGCGCCATGCCTCGCCGGATGCACCGCCAGGTTCCAAAATAACATATGCAAAAGGTGTTACGTCTCGTTCTTTTGCTTCCTCTTTCTCCAGGGCGTGGTGCACATTGGTTACACGGACCTGCCAAGTCGCATGGCTACCCAAGCCACCAGCCTTTATTCCAACAACATCTTAAAGTTGTTAAAAGCGATTTCGCCCAGCAAAGAATACTTTGACTTTGAGTTGAAGGATGATTTTGATTATGGGACGATTTCTCACGTCATCAGAGGGACCGTAGTGATGAAGGTGAGCGCTCCCTGCCACACAACGTGTGACTGATTACTTTGAATAGGTATGAAGAAGAAAGGTATGAAACACAGAAGAGAGAAAACATTTAAAGAGCAATCACAGTGTGCTCTTTTGAGGTGCAATTCGGACAGAGCAGCTTATTTTACAGATGTATATTCTAGCAATCAGAGCCTTCAGTGACCAGTATTGCCCCAGTCCTCATGTGACATGCATTGTCCAGCTTTAGTTTTTCAATGGCATGTGTATGATTGCTCATCTTTTGCCTTGAGTCCTCCCCATTCATTTAAAATAGAGGCGCAAAAGGGTTCCCAGAAGGAGGTACACTGGCAACGCCACAGGCACTATCCAATCGGCGCTGTCCACAAAATTGCTTTCTGTCTGTCTCAAAACTAGAAATAGACAAAATTTTTTTGGCAGAGCTCCAGGAGTTATAAAGGTAATTCATCTGCTGTGGTGAAGATGCTTTCAGATCATTCCCACTGCCCTAACAATGTTACATCTGTTTTAGCTGATTCCCTAATCCTCAATCCAAACCACGTACAGGATGTACCACAATTGTGAATCTGAATAATTTATTTACAGTCAATGACCAGTATGATGTACCACATTCATAGTGTGGGATCTGGACTTTAAATTCTTCGTCGACAAACAAACAAACAAAGAACCTTTAATGGCATTACAACATTATATACATAGATCCACTTAACCCAATAGAGGGAAGCTAAAATAAATGGACAGGTAGAGAAGGCTGATGTTCAGGATCTGCTCCTAAAGCGTTGTTTTATATACAGGTCCAAAAATTTGGTGACTGCATCGTTTGCATCACTACTGGAGCTGTCCAACAGAAAGGTGATCTTTTGCAAGTCAGATGCATACTCTTTTTTGAGTAGCAGAGGTGACAGGTGTTTGACTCTAGGTCCTGTGTAAAGTGGACAATAAAGTAGAATATGATCTATAGAGTCTACACAGTTCCCATTGCATATGCATAGCCTTAGGTGGTAAGGGGTTTTAATGTATCTCCCTGTCGATGCGGCTGATGGAAGGAAGGGCATTGCAGCGAGATAGCATCATTGCTCCTCACAATGAACTGGAGCGACACGCGGTTATCTGGGTGCGAGGTATTGAGCCCCTTATTACCTGCCAGTGTAGGTGATGCCTAGAGCTAAAGGAGAGCAGGGCCTGGAAGCCTTTTCGAATAGGGTCTGGCGTTCCTGGTCAAACCAACCTTCTCCTCAGAAGCTGGAAAGTCTCTTTTAGAAGTAGCATGGCCAGATAATCCAAAAGAGTAGCCCTAATTTGTTGATTTTTTTGTTTCTATAATGCCCCCACCATTCCCGAGTGACAAGAGGCAGAGACTTTTATATGACAAAGGAGGCTGCATAGCGGTTGAAACGAATCGCCCAGCCAATATTTGGCGTGGCAAGCCATGCTCTTGTCTCTAAGAAGATATTTGCCGGTTTGAGCTGCAGGGGTGAAGCGTAAGGCATGGTGAGGCATGCCAAAGAAGTTTAAATAGAAGAGAAAGCGTACTGCAAGCTCGGCTGTGGTGGACCAGGAGCCTATCAAAGAGGTGGGACTCCATATATATAATAGTTGCTGGAGCCACCTTGTGGTGTTAAAGACTGTTATTGCTGCTGCAGGCACAAATTGATGGCCCTTGTTATGTAGGCGTAGGATTGCTGATACGCTGATATGGAGTTTGTAACAGCATGGTCTCTGTATTTGCCCAACCCCCTCTATAATGGAGGTGCACTCCTAAATATTTAAAACATTTGACCTGTTCCAATTAAACATTATCATTCCTGCTTAGCGAGATGGCTTCCAGGATTTTGAAAACACTACAACCTTCGATTTTTGAGAGTTGAGTGTCGTTTATTGGGTCTTCCAAACTCAGTCACGTATCAAGTTCTTTTGTTTAGAGACGCAGACCAAGACAATTTTCCCGGGTTTTGGCTCTCTTTGTTTAAATACTGGCTTAAGCCTTCATTATAGAGCCCTCCCGGACAGTCTCACATATATTTTCTGTTAAGCGACCACTTCCACTCCACCTGGCACACCAAAATTATCAAACAAATAAACTTAACATAGGTGTATCTTTTGATTAACTCCACTACTGATGTAGACGAAAGACGGGCTTTCGGAGGTTGAACAGCGTGCTCTTGGCGTTGAAGGGCAGCTTCTGCACAGCTGGAGCCTGCAGAATTTCTCTCCCCGCATTTTGGATGGCATTTCTGCCACCATTGCAACGGGTTTTATGGCTAAGTAAATATGAGTAATTTAATCAATCCACATCTAGCCAGATATTTTTTTTTATGCTTGCTTTCGGCTAAATGTGTTATGACTGCTCAAACAAGAAGGCAGATATCATGGCATCCACACAGAACAGGACTTTGTTCCTGTGCGGCGGACCTACCAGCCAACTGAACTGCGTGCTCCTTCATTTGCAAAGATTTGGCAGTCTGTCGGTTGCTTTTTTTCGCCGAGGCCATCTTGAAGACATTTTTCAGTGAGGATCAGACAAGGAAATATGGTTTCACACCTGCTTAGTGACCATCATCCCCACACTACTGTGAATCAGTTGCCAGGTTTTTTTTTTTAACAAAGGCACTTGGATCAGAGTGAAACCTTTGTGTAAATTTTAGTCAATTGGTTTTAACATAATCTGTATTTTACCACTCTTTATATGCCATTAAAGGTTTTGTATTTGTATTTGTATTTGACTTTAAATGCTGCAGCTATCATGACAAAGACATAAATCTGTTGCAATCTAACTAAGCTGCTGCTATTTATTTGGTTGCCTGTTAATTGGTTTGCGAAAGGGTTTTTTTAAAATAACAACCAGTAATATGCATTTTTGGATGGATCATGGGGATGGAAGCTGCCATAAGAGCATCACTGATTCATCCAGAAACAAACATTTATTGAAATGAGTAAAAGACATGCAGTATTAGTAAATGAGTAAAATACATTCAATATCACTACTTTCCAAACCTCAAAAGTTAAAACATTACATACAAAAACGTTTCTTTTACATGCATTTTTGTTTACATGAATTATTTCAGTCAGATTATCAGTGCAAAGAATCAGCGGATGTTTCTGCAAGATTCCTTCAGGATCCATCCTAACGGGATTTTTTTTCTCTGCAACAGGACGGGAAGAATTTGTTTCCAGCACCTTTGCCTAAATCCTTGCCACCCCCACCTCAAGCTAAACAAAAAACTGTCCAAGAGTTGGAAGCTGAGAAAACGGCTTCCATCTCACCATTCAAAAAGACAATGACTTCAGCTGGTGTTTATACTACAGGTATTTTTAAAATGGTGTTTCCCCCCTCTGTTTTTTAATGTTTATTTAAAAAGGTAAAGTTTCCCCTTCAGTTGTATCCTTCAGTCGTATCTGCGGTACCACTGCGAGCAGTGATTTTATAGGCAAGCCTCTTTTGTGTGGGAGTAGACATTTAAGCCATTGCTTTCTCCCCATTCTTTACCCTAGCTATGATCTAGGTGGCAATTTACCGACCAAGAATGGATGGATGGCTGAGTTGACCATGAGCCAGCTGCCAGGATATTTAACCCCCGGGGGGTCAAACTCCTGACCTTGTGAATGGCAGTGCAAGCACTTAACCACTATGCCACACAGCTCCTAATGTGTATTAACTACTTTCCAAACCTCAAAGCAAAGTTCATTTTTTAAAAAAACCAAAAGGATAGCTGATCAAGAACCACAACAAAGCAGAGCGAGTATGTACACTTAAAATCATTATTGAATAAAAGTGAGTTGCGATGGTGTGAAACATTAAGAAGAAAGAAGAGTTTGGATTTGTATCCCCCCGTTTCTCTCCTGTAATGGAGACTCACAGAACACAATCTCCTTTCCCTTCCCATTACTCTGTGAGATGGGGTTTAGGTTAACAGAGAAATCAAGAAGGCATGATAGCCCAAGGTGCCCTTAGCTGGCGTAATGTGTTGGCACAAGCTAATCTAGTTCACCAGATAGGTCTCCAGGCTCAGAGTGTGCAAAGCAGGGAATCAAACCCGGTTCTCCAGATTAGAGTGCACCTGCTCTTAACCACTACACCACGCTGGCTCTCAACTCAAGCAACTCAAGGAACTCAGTCAGAAGCACAGCACCTGTTCTCACCCACTGCACTTGTAACCTCAGCTTGTGGGTTCTGTGGGGCAGTACTTGGAATGAGTTGCAACAACAATTTTTAAACAACAAAATGGTTTACTTTTTCTTTACAATTAACACTTTTAAAACATCAACATTTAGCGTTTACAATTCCAAGGTCCTATGATTTCAGGTTGCATTTCAGAGTCCTTCTATTTACCAGTCTGCACACCTGATGTTGTCCAGTCAAATCTTCTTTGCAGAGTTGAAAACTGTCCTGAAGCTCAAGGGCTTGATGAACAGGTTTACACGCAACATGAAGAAGGTCTCCAGGAGAACTCTCGCAGTACAACCACAAAGAATCTTTAACAAGGTGTTCAGGGCTTATAGAAAATCCAAGGTCGAGTCTGTTGGCGATGTCTTCTGCAAAGAGCTCTTGCAGCCTTTCTGCTGCTCTGACTCTCCACCCCCTTACTGGGTCAACCCATTCTGGGCCAACCCATTCTGGGCATGGGGGTTACACACTCAGAATAAAAGCTTCTTGCTTTTATAGCTATTGCTGTAATAGCTATTGAAACCCGGGACTGGCAAGAGATAAAACTGTGCCCCTCGCAGCATGATTGCCACGGAGTGTGCCGCTTTTTCTCTTTTATGCCTCAAAGCTCTAGTCACTAATTTGCTTTCCTTTGATGCCGTTGGTAACAAGATAATACCGGTTTTCATGGCCCCATTGGTAAATACACATTGTGTGTGAAGGGAAGGCGCTCATCTGTTATAGCCCTGGGCTCAAAGCTCAGCAGGGTCAATATTGGAAGGGAGACCTCCAGAAGAGCTCTGCGGAGGAAGGCAGCGAAAGCTGACTTAAACCACCTGTGTTTTCACTTGCCTTGAAAGCCCCTTCCTGGAGTTGCCCACGAGTCGAATGTGACTTGACAACTCTTTCAGCTCCATCCGCACAACCCTACACTGTATGTCGATTTGAGGAAATGAAAGCTGTTCAATAAGAAAGAAAGAGTTTGGATTTATATCCCCCTTTCTCTCCTGCAGGAGACTCAAAGGGGCTGACAATCTCCTTGCCCTTCCCCCCTCACAACAAACACCCTGTGAGAGGGGTGGGGCTGAGAAGAACTCGAAGCTATGTGTGTGAGCCAAGGTCACCTGTGTGCAGGCGTGTGTGGGGAGTGCAGCAAATATCCTGAATTCCCCAGATAAGCCTCCCACAGCTCAGGCGGCAGAGCTGGGAATCCAAACCCGGTTCCTCCAGATTAGATACACGAGCTCTTAACCTCCTACGCCACTGCCGCTCCTAAGGTAAATAAGTAGCCTGCATCACCTCGAAGTAATCCTTGATCCAAGTTCCTTTGCCTTGCTGTGGACAGCAAACCCTTTAGCCATTTGGGCTGGCAATTGAAAGAGTGGGTGCTTTGGTGGCCCCAATCCCAATCTCCATATGGGTGGACCCCTCTCGCCAGCACTCAACTGTGCCCCTGCCCTGGGATCCCCCAAGCTCAAGACCCGTGCGCCCAGTTACGTAGGCATTCCTGCAATCCACCCCATGGGGAAAGTGGTATCCAGGGCTCCAGCCCCTCCACGCCCGCTAGCTATGCCACTAGTTGAGTTTCAGTTCCTCTAGTTGCTAACCCTGACATGAAAAGGTGTTGTATTCTAGTTGGGATAGCTTACATTGCTAGTCTTGGCTTTGAACAGCCAGCGTTAGTTCCTTGGTTAGGGCTGAGCAAATGTGTACGTAGGCAAAGTGCAAGTTACAAATTTGGTACTCATTTATTGCTGGGTGGTGATAATAGCTCTTGACTGCAAATAATTAGCTAATAATAAATGTTATATCTTCCTTCTCAAAGCCCCAGCTTGGGGGGGGGGGGGGTAACATAAAAAAGATTGAGAAATGAGTACAGGGCGAATAAAAGGAAGTATCTCTTCCTACATACAGTGGAACCTCGGTTTTCGTTGGTAATCTGTCGAGAAAGAATCCAATGAAAAGCCGAAGCAAGCACTCCATAGGAATCAATGTAAATCCAATTAATCCGTTCTAGGCACTCCAAAAAAACATACCAAAAACACATTTTGGTGAATAAACATAGTGCGTAATGCTGAAAACAGTAACAAACAATAACACTAGGACCAGCCTTCCGGAGCCAGTGGATAGTAATAAACCAGCTGTCCAAGGGCCTCTTTAGATTATTGGTCTGAAATGGGGCAAGACATTGTCATTAAACAGGTTGCAGACACGGCCTGCAACAGCTTTGTCCAGGTGATTGTTCTCCGCAAACCCCTCAATGAAAACCGAGACAAATTTTTCACTGAAAAGATGGATGAAAACCGAAACCGATGAAAACCGAAGGCAATGAAAACCGAGGTTCCACTGTACTTAATAGGAATAACTGCCATAAAATGTGTAAGGCTGATTCCGCACGGGCCCAAAACAGTGGTGTGAAAATGGTGTGAAAACAGTATAAACCTTTTTACACAGTTTTAAACCCTTTTACACCATTTTTACTATTTCACGCATGCTGTTTTGACCCATCGAGATCAATAAAGTAGATGTCTTTCAAGGACTAGGCACAAGCAGAGGATAAAGTATATTAATTGCTGTGTGTAGTTGTCGGAACCTCCCATGGAGGAGAATACCTGCTTGAATTCTGTGAACAAACATCTGGTGCTATCTTCCTGCATGTGCAGTATTACCTTAGCAAACTTCACCGGGGCAATTGGCTGGCTGCTAGTAAAAAATGAGGATTTATATCTCACTGAACCAATCTGTTTCACTTTGCCCTGTGTTGCCTCCATATGCTTTCCAAGGAAAATGAAGACGTGGTCATAAAAGCCAGGTTTTAATACACACATGTTCACTAATTCTCTTTCTACGAAGCACGTTTTCCTGATTTCAGAAATACCGACCCTGAGTAAAGGTGTGGGTTGCAAAATATTGAGGGACCTTTAGCAAGAGGGGTAAAAAGGTATTATTCCAACCACATATTTGATCACGGCTCTGGTACATTCTTTTCTGGGAATGGTTAGAAAATCCAGTTTCTGAATTATCTAGTGCTCATGGGCTTGGAATGTGAGGAAGTTCCAGGGACCGGGCGGCAAAGAAACTGTTATTTGATTGGTATTTATAAAAGGGTAAGGATATCCAACCAAGCAACTTGAAATGGCTGAGCTGAAACTTTGATCTTAGTCAGATTCGTAGAAACTCGAGCACAAAAATGTTGCAACAGAGATGCCAAACTTTGGAAAACAGGCCTCATTATAAACAAAATGTAAGAGGCGTTTAATTGTCAAAAAAAGAGAAATGGTCGCTGTAGAAATTGGTGAATTTCTGCATCACTTTGTTCTTCGCAGTTGACTTTGGACTGATTTAGACCAAGCGGCATGAATACAGAGACTACATATAGTGGGAAAAGAGGATTACAGCCAACCCATGTGGATGGACAATGACGTCCCATTTTCCTCGTTCTTACGCATTGCACTCAGAAATTCATTCAATTCAGCGGTGGGTTTCTTGTTATCCTTACATATAAGCAGAAGTAGCTCAAGGGCGGGGGCCCAAACGGCGCCCCTGTAATTAATTAATTAGCGGTGAGAGAGTAGTGGGGCGGGGCATTCAGGCGGGGCAGAAGGGCGCACAAGTGCATAATTTTCTCCCTTGCTACACCTCTGCATATAACAAATATTTAAATGTGTGGTTGAAGACTGATCACACCAGGTATTACCTGTTGAACCAGAATTGTGCCTTATTGGACCCTCACCTAGGATCAATATGCAGAGTACAGGTTAATCAGGTCCCTTATCTAAAATCAGAATAGGGGACCCCAGGAGGCTGACAGAGTAGCAAGTTGAAGAAGGCCATTGCCGTTTCTCCAGTCAAGTATTTGTTTTTTGAAGTGCCTGTGTGGTCTGTCTGTTTCAACAGTTTTCAGATGCCACATACACAGTCTCTTTCCACTAAGCAAGTCAACGAGGAATTAGTGCCATTTTTCATTTGGCTTTTTTCAGTTCCCTGTCTTTCCACGATTTGCTAAGCTGAAATACTTTACATTTCATTTGTTGGCATTTTCATGTCTACCTGCCAAAGTTTGCTGGTGTGTCATTCCTGTTGATGCCTGGGAACCTTTGGCCTTGCTGGGATTTATCTCATTACTTGTTTGGGTGTCACCCGGCTCTTGCAGCTGATGTCTGTCACAAATGCCATTTCTGGTAAGTTGGAAAGGGTCACATCATGTTTGTTTGATCCATAAACATCCTTTGAATCCATAAAAATTTGTCCGTACGCACATAAGCCCAGACATTTAACTTCTAAGCCAGGGATAAAGCTAGTCTACACAGCTACGTACCTTGATCTAAATGTAGAAGAGAACAAGTAGCCAGTGCAATTACCATATGAATGGATGAATATTTTACTACTATGTAGTAGCAACACCGCAGTCTCTAAGATCTTATTTCTCTGAACAAAACTAGCACCGAATAATAATAATGATGGTGATGATGATGATGATGATGATGTTTGGATTTATAGCCCCCTTTCTCTCCTGTAGGAGACTCAAAGGGGCTTACAAACTCCTTTCCCTTCTCCCTCATAACAAACATCCTGTGAGGTGGGTGGGGCTGAGAGGAGGCTCCAAAAAGCTGTGACTGGCAAGGTCACGCCGTTAGCTGGCGTGTGTGGTGCACAGGCTAAGCTAGTTCTGAATAAACCTCCAACTAGCTCAAACATCAAATGAGCCAGCTCCTCCAGATTAGAATGCACCTGCTCTTAACCACTACGCCATTTAGTAACTATGTTTAATAAATAGGCTATGTGGGCATATGTCGTTCCTTCCGCTAAATTTTCTTTCCCTGACATACTTTTCAAATCACCTTACTCAGAAGATAAACCAAGAAAGACTGATAATTTGAGCAGTCAACCATATTAGACCACCACAAGGAATATCTGTTGTAATCCAGACATTGGAGGGATAGCTTGCTTTGTTAATGTTATGAAGCGCTAATCTGTTTGGTCTTTCCTTTAGGCCTTACTGCTGTTGGGGGTTTGGTGCTGATGGGCGGATCTTACCTTCCTTCAAGCGTACCGCAGACATTAGCTTTACTGGCTGCATTTGTTTCATCTGTAAATATCGCAGGTACAAATTCACTGATGAAAAACTTAGTTGTTAGACATTGGTTCCAAACTTCCTCACGGCCCAAAATGTTGTGAAATGAAGCTGAACCACGGAGCAGAATTTGAAACAAAAGAGAGGACAAAGAGATTAAAACAATGTTGGAAAATACGTCTGTAACCTCTGCCAAATCACTGACTCGTGTGGACTCAGTGGTGATGGAAATGCGCTCTGCAGATGCTCAGGAACACTTCCACCTCCACTTTATTTAATATACTTTAGATTTGAGCCTTGGCATTGAAAGCGGGTGGTGGAGCTGCACCCTGCTATTAATATAGTTTGTTTTTCTGTTCATTTCTAACAGTTTATGGTTCTGTTTTCCAACAGGTGGTTTCTTAATTACCCAGAGAATGCTGGACATGTTTAAGCGGCCAACAGATCCACCTGAATATAATTATCTTTACCTCCTCCCCGGAGCAGTGTTTGTTGGAGGATATGGGGCATCTCTTGCCAGCGGATACGGCATCGAGCAGGTCAGAAACCAGTTCTTCTGCCCATCGATGGTCCAGCTTAGTGTTAATAAGTGAACAGACTGTCAGTAACCAAGATGAGCAGGCAAGCCAGATCACTATAAGGGGTTGGTTCTGTTTAGCTAAAACGTCGCTGGAGTCATTGATATTTGGGAAGAGTAATAAATAAACCCTGTGGTGGGTAGTTCAAATTAGTAGCTATCAGATCCTCTGAAGATATAGCAAGATGCAGAAATGTCAGGAGGGAGATGCTTTCTAGAACGGGGAGTGACCTGCTGACTCTCCAGATGTTCAGGTTACAATTCCCATCAGCCTCTGTCAGCATGGCCAATTGGCCATGCTGGTAGGGGCTGATGGGAATTGTAGTTCCTGAACATCTGGAGAGCCGCAGGTTCCCTACCCCTGCGCTAGAACAAGGCCATACAGCCCGGAAACCACACAGCACCCCATTAGTAGCTTTGTTCACAGCCCCTGTATTGTTGTGAGGGGGGAAGGGAAAGGAGATTGTAAGCCCCTTTGAGTCTCCTACAGGAGAGAAAGGGGGGATATAAATCCAAACTCCCCCTCCTCCTCCTCCTCCTCCTCCTCCTTCACCATGTAAACAATGGAGTAACTATTTATTGTTATGGCATCCCTTTTGTAAGTCAGCTCCAAATGGAGGTAATGACCAACGGCTTCAAAATTCTTGTCTTCTCATATGCAAAAAAGAAGCTGCAGATAGAAGCTCTGGCCGTCAGCGGTGTGTTTGTGGTTATGCCGGAAGCCTTCTATGAAGAGCGATTTCACAAACTACACACCTTCAAGTGTGATCTCACTGTGTGTGTTGACTACACATGGAATGTGTGAATGTGACTGCACATGAAATGTGAAAGTTACTTGTTTGGAAGCACATGTATGCATGCCCTTATCATATCCTGAGTCAGGCTATTTGCCAACCCAGGTCAATATTGCCTGCTCTGGCTGGCAGTAGCTCTCTAGGACCCCTGGCTGAGGTGTGTCGCATCACTTAGAACCTGATTTTTTTAACAGGAGGCTTCAGGGTTTGAGCCCGGGACCGTCTGCATGCCATGCAGATGTTCTGCCACTGAGCCACAACCCCACACCTAAGATTGCACAGGTATTCTAAGCAGGCAAAGGTGATTGGTGACAAATCCCGATGTCACGGCTGAAACAATTCTTACTGTAGGAGTACTACTGAAAGCTTTTTAGCTTCACCTTCTAGGAAACAAAAGGGCAGCATATTCTGTCTTTTTGCCCTCTGTTGGAAATATTGTGGCTGTCTTCCTCGTTGCTACCACCATGGCTTGCCGTTTCAGCTTTTGCATCACTTAAAATCATGTTGTTCTTTTGGACCTTGTTTGGACCTTAACATCTTTCCTGATGATTAAAAAATAAATAGGTATTTCCCAGGATAAAAGTCTTGCCTGCCCCCTTCCCACCCCAATCTGCCCCCAATTCCATTCCCCCTTTTCCTTTCTGCAACTTCCTGATAAATATGAGGAAAACGATTTTCTCTGCATTTCATTTGAGGAAGATAACTCCGACTCATGGAAGCTCATACTGGAATAAATCTTTAAGGAGCCTCTGGAGTATTGTTTTATTAGCCTGTTCCTGGTCTTGCAGCTACATTACTTCCCTTCTCCCCTATTACATCTGAACTGTTTTCACCACTTTGACAGAGGATTGGGTCCATGTGATGGGTAAAAGTAATGATCTAATATCAGGAATCCCTTCTTAAAATTTAGCCTTTCAAACCCTTACCGTTTCCCAGATAAACGAGGACAGGAAAAAATATCAGGTGTTGCTTTTCAGCCTGCCCTTTAAAATACTTTAAACAAGGTCCTCGGCAAAAAGGAACAGTTTATTATATTGGTCTAGTTAAAGTTCAAAAATGAAGTTGGTAAACTAAATAATCTCTGAAAGGAAATCTGAGACTTAAACTTTAGATCATTAGGCAGTGAATAGATATAAACTCCTGAGATGTTTAGTAAACAGTTGTTTAGAAGGTAATTTCCCCAATGGAGTCTCCTTTGATATTATGTAAACCGAACATACTTAGATACCTGATACTTGGCTTATGTAGGCAGAACCATGCAGTATTCTCTGTCAAATAACAGACAAAAAACTGCTCAGTAAAAAAGTCTGTTCTTGTGCTAAATATCCAGATAATCTTTGAGCCGAGGTTGAATGGTAAACTTAGAGCAGATGTTGACAAATTGTTGTCAAGGTTCAGAACAGTACAATATTCGCCTCGCAACACTTAGCAGAACTAAACCCAAAATACTGAGTAAGGGAAGGGTGCGTTGGACTTTGGAATAAATACCAAATCCTCCCCCCACCCCAATTATTTTATAACACCCTGTTCAAATGTTTTAAAGATATTCTGCCAGTGAAGCTCATGTGTATATTACTAATTTTATTGCATTTGTATCCTGTTATTCCTCCAATAATCTCAAGGTAATGATTGCAGCAACTTTAAATAATTCATTTCTTTTGCCATTTGTTTATGCAATCCTGCCTTTATCGTCACAGACAAATAGAAATAAGCAAAATGCAATAACTTTAAAAAGCCCAGAAAAAGAGAATCACTGGGTCAATAAAATCAACGCAATTGCCGTCTCTTGAGAATAAGCAACGCTTTCATCATTATTTATGGATACAATCCAGTTTTAAAATTATTTATTTTAGCTTCACCTTCTAGGAAACAAAAGGGGCATCATAGAAATACTCTCTTCATCAGGAACATATTTTTGGTTACATGTTTAACACATATCTTGAATATTTGTCCAGCCACAGAATAAAAGATTTGAGGGACAGGATTTGTTAAAAGGGAGTGAAATCACTTCACTTATTTAAATTATTCAGGTGGGCAGTGTGACTTTTATTAAAATATTCTCGGAGTATTCCTGCTTATCAACTGTTACAAATTTCATAAGGCAACCCCCACCCCCGAAGGTAATGTTGGACCTTTGTGTTTAGAAATAAAATAGCATATGCTTTTTGGAATGGAGGGAGAAGACCACATGTTGTATATAAATGCATTGTCATGCAGGGATTTCAAAGCTTGGTATATCAAAACACTGAAGAATCAAAGTAATAGAAAAATCCGATGGAATGATCTCACGATGAGGGCATTTTTAAAATGTGTTTGAACTAGTAGCTTGGAAAAGGAAAACGCCGTTCTTCCACACATAAGGAGGCTGGTTAAAACTCCATTAAAATTACATCCAGAGTAGAAGAGAAAGTAATAAATCTATCAGGCACAGTTCTACAGAGTCACTTTAATCTTGAGCTAATCAGTTCTTCATTTGTCCCTTTCCTCCGAGGGAAGAGAAAAAAGCCTTTTCCCAGTTATTCATGAACACATCCGTCCTTGCATATATCTGTTTGAAGACTGGAAATGAGAGACAGCTAGAAGCTTAGAGAAGAAAATTGTGGAACGATGACTCAGAATAGCAACAAAGTTATTTCAAAATATATGCAGAACTCAGAGGCTTTAGTCGTATTTACTCTGACCAGGGAGTGTGAAGAGTCATAATGAAGTCACTGAGCATCAGGAGACAATTCGGATAGTTTCAAGTTGCTTTTGCCTAAGTGAAGAATGAATGTCCCTTTATCACCTGCTTGAACAGGAATTCTAAACATCTTAGAGTGGCTATAACAGGGGTCCCCAAACTACGGCCCGGGGGCCAAATGTGGCCCCCTGAAGGCATTTATCCGGCCCGCCAGGCATGGCGGTGATGGCTCCATTCATGTGCAGTGGGGGCTCGAGGGAGAGGAGGAACCGGCCCCAACGGCTGTTGATTGCAGTTACATGATGGCACCCCCAAATCTCCATGAATTTTCTGACCCAGAGTTGGAAAAATACATGTGGCAACGCATGCTCTGCTTATCCCTCTCAGCTACTCCCATGTGTGTGTTGCTCTCGGGCACCAGTTCCGCCTCACTCCCATTGGCATCAGCCAGGCTGGCGAATCACTGGCTGCTAGGGAGGAAAGAACCCAGGAAGATACCTGATCCTGGGTTAGATGGAATGTTTCATTGGGCAAGTTCTGCTTTTTTTTTTTACAGGGGAAGGTATTCCACAGCCTCCCCAGCAATATTTGGAGCCCACCCTGTACTTGACATACTTTGGTCACTGTTCTAAAAATAGACCATGACAGAAAGGCTGAAAGGTGAAATCAAACATTTTACAATCATTTGTGCATAGGAATTTGTTCATAGTTTTTTTTTAGTCCGGCCCTCCAACAGTCTGAGGGACAGTGAACTGGCCCCCTGTTTAAAAAGTTTGGGGACCCCTGGGCTATAAGCTAGTGGTAGCCCTTGAGGTCAATCCAGCCCAGCATAATCCTTTCTGGCCTCAATCTACTTCTTGATTCCCACGATCACATTGTATGTTTCAGCTGCCTTCTCTAGCATGGCTCTCTTCCTGATGCTCCAAAGCTCCTTGGGACCAGGTGGGTTCCATAAAGCAGTGGTGCGACCACACTTGGAGTACTGTGTTCAGTTCTGGTCGCCACATCTCAAAAAGGATATTGAAGAGATAGAAAAAGTGCAGAGAAGGGCAACGAGGATGATTGAGGGATTGGAGCATCTTCCTTATGAGGAGAGACTGCAGCGTTTGGGACTCTTTAGTTTGGAGAGGAGACATCTGAGGGGGGATATGATTGAAGTCTATACAATTATGCATGGGGTAGAAAATGTTGACAGAGAGAAATTTTTCTCTTTCTCACAATACTAGAACCAGGGGGCATTCATTGAAAATGCTGGGGGGAAGAATTAGGACTAATAAAAGGAAACGTTTCTTCACGCAATGTGTGATTCGTGTTTGGAATATGCTGCCACAGGAGGTGGTGATGGCCACTAACCTGGATAGCTTTAAAAGGACAGATTTATGGAGGAGAAGTCGATTTATGGCTACCAATCTTGATCCTCTTTGATCTGAGATTGCAAATGCATTAACAGACCAGGTGCTCGGGAGCAAAAAAAGCAGCTGCATGAAGGCCATACAGCACACATCCTTCTTGTGTATGTGAACTCCCTAAGGCTACAGTCGGCCATTACAAAGTAGTAGCAGAGTGCTGGACTAGATGGACTCTGGTCTGATCCAGCTGGCTTGTCCTTATGTTCTTACGTTCTTATGAGGTATGGCTCCTCAAAAATGCCTAAAGGAACTCCTCCTTAAGCATCTGTTGCTATACACATTTTAAGTTTCAGCTCAGTGCAGAGGCATATCTAGGGAAAATGTAGCCCGGTGCAAAATCTGAGTTTTCTAAAACAAAAAACAAAAAAAACCACCGATAGCTGCCCTCCCCCACCACGACCAAACAATGTTTTTTTGCACCAGGTCTTGAAGTCAGTGTATGGACCTGGGGGAAAGGAGGAGGGCTGGGGGGGGTGGGTGGGCAATTTTCCACCCCCCACGTGACTAAAAGGCTGCATCCTGGGGACATTTGACCCCATATGTCCCCCTTGGCGATATTCCCTTGGCTCAGTGACACAGTCATCTTACTGGCCCTTTTAGCTTATTCTCAGTTTGAAACGTTGCCTTCACTTTTGTACCTATACACCCTTTGCTTTGTCCCCCCACTTCAGATGATATATCTGGGCTCCGGTCTTTGCTGCGTTGGAGCACTTGCAGGACTGATGTAGCCAGGTCACATCTGGAGCTTAGCAGCATACAAGGGATGATTGGGGTTGCCGGTGGCATAGCGGCTACATTGGGTGCTTTGAAACCATCACCAGAAGTCCTGGCCCAAATGTCCACAGCCATGGCGATGGGGGGCACTATGGGTAAGTCCAGAGCGTCATAATAGGTCAGTGGTTTCCTTGCCTGTTCTCAGTAGCGTCCTTTGGGAACCTTCCAGAAGCTTCTTAGTAAACATGTTAGCAATGGCAGGCCACTCCTATGTTCAAATACTGGGTTGTTTCAACAGTGTTCTAAAGAGTGCTGTCATTTAATTATAAATGTGGTCTTATTAATGCCAACCCAAGAGCTTGTAGGGAGGGTGTGTGTGTGTGTCACTTGATTCGATTCAATTCAACTTATTGGACTTAATTGGCCACCTCGCCCTACTAGGCTTGGGGTGGCTACCATCAGGTTAATAAATTGTATATAAAATACAGATAAACAATAAGCATTTTCAAATTCAAAACATTCCAACCATCTAATCAGTTTGGTTCAAGGAGTAGTAAGAATCCTGTAGGGGCGTGTCACCACAAGATACAGAAGAATGGAAGACAAAATGGAAGGCCAAAAAGGGGGAAAGGGCGGGGAATAGGGGAAAAGGAAGGAAAGGGAAAGAGAAAGAGAAGAACAGGGACCCTTGTAGGACCTGTGGAATTGCATAAGATCCCGCATAAGATCTCCTTTGGCAGAGCATTCCACCAGTTGATGTGGTAACAATTGATGGGTAATGTCCAGTGGTGGGATCCAAAATTTTTAGTAACAGGTTCCCTCGCCAGCCCCTCCTCAGCAAAGGGGGCAGAGGCGTACCTGGGCAAACCTGAGCCCTAGCAAAACCTGAGTTGGATGCCCCCCCATGGGCAGCTACCCCACCACGACCCCCCAAAATTTTTTTGCACCAGGTCATTTCTAAATCATCATCACATTATAGAAAATGCCCCAACTCACAAATTTGAACACAGCAATGGTGAAACACACAGGTTCTTTGATAGAGACTGGTGAGATAAAAGGTACAAAAGGCTGAGAATCAATGAATTGCTGTACCTGAAAGGGATTAACCCAGTTCAGGGAGTTACATTATTAATCGCAATTGCTATATGGAACCTTCACGTTCAAAGGCAGTATGCCTTTCGGGGAGGTGAGGGCGTGGAGATGGAAAAGCAGACCCAATTAGTAACCCCCTCTCGGCACAAACAAATAATTAGTAACCCACTCCCGGGAACTGGTGAGAACCTGCTGGATCCCACCTCTGGTAATGTTAGGTTCTCAGACTGTCAAAGTGGCATCCTTGGAGCTGATGCAAGACTCTGATTAAAGTGGTAAACCTGGAGTTGACTCGTAAAATACATGCCACATAGGGTTTTTTCCCGAGGGCGCATCCTACAGTGCGCCCTCGTAATCCTACTCAGCAGTTCATAGGTAAAGTATCCTGTAAAGACAGAGGGATGGATCCTATCACCCCACTGAGCAAAGTTCTTCCTACTTTTTTCTAGCTTTAAATGGCTCTTCCTCCAATAGAAGAAGAAGAGTGAAGAAGAGTTTGGATTTATACTGAGGAGACTCAAAGGGGCTTACAATCTCCTTGCCCTTCCCCCTCACAACAAACACCCTGTGTGGGGCTGAGAGAGCTCCGAAAAGCTGTGACTAGCGCAAGGTCACCCAGCTGGCATGTGTGGGAGTGTACAGGCTAATCTGAATTCCTCAGAAAAACTGTGATTTTGAAAGAAAACTTCCTTTGCTCAGAATAGTGCCAAGAGCCACCCTGGAAAGCTTCAAAATCACTGCAATGTTCTTATAGTGAAGAACCAGTTCATGTCTTAATTCTGTTCAGATCCATTTCCTGCAAAATGTAATGGCTGGTTGGGACAACCTGGCATTTGATGACAGTGGTCTAAAACTGCAGATTGCAAGGACAGCCAATGTGTACGTGCAGTAGCATCAGGTCCTTCCAGAAGCCAGCTAAAAAACTGGTTGTTCCTAGCGGGGCGTGACCCAGCAGGTTGGGCTACAAGATTTGGGAGGTTCTCACAGGTTCCTGAGAGTAGGTTACTAATTATTTGTGTGTGCTGAGAGGGGGTTACTAATTGGTGATTTTGCCACGTGATTTTTGCCTTAGTTATGCCCCTCCTCTCAGCAGTAGGGCACAGAACTTGAAGCATTCTAGCAGGTGGTGGACCAGCGTGCGTGGCAGCCTGCGCCTGCGTGCATTCATTTCCCGCCCAAGGACTGGCGCAGCAGCTGCGTCCTTGCCACAGCCCCGCCCCTGGAATGCCCGGCCATGCCCCCATTGTGCCCCCACCCAGCCTCACTGGTGCTATGCCACAATTTGAATCCCACCACCATGGGAACCTGTTACTAAAATGTTTGGATCCCACCACTGGTCCCAACCCAAGGACTGAAGAGAAGAGGCGTAGCTCCAAGGGGGCGGGTTGTGCACGCCCCTGTGCGGGTGTGGCGAGGGCATTCTGGGGGCATTCTGGGGCGTGGGTGGGGGTGTTCCAGGGCAGGATGGGGCTGGAGGACGCACCGGTGCATAGGTCTCTTTCCCCCCTTGCTATGCCTCTGCTGAAGAGCACAGCGTTACTGAGTCCTCAACCATCATTTGGGATGTAGAATGTGAAAAAATGACCCTCAATTTAAGAGGAGTCACAAAATAGTGAAGTAGATAGTAGATGTCTTTCAAACAGTGAAGTAGATCTTTCAAGTAGTGAAGTAGATATTTTAAACGCAGGAGTACGCAGGAAGACTTTTTAATCAGGAACTGTGTTTGTCCGCTGGCTGCTAAAAACCCGAGCAAGTAATTTTCTTGGATATCCTTTTACTTCTCACAAACCAACAATAACACAAAGACATCCATACTGAGTTTTTAACTGGGGGGGATGGGGGGGGGGAATCATCGCATACCTCAGTAAATATAAATACGAGAGGAAATAAAGGACGTTTCTATTATACCCACAAAAACGCGAATCCTTCCAAGCATACAGAGGAATTGTTTTCCTTTTTTCTGTGTTTAGTCCTCCGTTGGCACCGATATGTAAAAAATTGCCAGCAGGAAATCAAGTTCAGCTTTCCTATCAGTATACATTGTGCACCTTCAGAGGTCGGTTAGAAATCTCTCTTTCACCCACAGCTGAAAATTCTACGATACTCGCTTTTTCCTATGTTACAATGAACACACTGACATCCTACATGCGTGTTCACACATCTGTTTGTAAGAAACATCCAATGCATGTTCACTTTGCAAATGAAACCAGAGCCCACTACCTAGTCGGGGGTCTGCAACCTGTAGCTCTCCGGATGTTCATGGACCTGCGACAGGGGCTGATAGGAATTGTAGTCCATGAATATTTGGAGAGCCGCAGGTTGCAGACCCCTGACCTAGATGAATGCTGCCTCCATACTCTGCTTTTGGGCCTTCCGGAAGTATCTGGCTAGTCACTGTGGGAAACAGGATGCTGGGCTAGAAGAGGTTTTGTTCTGATCCAACAGAGCTGTTCGTAAATTCTTCTGCCTCTGCACAAAAAAGGAAAATAACCTAAGAAAGTAAACAGCCCTTTGTTATTTAACTGGCTGTTTATACTTTTGGAGAGAGTATGAAATATAATATAACATCTTTACTCTTGGATCTAAATCAATTCATTTTTTTCCCCCTGCAGGTCTCACCATTGCGAAACGGATTGAAATCTCTGACCTTCCACAGCTTGTTGCTGCATTTCACAGTCTGGTTGGCTTGGCAGCCGTTCTGACGTGCGTCGCGGAGTACATGATCGAATATCCACACCTTGATGTTCACCCTTCTGCCAATGTTCTCAAAACCGTGGCTTACTTGGGCACCTATATTGGGGGAGTAACTTTCAGTGGTTCTTTGGTAGCGTATGGAAAACTGCAAGGTATGTTTCTCTGCGGTTTAGACACAAAAAGATACAGGGTACGGCATACTGTTAAGATTGCCAAAGGGTTAGAAACTGTGTTCACACTGAATTTCCAGAAGAACTGGTGCCAGCCTTTAAAAAAATTAAAAAGCAACAAACCTTTGAAAATCTCATGGCTCGATCCCAAGACTTGTCGAACTAGTAAATAACTTTGGAGCAAATTAAATACAGAGCCAGTGGAATGTCACGATAGTACAAATGTCTTTATTTGGGGCGTATAAAAGGCAGTGTAATGTAGTGGATTGGGGAGACTTCAGCTCCAATTCTTGTTTGGCCATAAAGCTCACTGAAGCTACACCCACTGCTGGTCGGATCTTGCGCTTTAGCAATAATTAGCAGCTCCAGGTTGTTTTGCGTGATCGTGGCAATCTAGTGACAGATTATTGCGACATCTCAATAACCCAGTCACGTGCGGATGCAACCTGTGAGATCTTGAGCCAGTCGCCATTTCTCAGCTTGACCTACCTGGGGGAATTTTTATGAGGGTCAGAACACATATCGGAGCATGGGATCAGCGACCGGATAATATGTTAAGAATGTTACTGACATGGAAATCCTGCTTATGTGATAAGGACGTGGGTAGTTTCCTTTCCAGAAAGGGAACAATCACGGCAAAAGTAGAGTGTTCTACAGCTGCAGGATCCCCACTGTGAAAAATGACTAGATTTGGGAGATTGCAGCCATGTAAAGTTTCCCCTTCAGTCATATCCGACCCTGCGGTACCGCTGTGAGCAGTGATTTTATAGGCAAGCCGCTTTTGTGGGGTAGTTTGCCATTGCTTTCCCTGGCTAGTCTGAACAGCTGTTTTCAACAACAACAAAGAACCTTTATTGGCATAACAACATTATATACACAGATCCACTTAACCAAGTAGAGGGAAACTAAAATAAATGTACAGGTAGAGAAGGCTGATGTTCAGGATTTGCTCCTAAAGCGCTGTTTTATATACACATCCAAAAATTTGGTGACTGCATCGTTTGCATCACTACTGGGGCTGTCCAACAGAAAGGTAATCTTTTGCAAGTCAGATGCATACTCTTTTTTGAGTAGCAGGGGTGACAAGTGTTTGACTCTGCGTACTGTGTAAAGTGGACAATAAAGTAAAATATGATCTATAGAGTCAACACAATTCCCGTTGCATGTGCATAGCCTTTGGCGGTAAGGGGTTTTAGTGAATCTCCTTGTTGATATGGCTGATGGAAGGGCATTGCAACGGGCCAACATCATTGCTCTACGGAGCCCTAGCTAGTCTTTACCCCTTAGCTACAAGCTAGGTACTCATTTTCCGACCAAGAAATGGATGGATGGCTGAGTTGACCATGAGCCAGTTGCCAGGATATCTGACCCACAGGGGGCTCGAACTCCCGACCGTGTGAGTAGCAGTGCAAGCACTTAACCACTATGCCATGCAGCTCCTGCAGCCATAAAAGATTCAATAAATGTACACTATGATGGCCTTCTTGTAATTTTGGGCCTGCTGAGGAAAGCTTAAGACACAATGAAGCCAGGCCTGCTTCTCTGCTGTTCCTTCTTGCTTCTGGCTTCCTGGACTTCCCTGCTCCTTGTGGTCAGTCAAGGGGCAGGGCTGTCAGTTGTGGGATGCTCCAAGGTCAGAGGCGTACCTCCCATTGGGCAAAGTGGGCAGCTGCCCTGGGCGCCACCTTGTGGTGGGCGACAAAATTGCAGGTTTGTGAGGGATTTTGTATTTTCAGTGTTTTTCCGTTTTTGGCCTGCAGGGGGCGCAGATTTTAGGCTAGCAGCACCAAAATTTCAGGGATTTTTTGGGAGACTCTCCTGATGATGTCACCCAGGTTTGGTGAGGTTTGGTTTAGGGAGTCCAAAGTTATGGACTCTGAAAGGGAGGTACCTACATCCCTGATGGCTTGGCCAATGGGAGCTAGCCAGGAGATGGGAGGGCCTTTGAGGGTCCCTGCTTGGGACCCCCTGAACCAAACTGGCACCAAATCTGGAGTGGTAAAATCAGTAGAATGAAGACACTCAGGCTGTTGTTGCTGCTATCTTAATAATTGCACCCCTGACAACAGGCAGCTTTAAATTTCCCCAGATTCTCTTTTTTAAATCCGCTCCCTTCCCACCAATGCTTGTTTTTCTTTCTTTCTTTTTTATTCTCTCAATTACCTAATAATAAAGGTTGTTGTTGTTGTTGTTGTTGTTGTTGTTGTTGTTGTTGTTAAATCTACCCCCTTCAGCGTGGATTTCAAGGGAGAATAGAGGTCCCTGGTTTAAACACCATATTTAAAATAGAAGTGCTGTTTGAAGGGTGGATTCCAACATCACTTGTTTAAACCAGGGGAGCCTAGATTCTCCTTTTAAATCCACGCAAAGGGAGAGGCTGCCCCCCCCCCCCAGTTTAAATAACATTGAAAGTGATACTGTTTCCCACGATTGGGGGGACTAGGATACAACACCATAAAATGTTTTCATAGCAGTAATAAAACATTTTGATAGCATTTTGAAAATGTTTTCCAAATATTATTTCGGCTGTGTGGCATGGCCCATTGCTATGTTCAGATTTGTGAGTTGGGGGATGTTCTATAATGTGATGGTGACTTTGAAACAACCTGGTGGAAAAAATCACTGTTTGGTCATGGTGGGGGCCACCCGTGGGGGGGGGGCATCAAACTCAGGTTTTGCCCAGGGCTCAAGTTGCCTAGGTACGCCCCTGTCCAAGGTCCCTGGGTGGGCATTTGTAACAAGGATGGGGTTGGAATAGCCGGCCAGGTGCTGGGAGGCAGCCCTATCCCTGGACAGGTATGAATGCAACAGCTATCGGGACCCTGGTATTTTGTTCCAGGTTTATTAAACTCGGCTCCCCTCCTGCTGCCTGGACGCCACTATTTGAACGGTGGGCTGCTGGCTGCCTCGATTGGTGGGATGATCCCTTTCATGCTGGACTCAAGCTACACCACAGGCATGGCTTGCCTTCTGGGCGTTTCAGGACTCTCCTCGATCATGGTAGGACCCCATTCTGGTTTAAAGGAGTACTGTCTGACTTCCCTTCTTTCCCGATGGATAGGACCAGGTGCAGGCAAGGGGTAGAAGAAGAAGAAGAGTTTGGATTTATATCCCCCCTTTCCTCTCCTGCAGGAGACTCAAAGGGGCTGACAATCTCCTTGCCCTTCCCCCCTCACAACAAACACCCTGTGAGGTAGGTGGGGCTGAGAGAGCTCCGAGAAGCTGTGACTAGCCCGCCCCCCCCCCCACCCCCCCCCCCCCCCACCCCCCCCCCCCCCCACCCCCCCCCCCCCCCACCCCCCCCCCCCCCCACCCCCCCCCCCCCCCACCCCCCCCCCCCCCCACCCCCCCCCCCCCCCACCCCCCCCCCCCCCCACCCCCCCCCCCCCCCACCCCCCCCCCCCCCCACCCCCCCCCCCCCCCACCCCCCCCCCCCCCCACCCCCCCCCCCCCCCACCCCCCCCCCCCCCCACCCCCCCCCCCCCCCACCCCCCCCCCCCCCCACCCCCCCCCCCCCCCACCCCCCCCCCCCCCCACCCCCCCCCCCCCCCACCCCCCCCCCCCCCCACCCCCCCCCCCCCCCACCCCCCCCCCCCCCCACCCCCCCCCCCCCCCACCCCCCCCCCCCCCCACCCCCCCCCCCCCCCACCCCCCCCCCCCCCCACCCCCCCCCCCCCCCACCCCCCCCCCCCCCCACCCCCCCCCCCCCCCACCCCCCCCCCCCCCCACCCCCCCCCCCCCCCACCCCCCCCCCCCCCCACCCCCCCCCCCCCCCACCCCCCCCCCCCCCCACCCCCCCCCCCCCCCACCCCCCCCCCCCCCCACCCCCCCCCCCCCCCACCCCCCCCCCCCCCCACCCCCCCCCCCCCCCACCCCCCCCCCCCCCCACCCCCCCCCCCCCCCACCCCCCCCCCCCCCCACCCCCCCCCCCCCCCACCCCCCCCCCCCCCCACCCCCCCCCCCCCCCACCCCCCCCCCCCCCCACCCCCCCCCCCCCCCACCCCCCCCCCCCCCCACCCCCCCCCCCCCCCACCCCCCCCCCCCCCCACCCCCCCCCCCCCCCACCCCCCCCCCCCCCCACCCCCCCCCCCCCCCACCCCCCCCCCCCCCCACCCCCCCCCCCCCCCACCCCCCCCCCCCCCCACCCCCCCCCCCCCCCACCCCCCCCCCCCCCCACCCCCCCCCCCCCCCACCCCCCCCCCCCCCCACCCCCCCCCCCCCCCACCCCCCCCCCCCCCCACCCCCCCCCCCCCCCACCCCCCCCCCCCCCCACCCCCCCCCCCCCCCACCCCCCCCCCCCCCCACCCCCCCCCCCCCCCACCCCCCCCCCCCCCCACCCCCCCCCCCCCCCACCCCCCCCCCCCCCCACCCCCCCCCCCCCCCACCCCCCCCCCCCCCCACCCCCCCCCCCCCCCACCCCCCCCCCCCCCCACCCCCCCCCCCCCCCACCCCCCCCCCCCCCCACCCCCCCCCCCCCCCACCCCCCCCCCCCCCCACCCCCCCCCCCCCCCACCCCCCCCCCCCCCCACCCCCCCCCCCCCCCACCCCCCCCCCCCCCCACCCCCCCCCCCCCCCACCCCCCCCCCCCCCCACCCCCCCCCCCCCCCACCCCCCCCCCCCCCCACCCCCCCCCCCCCCCACCCCCCCCCCCCCCCACCCCCCCCCCCCCCCACCCCCCCCCCCCCCCACCCCCCCCCCCCCCCACCCCCCCCCCCCCCCACCCCCCCCCCCCCCCACCCCCCCCCCCCCCCACCCCCCCCCCCCCCCACCCCCCCCCCCCCCCACCCCCCCCCCCCCCCACCCCCCCCCCCCCCCACCCCCCCCCCCCCCCACCCCCCCCCCCCCCCACCCCCCCCCCCCCCCACCCCCCCCCCCCCCCACCCCCCCCCCCCCCCACCCCCCCCCCCCCCCACCCCCCCCCCCCCCCACCCCCCCCCCCCCCCACCCCCCCCCCCCCCCACCCCCCCCCCCCCCCACCCCCCCCCCCCCCCACCCCCCCCCCCCCCCACCCCCCCCCCCCCCCACCCCCCCCCCCCCCCACCCCCCCCCCCCCCCACCCCCCCCCCCCCCCACCCCCCCCCCCCCCCACCCCCCCCCCCCCCCACCCCCCCCCCCCCCCACCCCCCCCCCCCCCCACCCCCCCCCCCCCCCACCCCCCCCCCCCCCCACCCCCCCCCCCCCCCACCCCCCCCCCCCCCCACCCCCCCCCCCCCCCACCCCCCCCCCCCCCCACCCCCCCCCCCCCCCACCCCCCCCCCCCCCCACCCCCCCCCCCCCCCACCCCCCCCCCCCCCCACCCCCCCCCCCCCCCACCCCCCCCCCCCCCCACCCCCCCCCCCCCCCACCCCCCCCCCCCCCCACCCCCCCCCCCCCCCACCCCCCCCCCCCCCCACCCCCCCCCCCCCCCACCCCCCCCCCCCCCCACCCCCCCCCCCCCCCACCCCCCCCCCCCCCCACCCCCCCCCCCCCCCACCCCCCCCCCCCCCCACCCCCCCCCCCCCCCACCCCCCCCCCCCCCCACCCCCCCCCCCCCCCACCCCCCCCCCCCCCCACCCCCCCCCCCCCCCACCCCCCCCCCCCCCCACCCCCCCCCCCCCCCACCCCCCCCCCCCCCCACCCCCCCCCCCCCCCACCCCCCCCCCCCCCCACCCCCCCCCCCCCCCACCCCCCCCCCCCCCCACCCCCCCCCCCCCCCACCCCCCCCCCCCCCCACCCCCCCCCCCCCCCACCCCCCCCCCCCCCCACCCCCCCCCCCCCCCACCCCCCCCCCCCCCCACCCCCCCCCCCCCCCACCCCCCCCCCCCCCCACCCCCCCCCCCCCCCACCCCCCCCCCCCCCCACCCCCCCCCCCCCCCACCCCCCCCCCCCCCCACCCCCCCCCCCCCCCACCCCCCCCCCCCCCCACCCCCCCCCCCCCCCACCCCCCCCCCCCCCCACCCCCCCCCCCCCCCACCCCCCCCCCCCCCCACCCCCCCCCCCCCCCACCCCCCCCCCCCCCCACCCCCCCCCCCCCCCACCCCCCCCCCCCCCCACCCCCCCCCCCCCCCACCCCCCCCCCCCCCCACCCCCCCCCCCCCCCACCCCCCCCCCCCCCCACCCCCCCCCCCCCCCACCCCCCCCCCCCCCCACCCCCCCCCCCCCCCACCCCCCCCCCCCCCCACCCCCCCCCCCCCCCACCCCCCCCCCCCCCCACCCCCCCCCCCCCCCACCCCCCCCCCCCCCCACCCCCCCCCCCCCCCACCCCCCCCCCCCCCCACCCCCCCCCCCCCCCACCCCCCCCCCCCCCCACCCCCCCCCCCCCCCACCCCCCCCCCCCCCCACCCCCCCCCCCCCCCACCCCCCCCCCCCCCCACCCCCCCCCCCCCCCACCCCCCCCCCCCCCCACCCCCCCCCCCCCCCACCCCCCCCCCCCCCCACCCCCCCCCCCCCCCACCCCCCCCCCCCCCCACCCCCCCCCCCCCCCACCCCCCCCCCCCCCCACCCCCCCCCCCCCCCACCCCCCCCCCCCCCCACCCCCCCCCCCCCCCACCCCCCCCCCCCCCCACCCCCCCCCCCCCCCACCCCCCCCCCCCCCCACCCCCCCCCCCCCCCACCCCCCCCCCCCCCCACCCCCCCCCCCCCCCACCCCCCCCCCCCCCCACCCCCCCCCCCCCCCACCCCCCCCCCCCCCCACCCCCCCCCCCCCCCACCCCCCCCCCCCCCCACCCCCCCCCCCCCCCACCCCCCCCCCCCCCCACCCCCCCCCCCCCCCACCCCCCCCCCCCCCCACCCCCCCCCCCCCCCACCCCCCCCCCCCCCCACCCCCCCCCCCCCCCACCCCCCCCCCCCCCCACCCCCCCCCCCCCCCACCCCCCCCCCCCCCCACCCCCCCCCCCCCCCACCCCCCCCCCCCCCCACCCCCCCCCCCCCCCACCCCCCCCCCCCCCCACCCCCCCCCCCCCCCACCCCCCCCCCCCCCCACCCCCCCCCCCCCCCACCCCCCCCCCCCCCCACCCCCCCCCCCCCCCACCCCCCCCCCCCCCCACCCCCCCCCCCCCCCACCCCCCCCCCCCCCCACCCCCCCCCCCCCCCACCCCCCCCCCCCCCCACCCCCCCCCCCCCCCACCCCCCCCCCCCCCCACCCCCCCCCCCCCCCACCCCCCCCCCCCCCCACCCCCCCCCCCCCCCACCCCCCCCCCCCCCCACCCCCCCCCCCCCCCACCCCCCCCCCCCCCCACCCCCCCCCCCCCCCACCCCCCCCCCCCCCCACCCCCCCCCCCCCCCACCCCCCCCCCCCCCCACCCCCCCCCCCCCCCACCCCCCCCCCCCCCCACCCCCCCCCCCCCCCACCCCCCCCCCCCCCCACCCCCCCCCCCCCCCACCCCCCCCCCCCCCCACCCCCCCCCCCCCCCACCCCCCCCCCCCCCCACCCCCCCCCCCCCCCACCCCCCCCCCCCCCCACCCCCCCCCCCCCCCACCCCCCCCCCCCCCCACCCCCCCCCCCCCCCACCCCCCCCCCCCCCCACCCCCCCCCCCCCCCACCCCCCCCCCCCCCCACCCCCCCCCCCCCCCACCCCCCCCCCCCCCCACCCCCCCCCCCCCCCACCCCCCCCCCCCCCCACCCCCCCCCCCCCCCACCCCCCCCCCCCCCCACCCCCCCCCCCCCCCACCCCCCCCCCCCCCCACCCCCCCCCCCCCCCACCCCCCCCCCCCCCCACCCCCCCCCCCCCCCACCCCCCCCCCCCCCCACCCCCCCCCCCCCCCACCCCCCCCCCCCCCCACCCCCCCCCCCCCCCACCCCCCCCCCCCCCCACCCCCCCCCCCCCCCACCCCCCCCCCCCCCCACCCCCCCCCCCCCCCACCCCCCCCCCCCCCCACCCCCCCCCCCCCCCACCCCCCCCCCCCCCCACCCCCCCCCCCCCCCACCCCCCCCCCCCCCCACCCCCCCCCCCCCCCACCCCCCCCCCCCCCCACCCCCCCCCCCCCCCACCCCCCCCCCCCCCCACCCCCCCCCCCCCCCACCCCCCCCCCCCCCCACCCCCCCCCCCCCCCACCCCCCCCCCCCCCCACCCCCCCCCCCCCCCACCCCCCCCCCCCCCCACCCCCCCCCCCCCCCACCCCCCCCCCCCCCCACCCCCCCCCCCCCCCACCCCCCCCCCCCCCCACCCCCCCCCCCCCCCACCCCCCCCCCCCCCCACCCCCCCCCCCCCCCACCCCCCCCCCCCCCCACCCCCCCCCCCCCCCACCCCCCCCCCCCCCCACCCCCCCCCCCCCCCACCCCCCCCCCCCCCCACCCCCCCCCCCCCCCACCCCCCCCCCCCCCCACCCCCCCCCCCCCCCACCCCCCCCCCCCCCCACCCCCCCCCCCCCCCACCCCCCCCCCCCCCCACCCCCCCCCCCCCCCACCCCCCCCCCCCCCCACCCCCCCCCCCCCCCACCCCCCCCCCCCCCCACCCCCCCCCCCCCCCACCCCCCCCCCCCCCCACCCCCCCCCCCCCCCACCCCCCCCCCCCCCCACCCCCCCCCCCCCCCACCCCCCCCCCCCCCCACCCCCCCCCCCCCCCACCCCCCCCCCCCCCCACCCCCCCCCCCCCCCACCCCCCCCCCCCCCCACCCCCCCCCCCCCCCACCCCCCCCCCCCCCCACCCCCCCCCCCCCCCACCCCCCCCCCCCCCCACCCCCCCCCCCCCCCACCCCCCCCCCCCCCCACCCCCCCCCCCCCCCACCCCCCCCCCCCCCCACCCCCCCCCCCCCCCACCCCCCCCCCCCCCCACCCCCCCCCCCCCCCACCCCCCCCCCCCCCCACCCCCCCCCCCCCCCACCCCCCCCCCCCCCCACCCCCCCCCCCCCCCACCCCCCCCCCCCCCCACCCCCCCCCCCCCCCACCCCCCCCCCCCCCCACCCCCCCCCCCCCCCACCCCCCCCCCCCCCCACCCCCCCCCCCCCCCACCCCCCCCCCCCCCCACCCCCCCCCCCCCCCACCCCCCCCCCCCCCCACCCCCCCCCCCCCCCACCCCCCCCCCCCCCCACCCCCCCCCCCCCCCACCCCCCCCCCCCCCCACCCCCCCCCCCCCCCACCCCCCCCCCCCCCCACCCCCCCCCCCCCCCACCCCCCCCCCCCCCCACCCCCCCCCCCCCCCACCCCCCCCCCCCCCCACCCCCCCCCCCCCCCACCCCCCCCCCCCCCCACCCCCCCCCCCCCCCACCCCCCCCCCCCCCCACCCCCCCCCCCCCCCACCCCCCCCCCCCCCCACCCCCCCCCCCCCCCACCCCCCCCCCCCCCCACCCCCCCCCCCCCCCACCCCCCCCCCCCCCCACCCCCCCCCCCCCCCACCCCCCCCCCCCCCCACCCCCCCCCCCCCCCACCCCCCCCCCCCCCCACCCCCCCCCCCCCCCACCCCCCCCCCCCCCCACCCCCCCCCCCCCCCACCCCCCCCCCCCCCCACCCCCCCCCCCCCCCACCCCCCCCCCCCCCCACCCCCCCCCCCCCCCACCCCCCCCCCCCCCCACCCCCCCCCCCCCCCACCCCCCCCCCCCCCCACCCCCCCCCCCCCCCACCCCCCCCCCCCCCCACCCCCCCCCCCCCCCACCCCCCCCCCCCCCCACCCCCCCCCCCCCCCACCCCCCCCCCCCCCCACCCCCCCCCCCCCCCACCCCCCCCCCCCCCCACCCCCCCCCCCCCCCACCCCCCCCCCCCCCCACCCCCCCCCCCCCCCACCCCCCCCCCCCCCCACCCCCCCCCCCCCCCACCCCCCCCCCCCCCCACCCCCCCCCCCCCCCACCCCCCCCCCCCCCCACCCCCCCCCCCCCCCACCCCCCCCCCCCCCCACCCCCCCCCCCCCCCACCCCCCCCCCCCCCCACCCCCCCCCCCCCCCACCCCCCCCCCCCCCCACCCCCCCCCCCCCCCACCCCCCCCCCCCCCCACCCCCCCCCCCCCCCACCCCCCCCCCCCCCCACCCCCCCCCCCCCCCACCCCCCCCCCCCCCCACCCCCCCCCCCCCCCACCCCCCCCCCCCCCCACCCCCCCCCCCCCCCACCCCCCCCCCCCCCCACCCCCCCCCCCCCCCACCCCCCCCCCCCCCCACCCCCCCCCCCCCCCACCCCCCCCCCCCCCCACCCCCCCCCCCCCCCACCCCCCCCCCCCCCCACCCCCCCCCCCCCCCACCCCCCCCCCCCCCCACCCCCCCCCCCCCCCACCCCCCCCCCCCCCCACCCCCCCCCCCCCCCACCCCCCCCCCCCCCCACCCCCCCCCCCCCCCACCCCCCCCCCCCCCCACCCCCCCCCCCCCCCACCCCCCCCCCCCCCCACCCCCCCCCCCCCCCACCCCCCCCCCCCCCCACCCCCCCCCCCCCCCACCCCCCCCCCCCCCCACCCCCCCCCCCCCCCACCCCCCCCCCCCCCCACCCCCCCCCCCCCCCACCCCCCCCCCCCCCCACCCCCCCCCCCCCCCACCCCCCCCCCCCCCCACCCCCCCCCCCCCCCACCCCCCCCCCCCCCCACCCCCCCCCCCCCCCACCCCCCCCCCCCCCCACCCCCCCCCCCCCCCACCCCCCCCCCCCCCCACCCCCCCCCCCCCCCACCCCCCCCCCCCCCCACCCCCCCCCCCCCCCACCCCCCCCCCCCCCCACCCCCCCCCCCCCCCACCCCCCCCCCCCCCCACCCCCCCCCCCCCCCACCCCCCCCCCCCCCCACCCCCCCCCCCCCCCACCCCCCCCCCCCCCCACCCCCCCCCCCCCCCACCCCCCCCCCCCCCCACCCCCCCCCCCCCCCACCCCCCCCCCCCCCCACCCCCCCCCCCCCCCACCCCCCCCCCCCCCCACCCCCCCCCCCCCCCACCCCCCCCCCCCCCCACCCCCCCCCCCCCCCACCCCCCCCCCCCCCCACCCCCCCCCCCCCCCACCCCCCCCCCCCCCCACCCCCCCCCCCCCCCACCCCCCCCCCCCCCCACCCCCCCCCCCCCCCACCCCCCCCCCCCCCCACCCCCCCCCCCCCCCACCCCCCCCCCCCCCCACCCCCCCCCCCCCCCACCCCCCCCCCCCCCCACCCCCCCCCCCCCCCACCCCCCCCCCCCCCCACCCCCCCCCCCCCCCACCCCCCCCCCCCCCCACCCCCCCCCCCCCCCACCCCCCCCCCCCCCCACCCCCCCCCCCCCCCACCCCCCCCCCCCCCCACCCCCCCCCCCCCCCACCCCCCCCCCCCCCCACCCCCCCCCCCCCCCACCCCCCCCCCCCCCCACCCCCCCCCCCCCCCACCCCCCCCCCCCCCCACCCCCCCCCCCCCCCACCCCCCCCCCCCCCCACCCCCCCCCCCCCCCACCCCCCCCCCCCCCCACCCCCCCCCCCCCCCACCCCCCCCCCCCCCCACCCCCCCCCCCCCCCACCCCCCCCCCCCCCCACCCCCCCCCCCCCCCACCCCCCCCCCCCCCCACCCCCCCCCCCCCCCACCCCCCCCCCCCCCCACCCCCCCCCCCCCCCACCCCCCCCCCCCCCCACCCCCCCCCCCCCCCACCCCCCCCCCCCCCCACCCCCCCCCCCCCCCACCCCCCCCCCCCCCCACCCCCCCCCCCCCCCACCCCCCCCCCCCCCCACCCCCCCCCCCCCCCACCCCCCCCCCCCCCCACCCCCCCCCCCCCCCACCCCCCCCCCCCCCCACCCCCCCCCCCCCCCACCCCCCCCCCCCCCCACCCCCCCCCCCCCCCACCCCCCCCCCCCCCCACCCCCCCCCCCCCCCACCCCCCCCCCCCCCCACCCCCCCCCCCCCCCACCCCCCCCCCCCCCCACCCCCCCCCCCCCCCACCCCCCCCCCCCCCCACCCCCCCCCCCCCCCACCCCCCCCCCCCCCCACCCCCCCCCCCCCCCACCCCCCCCCCCCCCCACCCCCCCCCCCCCCCACCCCCCCCCCCCCCCACCCCCCCCCCCCCCCACCCCCCCCCCCCCCCACCCCCCCCCCCCCCCACCCCCCCCCCCCCCCACCCCCCCCCCCCCCCACCCCCCCCCCCCCCCACCCCCCCCCCCCCCCACCCCCCCCCCCCCCCACCCCCCCCCCCCCCCACCCCCCCCCCCCCCCACCCCCCCCCCCCCCCACCCCCCCCCCCCCCCACCCCCCCCCCCCCCCACCCCCCCCCCCCCCCACCCCCCCCCCCCCCCACCCCCCCCCCCCCCCACCCCCCCCCCCCCCCACCCCCCCCCCCCCCCACCCCCCCCCCCCCCCACCCCCCCCCCCCCCCACCCCCCCCCCCCCCCACCCCCCCCCCCCCCCACCCCCCCCCCCCCCCACCCCCCCCCCCCCCCACCCCCCCCCCCCCCCACCCCCCCCCCCCCCCACCCCCCCCCCCCCCCACCCCCCCCCCCCCCCACCCCCCCCCCCCCCCACCCCCCCCCCCCCCCACCCCCCCCCCCCCCCACCCCCCCCCCCCCCCACCCCCCCCCCCCCCCACCCCCCCCCCCCCCCACCCCCCCCCCCCCCCACCCCCCCCCCCCCCCACCCCCCCCCCCCCCCACCCCCCCCCCCCCCCACCCCCCCCCCCCCCCACCCCCCCCCCCCCCCACCCCCCCCCCCCCCCACCCCCCCCCCCCCCCACCCCCCCCCCCCCCCACCCCCCCCCCCCCCCACCCCCCCCCCCCCCCACCCCCCCCCCCCCCCACCCCCCCCCCCCCCCACCCCCCCCCCCCCCCACCCCCCCCCCCCCCCACCCCCCCCCCCCCCCACCCCCCCCCCCCCCCACCCCCCCCCCCCCCCACCCCCCCCCCCCCCCACCCCCCCCCCCCCCCACCCCCCCCCCCCCCCACCCCCCCCCCCCCCCACCCCCCCCCCCCCCCACCCCCCCCCCCCCCCACCCCCCCCCCCCCCCACCCCCCCCCCCCCCCACCCCCCCCCCCCCCCACCCCCCCCCCCCCCCACCCCCCCCCCCCCCCACCCCCCCCCCCCCCCACCCCCCCCCCCCCCCACCCCCCCCCCCCCCCACCCCCCCCCCCCCCCACCCCCCCCCCCCCCCACCCCCCCCCCCCCCCACCCCCCCCCCCCCCCACCCCCCCCCCCCCCCACCCCCCCCCCCCCCCACCCCCCCCCCCCCCCACCCCCCCCCCCCCCCACCCCCCCCCCCCCCCACCCCCCCCCCCCCCCACCCCCCCCCCCCCCCACCCCCCCCCCCCCCCACCCCCCCCCCCCCCCACCCCCCCCCCCCCCCACCCCCCCCCCCCCCCACCCCCCCCCCCCCCCACCCCCCCCCCCCCCCACCCCCCCCCCCCCCCACCCCCCCCCCCCCCCACCCCCCCCCCCCCCCACCCCCCCCCCCCCCCACCCCCCCCCCCCCCCACCCCCCCCCCCCCCCACCCCCCCCCCCCCCCACCCCCCCCCCCCCCCACCCCCCCCCCCCCCCACCCCCCCCCCCCCCCACCCCCCCCCCCCCCCACCCCCCCCCCCCCCCACCCCCCCCCCCCCCCACCCCCCCCCCCCCCCACCCCCCCCCCCCCCCACCCCCCCCCCCCCCCACCCCCCCCCCCCCCCACCCCCCCCCCCCCCCACCCCCCCCCCCCCCCACCCCCCCCCCCCCCCACCCCCCCCCCCCCCCACCCCCCCCCCCCCCCACCCCCCCCCCCCCCCACCCCCCCCCCCCCCCACCCCCCCCCCCCCCCACCCCCCCCCCCCCCCACCCCCCCCCCCCCCCACCCCCCCCCCCCCCCACCCCCCCCCCCCCCCACCCCCCCCCCCCCCCACCCCCCCCCCCCCCCACCCCCCCCCCCCCCCACCCCCCCCCCCCCCCACCCCCCCCCCCCCCCACCCCCCCCCCCCCCCACCCCCCCCCCCCCCCACCCCCCCCCCCCCCCACCCCCCCCCCCCCCCACCCCCCCCCCCCCCCACCCCCCCCCCCCCCCACCCCCCCCCCCCCCCACCCCCCCCCCCCCCCACCCCCCCCCCCCCCCACCCCCCCCCCCCCCCACCCCCCCCCCCCCCCACCCCCCCCCCCCCCCACCCCCCCCCCCCCCCACCCCCCCCCCCCCCCACCCCCCCCCCCCCCCACCCCCCCCCCCCCCCACCCCCCCCCCCCCCCACCCCCCCCCCCCCCCACCCCCCCCCCCCCCCACCCCCCCCCCCCCCCACCCCCCCCCCCCCCCACCCCCCCCCCCCCCCACCCCCCCCCCCCCCCACCCCCCCCCCCCCCCACCCCCCCCCCCCCCCACCCCCCCCCCCCCCCACCCCCCCCCCCCCCCACCCCCCCCCCCCCCCACCCCCCCCCCCCCCCACCCCCCCCCCCCCCCACCCCCCCCCCCCCCCACCCCCCCCCCCCCCCACCCCCCCCCCCCCCCACCCCCCCCCCCCCCCACCCCCCCCCCCCCCCACCCCCCCCCCCCCCCACCCCCCCCCCCCCCCACCCCCCCCCCCCCCCACCCCCCCCCCCCCCCACCCCCCCCCCCCCCCACCCCCCCCCCCCCCCACCCCCCCCCCCCCCCACCCCCCCCCCCCCCCACCCCCCCCCCCCCCCACCCCCCCCCCCCCCCACCCCCCCCCCCCCCCACCCCCCCCCCCCCCCACCCCCCCCCCCCCCCACCCCCCCCCCCCCCCACCCCCCCCCCCCCCCACCCCCCCCCCCCCCCACCCCCCCCCCCCCCCACCCCCCCCCCCCCCCACCCCCCCCCCCCCCCACCCCCCCCCCCCCCCACCCCCCCCCCCCCCCACCCCCCCCCCCCCCCACCCCCCCCCCCCCCCACCCCCCCCCCCCCCCACCCCCCCCCCCCCCCACCCCCCCCCCCCCCCACCCCCCCCCCCCCCCACCCCCCCCCCCCCCCACCCCCCCCCCCCCCCACCCCCCCCCCCCCCCACCCCCCCCCCCCCCCACCCCCCCCCCCCCCCACCCCCCCCCCCCCCCACCCCCCCCCCCCCCCACCCCCCCCCCCCCCCACCCCCCCCCCCCCCCACCCCCCCCCCCCCCCACCCCCCCCCCCCCCCACCCCCCCCCCCCCCCACCCCCCCCCCCCCCCACCCCCCCCCCCCCCCACCCCCCCCCCCCCCCACCCCCCCCCCCCCCCACCCCCCCCCCCCCCCACCCCCCCCCCCCCCCACCCCCCCCCCCCCCCACCCCCCCCCCCCCCCACCCCCCCCCCCCCCCACCCCCCCCCCCCCCCACCCCCCCCCCCCCCCACCCCCCCCCCCCCCCACCCCCCCCCCCCCCCACCCCCCCCCCCCCCCACCCCCCCCCCCCCCCACCCCCCCCCCCCCCCACCCCCCCCCCCCCCCACCCCCCCCCCCCCCCACCCCCCCCCCCCCCCACCCCCCCCCCCCCCCACCCCCCCCCCCCCCCACCCCCCCCCCCCCCCACCCCCCCCCCCCCCCACCCCCCCCCCCCCCCACCCCCCCCCCCCCCCACCCCCCCCCCCCCCCACCCCCCCCCCCCCCCACCCCCCCCCCCCCCCACCCCCCCCCCCCCCCACCCCCCCCCCCCCCCACCCCCCCCCCCCCCCACCCCCCCCCCCCCCCACCCCCCCCCCCCCCCACCCCCCCCCCCCCCCACCCCCCCCCCCCCCCACCCCCCCCCCCCCCCACCCCCCCCCCCCCCCACCCCCCCCCCCCCCCACCCCCCCCCCCCCCCACCCCCCCCCCCCCCCACCCCCCCCCCCCCCCACCCCCCCCCCCCCCCACCCCCCCCCCCCCCCACCCCCCCCCCCCCCCACCCCCCCCCCCCCCCACCCCCCCCCCCCCCCACCCCCCCCCCCCCCCACCCCCCCCCCCCCCCACCCCCCCCCCCCCCCACCCCCCCCCCCCCCCACCCCCCCCCCCCCCCACCCCCCCCCCCCCCCACCCCCCCCCCCCCCCACCCCCCCCCCCCCCCACCCCCCCCCCCCCCCACCCCCCCCCCCCCCCACCCCCCCCCCCCCCCACCCCCCCCCCCCCCCACCCCCCCCCCCCCCCACCCCCCCCCCCCCCCACCCCCCCCCCCCCCCACCCCCCCCCCCCCCCACCCCCCCCCCCCCCCACCCCCCCCCCCCCCCACCCCCCCCCCCCCCCACCCCCCCCCCCCCCCACCCCCCCCCCCCCCCACCCCCCCCCCCCCCCACCCCCCCCCCCCCCCACCCCCCCCCCCCCCCACCCCCCCCCCCCCCCACCCCCCCCCCCCCCCACCCCCCCCCCCCCCCACCCCCCCCCCCCCCCACCCCCCCCCCCCCCCACCCCCCCCCCCCCCCACCCCCCCCCCCCCCCACCCCCCCCCCCCCCCACCCCCCCCCCCCCCCACCCCCCCCCCCCCCCACCCCCCCCCCCCCCCACCCCCCCCCCCCCCCACCCCCCCCCCCCCCCACCCCCCCCCCCCCCCACCCCCCCCCCCCCCCACCCCCCCCCCCCCCCACCCCCCCCCCCCCCCACCCCCCCCCCCCCCCACCCCCCCCCCCCCCCACCCCCCCCCCCCCCCACCCCCCCCCCCCCCCACCCCCCCCCCCCCCCACCCCCCCCCCCCCCCACCCCCCCCCCCCCCCACCCCCCCCCCCCCCCACCCCCCCCCCCCCCCACCCCCCCCCCCCCCCACCCCCCCCCCCCCCCACCCCCCCCCCCCCCCACCCCCCCCCCCCCCCACCCCCCCCCCCCCCCACCCCCCCCCCCCCCCACCCCCCCCCCCCCCCACCCCCCCCCCCCCCCACCCCCCCCCCCCCCCACCCCCCCCCCCCCCCACCCCCCCCCCCCCCCACCCCCCCCCCCCCCCACCCCCCCCCCCCCCCACCCCCCCCCCCCCCCACCCCCCCCCCCCCCCACCCCCCCCCCCCCCCACCCCCCCCCCCCCCCACCCCCCCCCCCCCCCACCCCCCCCCCCCCCCACCCCCCCCCCCCCCCACCCCCCCCCCCCCCCACCCCCCCCCCCCCCCACCCCCCCCCCCCCCCACCCCCCCCCCCCCCCACCCCCCCCCCCCCCCACCCCCCCCCCCCCCCACCCCCCCCCCCCCCCACCCCCCCCCCCCCCCACCCCCCCCCCCCCCCACCCCCCCCCCCCCCCACCCCCCCCCCCCCCCACCCCCCCCCCCCCCCACCCCCCCCCCCCCCCACCCCCCCCCCCCCCCACCCCCCCCCCCCCCCACCCCCCCCCCCCCCCACCCCCCCCCCCCCCCACCCCCCCCCCCCCCCACCCCCCCCCCCCCCCACCCCCCCCCCCCCCCACCCCCCCCCCCCCCCACCCCCCCCCCCCCCCACCCCCCCCCCCCCCCACCCCCCCCCCCCCCCACCCCCCCCCCCCCCCACCCCCCCCCCCCCCCACCCCCCCCCCCCCCCACCCCCCCCCCCCCCCACCCCCCCCCCCCCCCACCCCCCCCCCCCCCCACCCCCCCCCCCCCCCACCCCCCCCCCCCCCCACCCCCCCCCCCCCCCACCCCCCCCCCCCCCCACCCCCCCCCCCCCCCACCCCCCCCCCCCCCCACCCCCCCCCCCCCCCACCCCCCCCCCCCCCCACCCCCCCCCCCCCCCACCCCCCCCCCCCCCCACCCCCCCCCCCCCCCACCCCCCCCCCCCCCCACCCCCCCCCCCCCCCACCCCCCCCCCCCCCCACCCCCCCCCCCCCCCACCCCCCCCCCCCCCCACCCCCCCCCCCCCCCACCCCCCCCCCCCCCCACCCCCCCCCCCCCCCACCCCCCCCCCCCCCCACCCCCCCCCCCCCCCACCCCCCCCCCCCCCCACCCCCCCCCCCCCCCACCCCCCCCCCCCCCCACCCCCCCCCCCCCCCACCCCCCCCCCCCCCCACCCCCCCCCCCCCCCACCCCCCCCCCCCCCCACCCCCCCCCCCCCCCACCCCCCCCCCCCCCCACCCCCCCCCCCCCCCACCCCCCCCCCCCCCCACCCCCCCCCCCCCCCACCCCCCCCCCCCCCCACCCCCCCCCCCCCCCACCCCCCCCCCCCCCCACCCCCCCCCCCCCCCACCCCCCCCCCCCCCCACCCCCCCCCCCCCCCACCCCCCCCCCCCCCCACCCCCCCCCCCCCCCACCCCCCCCCCCCCCCACCCCCCCCCCCCCCCACCCCCCCCCCCCCCCACCCCCCCCCCCCCCCACCCCCCCCCCCCCCCACCCCCCCCCCCCCCCACCCCCCCCCCCCCCCACCCCCCCCCCCCCCCACCCCCCCCCCCCCCCACCCCCCCCCCCCCCCACCCCCCCCCCCCCCCACCCCCCCCCCCCCCCACCCCCCCCCCCCCCCACCCCCCCCCCCCCCCACCCCCCCCCCCCCCCACCCCCCCCCCCCCCCACCCCCCCCCCCCCCCACCCCCCCCCCCCCCCACCCCCCCCCCCCCCCACCCCCCCCCCCCCCCACCCCCCCCCCCCCCCACCCCCCCCCCCCCCCACCCCCCCCCCCCCCCACCCCCCCCCCCCCCCACCCCCCCCCCCCCCCACCCCCCCCCCCCCCCACCCCCCCCCCCCCCCACCCCCCCCCCCCCCCACCCCCCCCCCCCCCCACCCCCCCCCCCCCCCACCCCCCCCCCCCCCCACCCCCCCCCCCCCCCACCCCCCCCCCCCCCCACCCCCCCCCCCCCCCACCCCCCCCCCCCCCCACCCCCCCCCCCCCCCACCCCCCCCCCCCCCCACCCCCCCCCCCCCCCACCCCCCCCCCCCCCCACCCCCCCCCCCCCCCACCCCCCCCCCCCCCCACCCCCCCCCCCCCCCACCCCCCCCCCCCCCCACCCCCCCCCCCCCCCACCCCCCCCCCCCCCCACCCCCCCCCCCCCCCACCCCCCCCCCCCCCCACCCCCCCCCCCCCCCACCCCCCCCCCCCCCCACCCCCCCCCCCCCCCACCCCCCCCCCCCCCCACCCCCCCCCCCCCCCACCCCCCCCCCCCCCCACCCCCCCCCCCCCCCACCCCCCCCCCCCCCCACCCCCCCCCCCCCCCACCCCCCCCCCCCCCCACCCCCCCCCCCCCCCACCCCCCCCCCCCCCCACCCCCCCCCCCCCCCACCCCCCCCCCCCCCCACCCCCCCCCCCCCCCACCCCCCCCCCCCCCCACCCCCCCCCCCCCCCACCCCCCCCCCCCCCCACCCCCCCCCCCCCCCACCCCCCCCCCCCCCCACCCCCCCCCCCCCCCACCCCCCCCCCCCCCCACCCCCCCCCCCCCCCACCCCCCCCCCCCCCCACCCCCCCCCCCCCCCACCCCCCCCCCCCCCCACCCCCCCCCCCCCCCACCCCCCCCCCCCCCCACCCCCCCCCCCCCCCACCCCCCCCCCCCCCCACCCCCCCCCCCCCCCACCCCCCCCCCCCCCCACCCCCCCCCCCCCCCACCCCCCCCCCCCCCCACCCCCCCCCCCCCCCACCCCCCCCCCCCCCCACCCCCCCCCCCCCCCACCCCCCCCCCCCCCCACCCCCCCCCCCCCCCACCCCCCCCCCCCCCCACCCCCCCCCCCCCCCACCCCCCCCCCCCCCCACCCCCCCCCCCCCCCACCCCCCCCCCCCCCCACCCCCCCCCCCCCCCACCCCCCCCCCCCCCCACCCCCCCCCCCCCCCACCCCCCCCCCCCCCCACCCCCCCCCCCCCCCACCCCCCCCCCCCCCCACCCCCCCCCCCCCCCACCCCCCCCCCCCCCCACCCCCCCCCCCCCCCACCCCCCCCCCCCCCCACCCCCCCCCCCCCCCACCCCCCCCCCCCCCCACCCCCCCCCCCCCCCACCCCCCCCCCCCCCCACCCCCCCCCCCCCCCACCCCCCCCCCCCCCCACCCCCCCCCCCCCCCACCCCCCCCCCCCCCCACCCCCCCCCCCCCCCACCCCCCCCCCCCCCCACCCCCCCCCCCCCCCACCCCCCCCCCCCCCCACCCCCCCCCCCCCCCACCCCCCCCCCCCCCCACCCCCCCCCCCCCCCACCCCCCCCCCCCCCCACCCCCCCCCCCCCCCACCCCCCCCCCCCCCCACCCCCCCCCCCCCCCACCCCCCCCCCCCCCCACCCCCCCCCCCCCCCACCCCCCCCCCCCCCCACCCCCCCCCCCCCCCACCCCCCCCCCCCCCCACCCCCCCCCCCCCCCACCCCCCCCCCCCCCCACCCCCCCCCCCCCCCACCCCCCCCCCCCCCCACCCCCCCCCCCCCCCACCCCCCCCCCCCCCCACCCCCCCCCCCCCCCACCCCCCCCCCCCCCCACCCCCCCCCCCCCCCACCCCCCCCCCCCCCCACCCCCCCCCCCCCCCACCCCCCCCCCCCCCCACCCCCCCCCCCCCCCACCCCCCCCCCCCCCCACCCCCCCCCCCCCCCACCCCCCCCCCCCCCCACCCCCCCCCCCCCCCACCCCCCCCCCCCCCCACCCCCCCCCCCCCCCACCCCCCCCCCCCCCCACCCCCCCCCCCCCCCACCCCCCCCCCCCCCCACCCCCCCCCCCCCCCACCCCCCCCCCCCCCCACCCCCCCCCCCCCCCACCCCCCCCCCCCCCCACCCCCCCCCCCCCCCACCCCCCCCCCCCCCCACCCCCCCCCCCCCCCACCCCCCCCCCCCCCCACCCCCCCCCCCCCCCACCCCCCCCCCCCCCCACCCCCCCCCCCCCCCACCCCCCCCCCCCCCCACCCCCCCCCCCCCCCACCCCCCCCCCCCCCCACCCCCCCCCCCCCCCACCCCCCCCCCCCCCCACCCCCCCCCCCCCCCACCCCCCCCCCCCCCCACCCCCCCCCCCCCCCACCCCCCCCCCCCCCCACCCCCCCCCCCCCCCACCCCCCCCCCCCCCCACCCCCCCCCCCCCCCACCCCCCCCCCCCCCCACCCCCCCCCCCCCCCACCCCCCCCCCCCCCCACCCCCCCCCCCCCCCACCCCCCCCCCCCCCCACCCCCCCCCCCCCCCACCCCCCCCCCCCCCCACCCCCCCCCCCCCCCACCCCCCCCCCCCCCCACCCCCCCCCCCCCCCACCCCCCCCCCCCCCCACCCCCCCCCCCCCCCACCCCCCCCCCCCCCCACCCCCCCCCCCCCCCACCCCCCCCCCCCCCCACCCCCCCCCCCCCCCACCCCCCCCCCCCCCCACCCCCCCCCCCCCCCACCCCCCCCCCCCCCCACCCCCCCCCCCCCCCACCCCCCCCCCCCCCCACCCCCCCCCCCCCCCACCCCCCCCCCCCCCCACCCCCCCCCCCCCCCACCCCCCCCCCCCCCCACCCCCCCCCCCCCCCACCCCCCCCCCCCCCCACCCCCCCCCCCCCCCACCCCCCCCCCCCCCCACCCCCCCCCCCCCCCACCCCCCCCCCCCCCCACCCCCCCCCCCCCCCACCCCCCCCCCCCCCCACCCCCCCCCCCCCCCACCCCCCCCCCCCCCCACCCCCCCCCCCCCCCACCCCCCCCCCCCCCCACCCCCCCCCCCCCCCACCCCCCCCCCCCCCCACCCCCCCCCCCCCCCACCCCCCCCCCCCCCCACCCCCCCCCCCCCCCACCCCCCCCCCCCCCCACCCCCCCCCCCCCCCACCCCCCCCCCCCCCCACCCCCCCCCCCCCCCACCCCCCCCCCCCCCCACCCCCCCCCCCCCCCACCCCCCCCCCCCCCCACCCCCCCCCCCCCCCACCCCCCCCCCCCCCCACCCCCCCCCCCCCCCACCCCCCCCCCCCCCCACCCCCCCCCCCCCCCACCCCCCCCCCCCCCCACCCCCCCCCCCCCCCACCCCCCCCCCCCCCCACCCCCCCCCCCCCCCACCCCCCCCCCCCCCCACCCCCCCCCCCCCCCACCCCCCCCCCCCCCCACCCCCCCCCCCCCCCACCCCCCCCCCCCCCCACCCCCCCCCCCCCCCACCCCCCCCCCCCCCCACCCCCCCCCCCCCCCACCCCCCCCCCCCCCCACCCCCCCCCCCCCCCACCCCCCCCCCCCCCCACCCCCCCCCCCCCCCACCCCCCCCCCCCCCCACCCCCCCCCCCCCCCACCCCCCCCCCCCCCCACCCCCCCCCCCCCCCACCCCCCCCCCCCCCCACCCCCCCCCCCCCCCACCCCCCCCCCCCCCCACCCCCCCCCCCCCCCACCCCCCCCCCCCCCCACCCCCCCCCCCCCCCACCCCCCCCCCCCCCCACCCCCCCCCCCCCCCACCCCCCCCCCCCCCCACCCCCCCCCCCCCCCACCCCCCCCCCCCCCCACCCCCCCCCCCCCCCACCCCCCCCCCCCCCCACCCCCCCCCCCCCCCACCCCCCCCCCCCCCCACCCCCCCCCCCCCCCACCCCCCCCCCCCCCCACCCCCCCCCCCCCCCACCCCCCCCCCCCCCCACCCCCCCCCCCCCCCACCCCCCCCCCCCCCCACCCCCCCCCCCCCCCACCCCCCCCCCCCCCCACCCCCCCCCCCCCCCACCCCCCCCCCCCCCCACCCCCCCCCCCCCCCACCCCCCCCCCCCCCCACCCCCCCCCCCCCCCACCCCCCCCCCCCCCCACCCCCCCCCCCCCCCACCCCCCCCCCCCCCCACCCCCCCCCCCCCCCACCCCCCCCCCCCCCCACCCCCCCCCCCCCCCACCCCCCCCCCCCCCCACCCCCCCCCCCCCCCACCCCCCCCCCCCCCCACCCCCCCCCCCCCCCACCCCCCCCCCCCCCCACCCCCCCCCCCCCCCACCCCCCCCCCCCCCCACCCCCCCCCCCCCCCACCCCCCCCCCCCCCCACCCCCCCCCCCCCCCACCCCCCCCCCCCCCCACCCCCCCCCCCCCCCACCCCCCCCCCCCCCCACCCCCCCCCCCCCCCACCCCCCCCCCCCCCCACCCCCCCCCCCCCCCACCCCCCCCCCCCCCCACCCCCCCCCCCCCCCACCCCCCCCCCCCCCCACCCCCCCCCCCCCCCACCCCCCCCCCCCCCCACCCCCCCCCCCCCCCACCCCCCCCCCCCCCCACCCCCCCCCCCCCCCACCCCCCCCCCCCCCCACCCCCCCCCCCCCCCACCCCCCCCCCCCCCCACCCCCCCCCCCCCCCACCCCCCCCCCCCCCCACCCCCCCCCCCCCCCACCCCCCCCCCCCCCCACCCCCCCCCCCCCCCACCCCCCCCCCCCCCCACCCCCCCCCCCCCCCACCCCCCCCCCCCCCCACCCCCCCCCCCCCCCACCCCCCCCCCCCCCCACCCCCCCCCCCCCCCACCCCCCCCCCCCCCCACCCCCCCCCCCCCCCACCCCCCCCCCCCCCCACCCCCCCCCCCCCCCACCCCCCCCCCCCCCCACCCCCCCCCCCCCCCACCCCCCCCCCCCCCCACCCCCCCCCCCCCCCACCCCCCCCCCCCCCCACCCCCCCCCCCCCCCACCCCCCCCCCCCCCCACCCCCCCCCCCCCCCACCCCCCCCCCCCCCCACCCCCCCCCCCCCCCACCCCCCCCCCCCCCCACCCCCCCCCCCCCCCACCCCCCCCCCCCCCCACCCCCCCCCCCCCCCACCCCCCCCCCCCCCCACCCCCCCCCCCCCCCACCCCCCCCCCCCCCCACCCCCCCCCCCCCCCACCCCCCCCCCCCCCCACCCCCCCCCCCCCCCACCCCCCCCCCCCCCCACCCCCCCCCCCCCCCACCCCCCCCCCCCCCCACCCCCCCCCCCCCCCACCCCCCCCCCCCCCCACCCCCCCCCCCCCCCACCCCCCCCCCCCCCCACCCCCCCCCCCCCCCACCCCCCCCCCCCCCCACCCCCCCCCCCCCCCACCCCCCCCCCCCCCCACCCCCCCCCCCCCCCACCCCCCCCCCCCCCCACCCCCCCCCCCCCCCACCCCCCCCCCCCCCCACCCCCCCCCCCCCCCACCCCCCCCCCCCCCCACCCCCCCCCCCCCCCACCCCCCCCCCCCCCCACCCCCCCCCCCCCCCACCCCCCCCCCCCCCCACCCCCCCCCCCCCCCACCCCCCCCCCCCCCCACCCCCCCCCCCCCCCACCCCCCCCCCCCCCCACCCCCCCCCCCCCCCACCCCCCCCCCCCCCCACCCCCCCCCCCCCCCACCCCCCCCCCCCCCCACCCCCCCCCCCCCCCACCCCCCCCCCCCCCCACCCCCCCCCCCCCCCACCCCCCCCCCCCCCCACCCCCCCCCCCCCCCACCCCCCCCCCCCCCCACCCCCCCCCCCCCCCACCCCCCCCCCCCCCCACCCCCCCCCCCCCCCACCCCCCCCCCCCCCCACCCCCCCCCCCCCCCACCCCCCCCCCCCCCCACCCCCCCCCCCCCCCACCCCCCCCCCCCCCCACCCCCCCCCCCCCCCACCCCCCCCCCCCCCCACCCCCCCCCCCCCCCACCCCCCCCCCCCCCCACCCCCCCCCCCCCCCACCCCCCCCCCCCCCCACCCCCCCCCCCCCCCACCCCCCCCCCCCCCCACCCCCCCCCCCCCCCACCCCCCCCCCCCCCCACCCCCCCCCCCCCCCACCCCCCCCCCCCCCCACCCCCCCCCCCCCCCACCCCCCCCCCCCCCCACCCCCCCCCCCCCCCACCCCCCCCCCCCCCCACCCCCCCCCCCCCCCACCCCCCCCCCCCCCCACCCCCCCCCCCCCCCACCCCCCCCCCCCCCCACCCCCCCCCCCCCCCACCCCCCCCCCCCCCCACCCCCCCCCCCCCCCACCCCCCCCCCCCCCCACCCCCCCCCCCCCCCACCCCCCCCCCCCCCCACCCCCCCCCCCCCCCACCCCCCCCCCCCCCCACCCCCCCCCCCCCCCACCCCCCCCCCCCCCCACCCCCCCCCCCCCCCACCCCCCCCCCCCCCCACCCCCCCCCCCCCCCACCCCCCCCCCCCCCCACCCCCCCCCCCCCCCACCCCCCCCCCCCCCCACCCCCCCCCCCCCCCACCCCCCCCCCCCCCCACCCCCCCCCCCCCCCACCCCCCCCCCCCCCCACCCCCCCCCCCCCCCACCCCCCCCCCCCCCCACCCCCCCCCCCCCCCACCCCCCCCCCCCCCCACCCCCCCCCCCCCCCACCCCCCCCCCCCCCCACCCCCCCCCCCCCCCACCCCCCCCCCCCCCCACCCCCCCCCCCCCCCACCCCCCCCCCCCCCCACCCCCCCCCCCCCCCACCCCCCCCCCCCCCCACCCCCCCCCCCCCCCACCCCCCCCCCCCCCCACCCCCCCCCCCCCCCACCCCCCCCCCCCCCCACCCCCCCCCCCCCCCACCCCCCCCCCCCCCCACCCCCCCCCCCCCCCACCCCCCCCCCCCCCCACCCCCCCCCCCCCCCACCCCCCCCCCCCCCCACCCCCCCCCCCCCCCACCCCCCCCCCCCCCCACCCCCCCCCCCCCCCACCCCCCCCCCCCCCCACCCCCCCCCCCCCCCACCCCCCCCCCCCCCCACCCCCCCCCCCCCCCACCCCCCCCCCCCCCCACCCCCCCCCCCCCCCACCCCCCCCCCCCCCCACCCCCCCCCCCCCCCACCCCCCCCCCCCCCCACCCCCCCCCCCCCCCACCCCCCCCCCCCCCCACCCCCCCCCCCCCCCACCCCCCCCCCCCCCCACCCCCCCCCCCCCCCACCCCCCCCCCCCCCCACCCCCCCCCCCCCCCACCCCCCCCCCCCCCCACCCCCCCCCCCCCCCACCCCCCCCCCCCCCCACCCCCCCCCCCCCCCACCCCCCCCCCCCCCCACCCCCCCCCCCCCCCACCCCCCCCCCCCCCCACCCCCCCCCCCCCCCACCCCCCCCCCCCCCCACCCCCCCCCCCCCCCACCCCCCCCCCCCCCCACCCCCCCCCCCCCCCACCCCCCCCCCCCCCCACCCCCCCCCCCCCCCACCCCCCCCCCCCCCCACCCCCCCCCCCCCCCACCCCCCCCCCCCCCCACCCCCCCCCCCCCCCACCCCCCCCCCCCCCCACCCCCCCCCCCCCCCACCCCCCCCCCCCCCCACCCCCCCCCCCCCCCACCCCCCCCCCCCCCCACCCCCCCCCCCCCCCACCCCCCCCCCCCCCCACCCCCCCCCCCCCCCACCCCCCCCCCCCCCCACCCCCCCCCCCCCCCACCCCCCCCCCCCCCCACCCCCCCCCCCCCCCACCCCCCCCCCCCCCCACCCCCCCCCCCCCCCACCCCCCCCCCCCCCCACCCCCCCCCCCCCCCACCCCCCCCCCCCCCCACCCCCCCCCCCCCCCACCCCCCCCCCCCCCCACCCCCCCCCCCCCCCACCCCCCCCCCCCCCCACCCCCCCCCCCCCCCACCCCCCCCCCCCCCCACCCCCCCCCCCCCCCACCCCCCCCCCCCCCCACCCCCCCCCCCCCCCACCCCCCCCCCCCCCCACCCCCCCCCCCCCCCACCCCCCCCCCCCCCCACCCCCCCCCCCCCCCACCCCCCCCCCCCCCCACCCCCCCCCCCCCCCACCCCCCCCCCCCCCCACCCCCCCCCCCCCCCACCCCCCCCCCCCCCCACCCCCCCCCCCCCCCACCCCCCCCCCCCCCCACCCCCCCCCCCCCCCACCCCCCCCCCCCCCCACCCCCCCCCCCCCCCACCCCCCCCCCCCCCCACCCCCCCCCCCCCCCACCCCCCCCCCCCCCCACCCCCCCCCCCCCCCACCCCCCCCCCCCCCCACCCCCCCCCCCCCCCACCCCCCCCCCCCCCCACCCCCCCCCCCCCCCACCCCCCCCCCCCCCCACCCCCCCCCCCCCCCACCCCCCCCCCCCCCCACCCCCCCCCCCCCCCACCCCCCCCCCCCCCCACCCCCCCCCCCCCCCACCCCCCCCCCCCCCCACCCCCCCCCCCCCCCACCCCCCCCCCCCCCCACCCCCCCCCCCCCCCACCCCCCCCCCCCCCCACCCCCCCCCCCCCCCACCCCCCCCCCCCCCCACCCCCCCCCCCCCCCACCCCCCCCCCCCCCCACCCCCCCCCCCCCCCACCCCCCCCCCCCCCCACCCCCCCCCCCCCCCACCCCCCCCCCCCCCCACCCCCCCCCCCCCCCACCCCCCCCCCCCCCCACCCCCCCCCCCCCCCACCCCCCCCCCCCCCCACCCCCCCCCCCCCCCACCCCCCCCCCCCCCCACCCCCCCCCCCCCCCACCCCCCCCCCCCCCCACCCCCCCCCCCCCCCACCCCCCCCCCCCCCCACCCCCCCCCCCCCCCACCCCCCCCCCCCCCCACCCCCCCCCCCCCCCACCCCCCCCCCCCCCCACCCCCCCCCCCCCCCACCCCCCCCCCCCCCCACCCCCCCCCCCCCCCACCCCCCCCCCCCCCCACCCCCCCCCCCCCCCACCCCCCCCCCCCCCCACCCCCCCCCCCCCCCACCCCCCCCCCCCCCCACCCCCCCCCCCCCCCACCCCCCCCCCCCCCCACCCCCCCCCCCCCCCACCCCCCCCCCCCCCCACCCCCCCCCCCCCCCACCCCCCCCCCCCCCCACCCCCCCCCCCCCCCACCCCCCCCCCCCCCCACCCCCCCCCCCCCCCACCCCCCCCCCCCCCCACCCCCCCCCCCCCCCACCCCCCCCCCCCCCCACCCCCCCCCCCCCCCACCCCCCCCCCCCCCCACCCCCCCCCCCCCCCACCCCCCCCCCCCCCCACCCCCCCCCCCCCCCACCCCCCCCCCCCCCCACCCCCCCCCCCCCCCACCCCCCCCCCCCCCCACCCCCCCCCCCCCCCACCCCCCCCCCCCCCCACCCCCCCCCCCCCCCACCCCCCCCCCCCCCCACCCCCCCCCCCCCCCACCCCCCCCCCCCCCCACCCCCCCCCCCCCCCACCCCCCCCCCCCCCCACCCCCCCCCCCCCCCACCCCCCCCCCCCCCCACCCCCCCCCCCCCCCACCCCCCCCCCCCCCCACCCCCCCCCCCCCCCACCCCCCCCCCCCCCCACCCCCCCCCCCCCCCACCCCCCCCCCCCCCCACCCCCCCCCCCCCCCACCCCCCCCCCCCCCCACCCCCCCCCCCCCCCACCCCCCCCCCCCCCCACCCCCCCCCCCCCCCACCCCCCCCCCCCCCCACCCCCCCCCCCCCCCACCCCCCCCCCCCCCCACCCCCCCCCCCCCCCACCCCCCCCCCCCCCCACCCCCCCCCCCCCCCACCCCCCCCCCCCCCCACCCCCCCCCCCCCCCACCCCCCCCCCCCCCCACCCCCCCCCCCCCCCACCCCCCCCCCCCCCCACCCCCCCCCCCCCCCACCCCCCCCCCCCCCCACCCCCCCCCCCCCCCACCCCCCCCCCCCCCCACCCCCCCCCCCCCCCACCCCCCCCCCCCCCCACCCCCCCCCCCCCCCACCCCCCCCCCCCCCCACCCCCCCCCCCCCCCACCCCCCCCCCCCCCCACCCCCCCCCCCCCCCACCCCCCCCCCCCCCCACCCCCCCCCCCCCCCACCCCCCCCCCCCCCCACCCCCCCCCCCCCCCACCCCCCCCCCCCCCCACCCCCCCCCCCCCCCACCCCCCCCCCCCCCCACCCCCCCCCCCCCCCACCCCCCCCCCCCCCCACCCCCCCCCCCCCCCACCCCCCCCCCCCCCCACCCCCCCCCCCCCCCACCCCCCCCCCCCCCCACCCCCCCCCCCCCCCACCCCCCCCCCCCCCCACCCCCCCCCCCCCCCACCCCCCCCCCCCCCCACCCCCCCCCCCCCCCACCCCCCCCCCCCCCCACCCCCCCCCCCCCCCACCCCCCCCCCCCCCCACCCCCCCCCCCCCCCACCCCCCCCCCCCCCCACCCCCCCCCCCCCCCACCCCCCCCCCCCCCCACCCCCCCCCCCCCCCACCCCCCCCCCCCCCCACCCCCCCCCCCCCCCACCCCCCCCCCCCCCCACCCCCCCCCCCCCCCACCCCCCCCCCCCCCCACCCCCCCCCCCCCCCACCCCCCCCCCCCCCCACCCCCCCCCCCCCCCACCCCCCCCCCCCCCCACCCCCCCCCCCCCCCACCCCCCCCCCCCCCCACCCCCCCCCCCCCCCACCCCCCCCCCCCCCCACCCCCCCCCCCCCCCACCCCCCCCCCCCCCCACCCCCCCCCCCCCCCACCCCCCCCCCCCCCCACCCCCCCCCCCCCCCACCCCCCCCCCCCCCCACCCCCCCCCCCCCCCACCCCCCCCCCCCCCCACCCCCCCCCCCCCCCACCCCCCCCCCCCCCCACCCCCCCCCCCCCCCACCCCCCCCCCCCCCCACCCCCCCCCCCCCCCACCCCCCCCCCCCCCCACCCCCCCCCCCCCCCACCCCCCCCCCCCCCCACCCCCCCCCCCCCCCACCCCCCCCCCCCCCCACCCCCCCCCCCCCCCACCCCCCCCCCCCCCCACCCCCCCCCCCCCCCACCCCCCCCCCCCCCCACCCCCCCCCCCCCCCACCCCCCCCCCCCCCCACCCCCCCCCCCCCCCACCCCCCCCCCCCCCCACCCCCCCCCCCCCCCACCCCCCCCCCCCCCCACCCCCCCCCCCCCCCACCCCCCCCCCCCCCCACCCCCCCCCCCCCCCACCCCCCCCCCCCCCCACCCCCCCCCCCCCCCACCCCCCCCCCCCCCCACCCCCCCCCCCCCCCACCCCCCCCCCCCCCCACCCCCCCCCCCCCCCACCCCCCCCCCCCCCCACCCCCCCCCCCCCCCACCCCCCCCCCCCCCCACCCCCCCCCCCCCCCACCCCCCCCCCCCCCCACCCCCCCCCCCCCCCACCCCCCCCCCCCCCCACCCCCCCCCCCCCCCACCCCCCCCCCCCCCCACCCCCCCCCCCCCCCACCCCCCCCCCCCCCCACCCCCCCCCCCCCCCACCCCCCCCCCCCCCCACCCCCCCCCCCCCCCACCCCCCCCCCCCCCCACCCCCCCCCCCCCCCACCCCCCCCCCCCCCCACCCCCCCCCCCCCCCACCCCCCCCCCCCCCCACCCCCCCCCCCCCCCACCCCCCCCCCCCCCCACCCCCCCCCCCCCCCACCCCCCCCCCCCCCCACCCCCCCCCCCCCCCACCCCCCCCCCCCCCCACCCCCCCCCCCCCCCACCCCCCCCCCCCCCCACCCCCCCCCCCCCCCACCCCCCCCCCCCCCCACCCCCCCCCCCCCCCACCCCCCCCCCCCCCCACCCCCCCCCCCCCCCACCCCCCCCCCCCCCCACCCCCCCCCCCCCCCACCCCCCCCCCCCCCCACCCCCCCCCCCCCCCACCCCCCCCCCCCCCCACCCCCCCCCCCCCCCACCCCCCCCCCCCCCCACCCCCCCCCCCCCCCACCCCCCCCCCCCCCCACCCCCCCCCCCCCCCACCCCCCCCCCCCCCCACCCCCCCCCCCCCCCACCCCCCCCCCCCCCCACCCCCCCCCCCCCCCACCCCCCCCCCCCCCCACCCCCCCCCCCCCCCACCCCCCCCCCCCCCCACCCCCCCCCCCCCCCACCCCCCCCCCCCCCCACCCCCCCCCCCCCCCACCCCCCCCCCCCCCCACCCCCCCCCCCCCCCACCCCCCCCCCCCCCCACCCCCCCCCCCCCCCACCCCCCCCCCCCCCCACCCCCCCCCCCCCCCACCCCCCCCCCCCCCCACCCCCCCCCCCCCCCACCCCCCCCCCCCCCCACCCCCCCCCCCCCCCACCCCCCCCCCCCCCCACCCCCCCCCCCCCCCACCCCCCCCCCCCCCCACCCCCCCCCCCCCCCACCCCCCCCCCCCCCCACCCCCCCCCCCCCCCACCCCCCCCCCCCCCCACCCCCCCCCCCCCCCACCCCCCCCCCCCCCCACCCCCCCCCCCCCCCACCCCCCCCCCCCCCCACCCCCCCCCCCCCCCACCCCCCCCCCCCCCCACCCCCCCCCCCCCCCACCCCCCCCCCCCCCCACCCCCCCCCCCCCCCACCCCCCCCCCCCCCCACCCCCCCCCCCCCCCACCCCCCCCCCCCCCCACCCCCCCCCCCCCCCACCCCCCCCCCCCCCCACCCCCCCCCCCCCCCACCCCCCCCCCCCCCCACCCCCCCCCCCCCCCACCCCCCCCCCCCCCCACCCCCCCCCCCCCCCACCCCCCCCCCCCCCCACCCCCCCCCCCCCCCACCCCCCCCCCCCCCCACCCCCCCCCCCCCCCACCCCCCCCCCCCCCCACCCCCCCCCCCCCCCACCCCCCCCCCCCCCCACCCCCCCCCCCCCCCACCCCCCCCCCCCCCCACCCCCCCCCCCCCCCACCCCCCCCCCCCCCCACCCCCCCCCCCCCCCACCCCCCCCCCCCCCCACCCCCCCCCCCCCCCACCCCCCCCCCCCCCCACCCCCCCCCCCCCCCACCCCCCCCCCCCCCCACCCCCCCCCCCCCCCACCCCCCCCCCCCCCCACCCCCCCCCCCCCCCACCCCCCCCCCCCCCCACCCCCCCCCCCCCCCACCCCCCCCCCCCCCCACCCCCCCCCCCCCCCACCCCCCCCCCCCCCCACCCCCCCCCCCCCCCACCCCCCCCCCCCCCCACCCCCCCCCCCCCCCACCCCCCCCCCCCCCCACCCCCCCCCCCCCCCACCCCCCCCCCCCCCCACCCCCCCCCCCCCCCACCCCCCCCCCCCCCCACCCCCCCCCCCCCCCACCCCCCCCCCCCCCCACCCCCCCCCCCCCCCACCCCCCCCCCCCCCCACCCCCCCCCCCCCCCACCCCCCCCCCCCCCCACCCCCCCCCCCCCCCACCCCCCCCCCCCCCCACCCCCCCCCCCCCCCACCCCCCCCCCCCCCCACCCCCCCCCCCCCCCACCCCCCCCCCCCCCCACCCCCCCCCCCCCCCACCCCCCCCCCCCCCCACCCCCCCCCCCCCCCACCCCCCCCCCCCCCCACCCCCCCCCCCCCCCACCCCCCCCCCCCCCCACCCCCCCCCCCCCCCACCCCCCCCCCCCCCCACCCCCCCCCCCCCCCACCCCCCCCCCCCCCCACCCCCCCCCCCCCCCACCCCCCCCCCCCCCCACCCCCCCCCCCCCCCACCCCCCCCCCCCCCCACCCCCCCCCCCCCCCACCCCCCCCCCCCCCCACCCCCCCCCCCCCCCACCCCCCCCCCCCCCCACCCCCCCCCCCCCCCACCCCCCCCCCCCCCCACCCCCCCCCCCCCCCACCCCCCCCCCCCCCCACCCCCCCCCCCCCCCACCCCCCCCCCCCCCCACCCCCCCCCCCCCCCACCCCCCCCCCCCCCCACCCCCCCCCCCCCCCACCCCCCCCCCCCCCCACCCCCCCCCCCCCCCACCCCCCCCCCCCCCCACCCCCCCCCCCCCCCACCCCCCCCCCCCCCCACCCCCCCCCCCCCCCACCCCCCCCCCCCCCCACCCCCCCCCCCCCCCACCCCCCCCCCCCCCCACCCCCCCCCCCCCCCACCCCCCCCCCCCCCCACCCCCCCCCCCCCCCACCCCCCCCCCCCCCCACCCCCCCCCCCCCCCACCCCCCCCCCCCCCCACCCCCCCCCCCCCCCACCCCCCCCCCCCCCCACCCCCCCCCCCCCCCACCCCCCCCCCCCCCCACCCCCCCCCCCCCCCACCCCCCCCCCCCCCCACCCCCCCCCCCCCCCACCCCCCCCCCCCCCCACCCCCCCCCCCCCCCACCCCCCCCCCCCCCCACCCCCCCCCCCCCCCACCCCCCCCCCCCCCCACCCCCCCCCCCCCCCACCCCCCCCCCCCCCCACCCCCCCCCCCCCCCACCCCCCCCCCCCCCCACCCCCCCCCCCCCCCACCCCCCCCCCCCCCCACCCCCCCCCCCCCCCACCCCCCCCCCCCCCCACCCCCCCCCCCCCCCACCCCCCCCCCCCCCCACCCCCCCCCCCCCCCACCCCCCCCCCCCCCCACCCCCCCCCCCCCCCACCCCCCCCCCCCCCCACCCCCCCCCCCCCCCACCCCCCCCCCCCCCCACCCCCCCCCCCCCCCACCCCCCCCCCCCCCCACCCCCCCCCCCCCCCACCCCCCCCCCCCCCCACCCCCCCCCCCCCCCACCCCCCCCCCCCCCCACCCCCCCCCCCCCCCACCCCCCCCCCCCCCCACCCCCCCCCCCCCCCACCCCCCCCCCCCCCCACCCCCCCCCCCCCCCACCCCCCCCCCCCCCCACCCCCCCCCCCCCCCACCCCCCCCCCCCCCCACCCCCCCCCCCCCCCACCCCCCCCCCCCCCCACCCCCCCCCCCCCCCACCCCCCCCCCCCCCCACCCCCCCCCCCCCCCACCCCCCCCCCCCCCCACCCCCCCCCCCCCCCACCCCCCCCCCCCCCCACCCCCCCCCCCCCCCACCCCCCCCCCCCCCCACCCCCCCCCCCCCCCACCCCCCCCCCCCCCCACCCCCCCCCCCCCCCACCCCCCCCCCCCCCCACCCCCCCCCCCCCCCACCCCCCCCCCCCCCCACCCCCCCCCCCCCCCACCCCCCCCCCCCCCCACCCCCCCCCCCCCCCACCCCCCCCCCCCCCCACCCCCCCCCCCCCCCACCCCCCCCCCCCCCCACCCCCCCCCCCCCCCACCCCCCCCCCCCCCCACCCCCCCCCCCCCCCACCCCCCCCCCCCCCCACCCCCCCCCCCCCCCACCCCCCCCCCCCCCCACCCCCCCCCCCCCCCACCCCCCCCCCCCCCCACCCCCCCCCCCCCCCACCCCCCCCCCCCCCCACCCCCCCCCCCCCCCACCCCCCCCCCCCCCCACCCCCCCCCCCCCCCACCCCCCCCCCCCCCCACCCCCCCCCCCCCCCACCCCCCCCCCCCCCCACCCCCCCCCCCCCCCACCCCCCCCCCCCCCCACCCCCCCCCCCCCCCACCCCCCCCCCCCCCCACCCCCCCCCCCCCCCACCCCCCCCCCCCCCCACCCCCCCCCCCCCCCACCCCCCCCCCCCCCCACCCCCCCCCCCCCCCACCCCCCCCCCCCCCCACCCCCCCCCCCCCCCACCCCCCCCCCCCCCCACCCCCCCCCCCCCCCACCCCCCCCCCCCCCCACCCCCCCCCCCCCCCACCCCCCCCCCCCCCCACCCCCCCCCCCCCCCACCCCCCCCCCCCCCCACCCCCCCCCCCCCCCACCCCCCCCCCCCCCCACCCCCCCCCCCCCCCACCCCCCCCCCCCCCCACCCCCCCCCCCCCCCACCCCCCCCCCCCCCCACCCCCCCCCCCCCCCACCCCCCCCCCCCCCCACCCCCCCCCCCCCCCACCCCCCCCCCCCCCCACCCCCCCCCCCCCCCACCCCCCCCCCCCCCCACCCCCCCCCCCCCCCACCCCCCCCCCCCCCCACCCCCCCCCCCCCCCACCCCCCCCCCCCCCCACCCCCCCCCCCCCCCACCCCCCCCCCCCCCCACCCCCCCCCCCCCCCACCCCCCCCCCCCCCCACCCCCCCCCCCCCCCACCCCCCCCCCCCCCCACCCCCCCCCCCCCCCACCCCCCCCCCCCCCCACCCCCCCCCCCCCCCACCCCCCCCCCCCCCCACCCCCCCCCCCCCCCACCCCCCCCCCCCCCCACCCCCCCCCCCCCCCACCCCCCCCCCCCCCCACCCCCCCCCCCCCCCACCCCCCCCCCCCCCCACCCCCCCCCCCCCCCACCCCCCCCCCCCCCCACCCCCCCCCCCCCCCACCCCCCCCCCCCCCCACCCCCCCCCCCCCCCACCCCCCCCCCCCCCCACCCCCCCCCCCCCCCACCCCCCCCCCCCCCCACCCCCCCCCCCCCCCACCCCCCCCCCCCCCCACCCCCCCCCCCCCCCACCCCCCCCCCCCCCCACCCCCCCCCCCCCCCACCCCCCCCCCCCCCCACCCCCCCCCCCCCCCACCCCCCCCCCCCCCCACCCCCCCCCCCCCCCACCCCCCCCCCCCCCCACCCCCCCCCCCCCCCACCCCCCCCCCCCCCCACCCCCCCCCCCCCCCACCCCCCCCCCCCCCCACCCCCCCCCCCCCCCACCCCCCCCCCCCCCCACCCCCCCCCCCCCCCACCCCCCCCCCCCCCCACCCCCCCCCCCCCCCACCCCCCCCCCCCCCCACCCCCCCCCCCCCCCACCCCCCCCCCCCCCCACCCCCCCCCCCCCCCACCCCCCCCCCCCCCCACCCCCCCCCCCCCCCACCCCCCCCCCCCCCCACCCCCCCCCCCCCCCACCCCCCCCCCCCCCCACCCCCCCCCCCCCCCACCCCCCCCCCCCCCCACCCCCCCCCCCCCCCACCCCCCCCCCCCCCCACCCCCCCCCCCCCCCACCCCCCCCCCCCCCCACCCCCCCCCCCCCCCACCCCCCCCCCCCCCCACCCCCCCCCCCCCCCACCCCCCCCCCCCCCCACCCCCCCCCCCCCCCACCCCCCCCCCCCCCCACCCCCCCCCCCCCCCACCCCCCCCCCCCCCCACCCCCCCCCCCCCCCACCCCCCCCCCCCCCCACCCCCCCCCCCCCCCACCCCCCCCCCCCCCCACCCCCCCCCCCCCCCACCCCCCCCCCCCCCCACCCCCCCCCCCCCCCACCCCCCCCCCCCCCCACCCCCCCCCCCCCCCACCCCCCCCCCCCCCCACCCCCCCCCCCCCCCACCCCCCCCCCCCCCCACCCCCCCCCCCCCCCACCCCCCCCCCCCCCCACCCCCCCCCCCCCCCACCCCCCCCCCCCCCCACCCCCCCCCCCCCCCACCCCCCCCCCCCCCCACCCCCCCCCCCCCCCACCCCCCCCCCCCCCCACCCCCCCCCCCCCCCACCCCCCCCCCCCCCCACCCCCCCCCCCCCCCACCCCCCCCCCCCCCCACCCCCCCCCCCCCCCACCCCCCCCCCCCCCCACCCCCCCCCCCCCCCACCCCCCCCCCCCCCCACCCCCCCCCCCCCCCACCCCCCCCCCCCCCCACCCCCCCCCCCCCCCACCCCCCCCCCCCCCCACCCCCCCCCCCCCCCACCCCCCCCCCCCCCCACCCCCCCCCCCCCCCACCCCCCCCCCCCCCCACCCCCCCCCCCCCCCACCCCCCCCCCCCCCCACCCCCCCCCCCCCCCACCCCCCCCCCCCCCCACCCCCCCCCCCCCCCACCCCCCCCCCCCCCCACCCCCCCCCCCCCCCACCCCCCCCCCCCCCCACCCCCCCCCCCCCCCACCCCCCCCCCCCCCCACCCCCCCCCCCCCCCACCCCCCCCCCCCCCCACCCCCCCCCCCCCCCACCCCCCCCCCCCCCCACCCCCCCCCCCCCCCACCCCCCCCCCCCCCCACCCCCCCCCCCCCCCACCCCCCCCCCCCCCCACCCCCCCCCCCCCCCACCCCCCCCCCCCCCCACCCCCCCCCCCCCCCACCCCCCCCCCCCCCCACCCCCCCCCCCCCCCACCCCCCCCCCCCCCCACCCCCCCCCCCCCCCACCCCCCCCCCCCCCCACCCCCCCCCCCCCCCACCCCCCCCCCCCCCCACCCCCCCCCCCCCCCACCCCCCCCCCCCCCCACCCCCCCCCCCCCCCACCCCCCCCCCCCCCCACCCCCCCCCCCCCCCACCCCCCCCCCCCCCCACCCCCCCCCCCCCCCACCCCCCCCCCCCCCCACCCCCCCCCCCCCCCACCCCCCCCCCCCCCCACCCCCCCCCCCCCCCACCCCCCCCCCCCCCCACCCCCCCCCCCCCCCACCCCCCCCCCCCCCCACCCCCCCCCCCCCCCACCCCCCCCCCCCCCCACCCCCCCCCCCCCCCACCCCCCCCCCCCCCCACCCCCCCCCCCCCCCACCCCCCCCCCCCCCCACCCCCCCCCCCCCCCACCCCCCCCCCCCCCCACCCCCCCCCCCCCCCACCCCCCCCCCCCCCCACCCCCCCCCCCCCCCACCCCCCCCCCCCCCCACCCCCCCCCCCCCCCACCCCCCCCCCCCCCCACCCCCCCCCCCCCCCACCCCCCCCCCCCCCCACCCCCCCCCCCCCCCACCCCCCCCCCCCCCCACCCCCCCCCCCCCCCACCCCCCCCCCCCCCCACCCCCCCCCCCCCCCACCCCCCCCCCCCCCCACCCCCCCCCCCCCCCACCCCCCCCCCCCCCCACCCCCCCCCCCCCCCACCCCCCCCCCCCCCCACCCCCCCCCCCCCCCACCCCCCCCCCCCCCCACCCCCCCCCCCCCCCACCCCCCCCCCCCCCCACCCCCCCCCCCCCCCACCCCCCCCCCCCCCCACCCCCCCCCCCCCCCACCCCCCCCCCCCCCCACCCCCCCCCCCCCCCACCCCCCCCCCCCCCCACCCCCCCCCCCCCCCACCCCCCCCCCCCCCCACCCCCCCCCCCCCCCACCCCCCCCCCCCCCCACCCCCCCCCCCCCCCACCCCCCCCCCCCCCCACCCCCCCCCCCCCCCACCCCCCCCCCCCCCCACCCCCCCCCCCCCCCACCCCCCCCCCCCCCCACCCCCCCCCCCCCCCACCCCCCCCCCCCCCCACCCCCCCCCCCCCCCACCCCCCCCCCCCCCCACCCCCCCCCCCCCCCACCCCCCCCCCCCCCCACCCCCCCCCCCCCCCACCCCCCCCCCCCCCCACCCCCCCCCCCCCCCACCCCCCCCCCCCCCCACCCCCCCCCCCCCCCACCCCCCCCCCCCCCCACCCCCCCCCCCCCCCACCCCCCCCCCCCCCCACCCCCCCCCCCCCCCACCCCCCCCCCCCCCCACCCCCCCCCCCCCCCACCCCCCCCCCCCCCCACCCCCCCCCCCCCCCACCCCCCCCCCCCCCCACCCCCCCCCCCCCCCACCCCCCCCCCCCCCCACCCCCCCCCCCCCCCACCCCCCCCCCCCCCCACCCCCCCCCCCCCCCACCCCCCCCCCCCCCCACCCCCCCCCCCCCCCACCCCCCCCCCCCCCCACCCCCCCCCCCCCCCACCCCCCCCCCCCCCCACCCCCCCCCCCCCCCACCCCCCCCCCCCCCCACCCCCCCCCCCCCCCACCCCCCCCCCCCCCCACCCCCCCCCCCCCCCACCCCCCCCCCCCCCCACCCCCCCCCCCCCCCACCCCCCCCCCCCCCCACCCCCCCCCCCCCCCACCCCCCCCCCCCCCCACCCCCCCCCCCCCCCACCCCCCCCCCCCCCCACCCCCCCCCCCCCCCACCCCCCCCCCCCCCCACCCCCCCCCCCCCCCACCCCCCCCCCCCCCCACCCCCCCCCCCCCCCACCCCCCCCCCCCCCCACCCCCCCCCCCCCCCACCCCCCCCCCCCCCCACCCCCCCCCCCCCCCACCCCCCCCCCCCCCCACCCCCCCCCCCCCCCACCCCCCCCCCCCCCCACCCCCCCCCCCCCCCACCCCCCCCCCCCCCCACCCCCCCCCCCCCCCACCCCCCCCCCCCCCCACCCCCCCCCCCCCCCACCCCCCCCCCCCCCCACCCCCCCCCCCCCCCACCCCCCCCCCCCCCCACCCCCCCCCCCCCCCACCCCCCCCCCCCCCCACCCCCCCCCCCCCCCACCCCCCCCCCCCCCCACCCCCCCCCCCCCCCAATCCCCCCTCCCCCCCCACCCCCCCCCCCCCCCCCCCCCCCCCCCCCCCCCCCCCCCCCCCCCCCACCCCCCCCCCCCCCCACACAACCCCCCCCCCAACCCACCCCCCCCCCCCCCCCCCCCCCCCCCACCCCCCCCCCCCCCCACCGCCCCCCCCCCCCCCCCCCAAACCCCCCCCCCCCCCCCCCGAATGGCCCCGCCCCACCCCCCCAGGGGGGCGGAAAATGTGGAATGCGCACCGGGCGCAGTTTGGCCCAGCTACTCCTCTGAACATGATGAATTAACCAGAGTGCTGAGCTTGGGCCTGGCTTCAGGCCGCTGCTCAGCAGACCTTGTGTAAGTCTCTTTCTCCTAGAAGTGTTGCATATATTTTTCCTCCATGAGTAGTCTGTCTATATTTTGTGACCCCCAGCCACCTTTGCCATTGAAACAAGCTGGATTGTGCAGCTCATTTCTCACATATTTTAGAAGAAGTGCTATTTACCATTATTGATGATCATATGATGTTCTGTAACTGATTACTGCAGGCTGATTGGCCGAGACACCCTGAAGGAGCATACATGGATGTTAATCCTTTAATTGCTACTTTAAGAAAGGACTATTCCTTTTGCAAGATCACTAAGTACCTTCACGACAATGCACCACTTTCAACTGAAAACCTCTTCAGCTTGGAGAAGAGGGTAGAGGAATGTAAAACTAAAGTCCAGGAACATGCTGAAAAAATAAATTTGGAATGTGAAGAGAAAATGGACCAGGAGCAAGGTATCTAATTCTCTCTTTGGTTACTGGTAAGGCAGAACCAACTATTTCAAGATTTGAAACGCACTCTGATTTTTTTCAAGCTTTGAAACACACTCCCAGTGCTTGTGGGCAGGGGGAAGCTATGGCGGTGGGTGCAGAGAAGGAAGGGTACATGTTTCCAGGCTACTATCTTTTCTGTTCTGCCACCCAGCCACGGAGAGTTGGAGGGACATGCGAACGGCTCCTCTGACCTGCTGGCGTTGCTGGTAAATGCCAGACCAGTTGTGCTGCAGGCAGGTGTCAGCTACGCAGGCGTGGGCAGACATTTCAAAGCACGGGAATCCAAGCAGGCAGGCAGTTTGGGAGTTGTAGCAAACACTGGAATCCAAATGGCAGGTTGGGAGCTATAGCAAGCACAGGAACATCCAGCAAGAAGTGCACTCATTGCACCCAGGCAGAACCAAGCTCAAGGCAGGGCTTATATGGAGAGGTGTGATTGCTGCAGTAGAGATTCTGCAAGGAGTTAGTCTTCCTCCGATGCTGGCTCGGCTATTGTGCCATACCCAGAGGCATAGCTCCAGGGTATTGGGAGTGCGCCCCTGTGGGGCTGTGGTGAGGGCATTCTGGGGGCATTCCGGGGTGGGGGCGTTCTGAGGCGGGAGGGGGGCAGAGGACACACTGGTGCACCGGGCTCTTTCCCCCCTTTCTACCCCTCTGGCCATACCTGGCAGAGAAACGAGCACTCTTCCTTCCTTCGACTCTGTAGCCGCTGTCACTGTCTCCGCCTCCTTTGCACAGCTGGCTCATCACAGGGTTTGATGGAGGACTGTTCAGGTAGCTGACTCTGCTGCCTGAACTTCCTCACAAGCAGAGTGTCAAGCAGAGGCCTTTCACATTGTCTCCTACCTGATCTTTTCAAGGGAAGGGGCCAGCAATTGAAACTGGGCTCTTTTCCATGTAAAGAGGATGCTCTGTTACTGAGCCATGACCTCTTCAGCATAGGGTAAGAGCAGGTGGACTCTAATCTGGAGAATCAGGTTTGACTCCCCACTCCTCCACCTGTGGCAGAGGCTTATCTGGTGAACCAGATGTGTTTCTGCACTCCTGCTGAGTGACCTTGGGCTAGTCACAGTTCTCTCAGAACTCTCTCAGCCCCACCTACCTCACAAGGTGTGTGTTGTGGGGAGAGGAACAGAAAGGAGTTTGTAAGCCCCTTTGACTCTCCTTACGGGACAGAAAGCGGAGAGGGGGGAGTATAAGTCCAAACTCTTTATTTTTTTCTAATCAAAGTTAGCTAAGCTATCATAACTATCCAGTAAATAATGCTGATCTAAGCATGCACAGTAGAAAATTAACTTCACCATGTTAATGCAACTAGAGTGTGTCATTAAATACGGCAGTACAAGCCGTATCGCCTCTGGAGTACATTTAGCCACGATTCCCTACACAAGCAAACAATATGTTTTAAGCCATCCTGCATCCTCTTCGCTGCCTGCATTCATTAATATGCTGGATATTTTGAGCAGAGTCTCCACCGTTACCCTGTTGGGGGCCAGCAATACTTGGCACTTATGAAGAAACAAACCAGATGTGTCCTATTTGATGGAGTTTGCGGTGATCAGAAAATGAGACGCAAAAAAAGCATGGTCTGACTCAGACCTGAAGGGAAACAGGGTTCTGAATGGCCGAAGTGATCTTTAAAGCAGCTTACATATCACCTAAAGATGGGGGAAACATTTCCTTGCGCTATCAACCAGGGGGGTTCGTTTAGGGTTCAAACAAGAGGGGGTTTCATTTTTTTCCCATTTTTTTGCTCACTTCCTGAAGTATCTTTGCTTTCCTTTTGAAGTGGTGTTTGACACATTTTAGTTTGGGATTTTTGTGTCTGCAATCCATCATTAACCCTAATGATGTAATTAGAACGGTTCTGTGGTCTAGATTCTCAGCTGCTGTAAAATGTGACTAATTTAAGTAATGGAAAGGAAATTCATATTCTTCACCAATCTAGCCCATTTGCCAAATATCATGAGTGAAGAATCTTCGGAGATTTTAGGGGCTAAACATTTAGGGCTGTACTTTCTTTTTAGAGGTCCTTTTTGTTTTTGTTTCTGCACACAAGGCTGGGCGGCAATTGGAAGAGGAAAAAATGTTGTGGTGAAAGGGGGGAGTCCTGAACACACACACCCTTCAGACAATCACCCCTTGCTGTAGTTTTTCCCTTCAGATTGCAGTCCCAAATCTTGGAAGTGGCTTAGAATTAAGGAAAAGTTTCTCTCACACTAGTCATGGAAGATTCCTGGACTATGCAAATTTGAAAATAAATTAAAGGGGAGGGGAGGCAAAACGCCAGATCCGAAATTGCAAGTTGGGAGTTAAATCTTTAAATTTGTTGCATCTTTTATTGCTCTCTTCAAGCTGTTGAGCCTTCAGCTACAGATTCAAAGGACATTTCGGTGATAAGAAAGAAGAAAAAGAAAGTGGAGGTAGTTTATTTATTGGTTAATGTACTGTCCTGCACACACAGACTCGCCCTGTTTCCCCCTTTTTAAATATTAATTAATTTTTAAAGGACCCTAACTTTAATGCGGGATGCTGTCAGCAATTGGCAAGCCGGAACCCGGCCTGAATCCACTCAGGTGCTGAGCTTGGGCAGCGTTACCTCTGGCTTCGTCAGCCTGCCTCTGAAACAATCCTGTGAGGTGCTTGGCCTCTTTTTCTTCCCCGCGGTGTGCTGCTTCAGCAGTTGAGGGTTTGAGCGATGCTACTAAACCCTCTGGGTGTCCCCTCCATAGCCCACATGACCAATTAAGTCAGCGAAAGAAGAGACTCGTCTAATTATAATATCCTCTTGTGATAAGCTTCTGTGCTGTGAAATATCAAGAGCGCCGCTTACACAGCACTGTCGAGGTAGAAGAGAAGCCGTAGATTTTCCTGGGCTAAAGAGTTATATCCCACAGAATGCTGTTTTCCTGAAATTAAGGCCACCACATCATTGGTTTCCCAGGACAATAACAGAACTTAGTTCTTTTGACGCCACTTGATAATTATTACTACTTTAGCCGCATGCCGCACCGACCAGTTCTGCCCGCCAGAATTCAGTTAAGTTGCAGCTCGAGAGGGGGGGGGTATTAGCAAGGGGCAATCAAGAAAATGGCTGCTACAGGAACCGGGACTAATCACAAATGGCTGTCATGGGAGGGTGGGGCTAATCACCCACAAAGCGTCTTGGCCTGATGAGGGCAGCTGTTTTTGAACGAATGGTCCCTGTGTAGACCGAAAGGCAGATAAGCTCTTTGCTTTGGGGAAGAGACAGTTTTAAATTTGCATACTGTCTTTTCGTTATCTGTTTTCAGCAATTTGCATTTTTTTATTCTAAACATTGTCAGTAAAGAAGACAAGTTCTGTGTTTTCACCCCCTCCCCACCATGGTGTTTCAATGCCTTTCTTTAAAATGTATTTCAGTTTGATGCAGACATCGCGCAACGTTCAAGGTGTAAAAGAGCAGAGGTAAGTTTACCAAGCTTGTTTAAATGACTTAATGTTACAAAACGTGAGCTGACTGAAAGGTTTTTTGCACCCTAGGTGGACCAGGATTTGATGCCTCTAGTCCACCCATTCAGTGTAGAGAAAAGTGACCAGTCTAGATCAGAGGTCTGCAACCTGCAGCTCTCCAGATGTTCATGGACTACAATTCCCATCAGCCCCTGCCAGCTGAGCATCCGGAGAGCTGCAGGCGCCGCACCCCTGGCCCATTGAACTTCCAGCCTGTAAGAGATGCACGCGTAGGCCCTTTAACAAAGCAGCGCAAATTTGCTTCCCTCTAATCTGGTGTGTGGCTCTGGGCATGTGACAGAGCCAAAGATCTCATCCAAAGCATATATAACAGAGTCAAGCTACAAAAGCTAGCTTAAACAAAATCACATAGCACTCTAACTTGATTTGTCAAGAGAGCTGTCCTGGAATAAGTTGAGTACAACCTTCTGCTTATCCGGGTAATCATTTCAAAGCATGTAGCATCTTTTTTGTTAGTTTGTTTATTGGATTTATATCCCCCCCGTCCCCATAGGGATCAATTTTACAGATATAACTTATATTAATAAAAACATCAATCCAATAATTCACAGTTAAAACAATACCATTTAAGAATAAAACAAGCATCTAATGCAAAACAGTTGAAAGGTGTTAAAAAGTGCTAAAAACTGATGGCAGTAACTAACAAATTTTAGCCTTTGCAAGTGCCGTTTCACAGGTAATAATGCATTTTCTCAGGTTCTAGCGTGTGGAACGAGGTGGGGGTGTATGCAGCTTAACTGTAGAGTGGATTATCTTGCTGTGGTGTAAAGTGAAAGTAACTGTGCTGAAGCTTTCGTCCCCTCCCCTGTATATGTTAGGTATGTACTCCAGAGGGAAGGCCATACTCAATCTCTACAAGGAGACCTTTCACAGGACCTGAAGCAAACCTTTTCTCAGTGCAGTGTTAGGAGACACCTCTTGACAGTTTCTCTTTGGCATCTACTCCAACGAGGCCCTCAAGGCAAAGTCTGAACTTCCAGGAGAGGAATGGAGCAAGGACTTTGCCATTGTTGAGTGTGCCAGACGAGCTGCATATTGTATCATCGAAGGCTTTCACGGCCGGATTCAACTGTGGTGTGGTGGGTTGTGGTGGGTTTTCCGGGCTGCGTGACCGGGGTCTGGTAGATCTTGTTCCTAATGTTTTGCCTGCATCTGTGGCTGGCATCTTCAGAGGTGTATCACAGAGAAAAGTCAACAACAACAACAACAACAACCTTTATTAGGCATTTAAAATAGGCTCTAGTGCAGGGGTGGGCAATTATTTTTTCCATGGGGCCGCATAAGAAACAGAAAATATTGTGGAGGGCCGGGCCAAAAGGCAGGGGGGGCGAGGCGCTTTTGAAAACCCCGCAGAAGCCGGCAGCCAAGGCAACCGGCTTCTGCGGGGCTTTCAAAGGCGCCTCGCTCCCCAGCAAGGCAGGGGGGCCAGTCAGGGTCATCCAGCGGGCCGGATGTGGCCCGCAGGTTGTATAATGCCCAGGTCTGCTCTAGAGCGTTACCAGACATTTATGAAGTACAAATCAAGAGTACATTCAAAACGCAGACAGAAAGACTGTATATAGCAGTATACATTACTTAGAAAGTTCTGTCACTTGCAAAAGAAATTTTGCTACTTGTTTAACTGAAGCTCCACAACAGAACTGTCAGAGTCTGTTTCAGTGCTACTTGTTTCACAACGAGCTGCTTATTGTTTGACATTCTCACTGTTGACAGTGGCACTCACTCACTAGGAATTGCTTACACTCCCTCCATATACTAATTCCAATTATAAGGTTATCTGCCTAAAATAACAATCACTTCATCAATTTACTGTATTTCGCACTTCTGCCTTACGGAAGAGTGTCTAAAATAAATAATTAGGGGACAGTTGTTAAAGCGAATGCCCTTTTTTTGTTTGTTTTAGAATTGCAAGTTCCCAGGTTTCCAGACAAATTATCTCACGGATCTGCCTAATCAATTAGAAGCTGTCCAACTTTGGGATTCAGTTCTAAAAGTCCAAACTATCAAGGTATGTACTTCTTTATTTTAAACAAAATGTCCGTGACCTAAAGTAAGTTAAAATCACTTTGGAAAACAAGCTAATATTTCAGGTGTGGCTTGTGTCCGAAGCAACTATGTATCTTAACTGTTCCTTTGTTTAAATGTTTTATGTGTTTTTGTTTTTCCTGGTGTGCTTTAAAGATATTTGAAAAATCTAGAATCAGAATGGCTTTGTTTTGTTTTTCCTTTAGCAGGCTCGCTTCAGAAGGAGATCCAGCATTTCCCCCCTTCTTTTCTTATGTTCATGATTATTCAAGTGTTTACAGGGTGCTGTGCGGACAGCAGTTTTTCAGAAACTTGAAAGCAGTTTCTGAACTGGCCCTGTTTGTAGAACCCACATGATTTCTGCCCTGCCATGATTTTTGGCCAAACTAGTTTTGCTGGTTTTGGGGGGTGCCTCAGGCAGTACCTGGGAAAAGTGGGAAATAGTTAGGGAGGCTTTCGAAATCCTTCAGCCAAATTCCTCTGTTGGTTTTGAAGTTCTGAGTAACCTCATCTGAAGTGGAACTAAATGCATTAAAAATAATTTGTTTTTTATTTCTGAATTTTGTGCGGGATTCCGTTGTATCTTTTGTCTTTTGTAATGTCATCCGTTGACGTGCATGATAAAACTCTGCAATAAAGCTACCTTGCTGCGAGCGTACATACAGGTCCATCACGATTCTTTTTTGTTTATTGGTTTTCCGTTATGGAGAAATACACAGTTGACCCAGTAAAACACTGCACAAAAACAGTCTTGATTGTTGCTCACTTCAGAAGCACATACAGTGGAACCTCGGTTTTCACCGCTAATCCATCCGGTGAGGGGCGGCGAAAACCTAAAATGGCGTACTCCGAGGTACGCAGTTTGCGCATGCGCAACGCAAATGGTGCACTGGAGATATTCAAAAGTCGCCTCGGAAGCCGACAGAAGCCGAGGCGACCACTGATCTCCAAAGCGACCAAACGGCTGGGGGTGACCGGCAAAGACAGAAAATCTTGATTTCCTTTGTTTTTGTTTCTTTTTTGCAGTGCGGTATGGGAAACAATCTCATACTCTGCTGCATTCTCTCCAGTGAGTTATTCTGGGTTTTGCTGGTGGTAAATTCCATCTATTTTATATGGTATTAAATATCTCTTGTAAAATGGTTTATAATAGATTTTTAAAAACTGATGCAGGGTGGAAAGGGCACAGGCTATAGTCCAGATATAATCAGAAGTAAAACATTCAGATTTTCTCTTCCTCTGTATTTGTATGCCTGTCTATTATTTCCTTTTTAGTCAAGTTCAATCAGGATTTGATAAAATTAGAGATTAATCCTTAGAACATCTTTATGCAGTTAGCTGCCTCATATGCAATCAATTAAACCTTTTCTGTTTAACAGACACATTAAAATAGCAGGTCTGAAAGCAGTGGGGAAAGAGAGCCATGTTCCTGCCAGATTTTCAGATTTTGGGTTGGTGGTGGGAACCACAAAATAGAATCTGACCCTTCTCCAGAATGTAATAATTCTCCAGAAGGGACTGCGCAGTGGCAAAAGGGGGGGGCATGGGTGATTAAACAATACCAAGCGCAGCATCTGTAACCACATGTAGAAGAAGAAGAGCTGGATTTTTTTCCCGTTTCTCTCCTGTAAGGGGCTTACAAACTCCTTTATCTTCCCCCCCCCCACAGCAAACACCCTGTGAGGTGGGTGGGGCTGAGAGAGCTTCAAAGAACTGTGAGTAGCCCAAGGTTACTCAGCTGGAGTGCACAAACTAATCTAGTTCCCCAGATAAGCCTCCACAGCTCAAGTGGCAGAGTGGGGAATCAAACCCGGTTCTCCAGATTAGAGTGCACCTGATTTAACCACTACACCACGCTGGAGTACTTTGGAGTACTTTGTAATACACTAGGTTCATGGCTGCCATATATCTAATCGCCATTCTCAGTGCCTGCAATGGCAATTGGCCGCTAAAAGTATGTGCTGAAATTGCACCTGGCCCCTGTCCTTACGCCTCACCCATATCAGACAAATGCTTGTCAGGCCCAAGTGCTGTCATCCTCACTGACCTGTGGATCAGGGCCCCATGCCTCCAGCTTAGAACAGCGATGCTGCTCTTGCAGAGCAATCCTAAACAGAATATAGTCAAAGGCTTTCATGGCTGGAATCAACTGGGCGTTGTGGGTTTTCTGGACAGGGTGGTTGTGGTCTGCTAATTTTTGCTCCTAATGTTTCATCCACATCTATGGCTGGCATCTTCATGTTACCGCGGGGTAACAGGCTCAAAATATTTAAGCCAAAAAGCTCAAGCCGACAATGAATACAATCAAATAAATATTTTATTCAGGCCAACAACGGGCAAGTTAGCATCAGAGGAGCCACACTAAAATGGCTGCGGTTTCTTACTTTTATAGGATATAGACAGGTTACATCAAAATGGCAGAAAAGAATACACCCCAAAATGCCCTCATCATCAATCAATCATGTAGAAAGGAGGAGATTTTCCCTTTCCCCAAAACATTTGGGGCAGGCTAAAGCCCTTATTGGAAGATATCAGTATTTCACCCTTTGATGTTTGGTGAACTAAGGCCCTGTCTCACCTTATCAGTATTGTTCTTTGTTGCCCTATTTTCCAAAGAGCCTAAACATTTAGCCATGTTCCTTACTCTGTATCAGAAAAGGGCAACCTCAAGGTACTATCAGAGACATTGAGACCTCGAAAACAACTTAGTTCACAAATTCTACAGAAATGAGAACAAGGGGCATTCTTTCAGGGTTGTTACAATTCTGGTTAGCAACAGTGAAAGAACAGCAAGCAAAAAGGCCTGCATGAATTCTTCGGTCAGCAGCTTCATGGTTGCCATCACCCCATTATAGGAAAACTAATGGGGGGAAAGGAGAACAGCCTTACTTATAGATAGAATTAAAACCCTTTACCCTAACTCTGCGCCTAGATTCAGAGGCATGTCATGGTAAGATGTGTTTCACTGTTCCATGGAAAGAAACACATCTTGCTGTGACATGCCTCTGAGGATGCCAGCCATAGATGCGGGAGAAATGTTAGGAGCAAAAACTGGCAGACCCCGGCCACACAGTCCGGAAAACTGCCAGCACCCCCCTAAGCAGACTCTTTCTCAGGTTTATTGGTGGGGCTGAATCCTGCAAAAGTGCTCTCAGAATTGCACTGTAACAGTCCTGACATGATTTTAGATGCATGTAACTCTACATAGGATCACACTGTAGATGTATGCCGAAAGAGGCAACGTTTAAGTGAGAAACTATCCTCTCCCATTGTGCCGTTCCTTTTTCCCATTTATATTTTTTGGAAACGGTGGTTAAATGTTAGTCTGAGAGAATCACTTCAGATTTGTAAGCATGATGTAATTTATGGGCTCCCATTTTTCTGGACAAAGTGTCAGGTTTATTTATTGTGGTAACTATTAATTTCCTGCCATTTGCTCGGGGCCAAGTAGTGTCAAGTACAAGAAGACCTAGACTTAATTTCTCTGGGTGGGGGATGGAGCAGCCTGACGGTTTACAGTCAGTGCGTACGACTTATGCAAGTTACTTTTTGTTCAAATAAGAGACCTTTAAGAATTCTGTGCCGGTTTTTATACTTGCATAAATAAGGTTCCGGAAGCCAAACATTACTTAGGATGTAAAAAATACCCTTCCAAAGTGAAAGCTGGTACTGCAACATTAACCATTTTTAAATCTTATTTAACAACTGCAACAGTTACACAGCAGAAAAACGAAAGCTTGCCTGTTTGAGAAAATGACTATTGAGCTAATAAATTATGCGGGGTCAATTTTGGGGGGCGGGTTATATGAGGTTACAGCTGCGGAGCTGACGAGTATTCTTGTAGAATTAGGGAAAGTATACTATGCAACAGAACGTATGGGTTGAGAAACGTTGCAAACTAAGCTGCTATTGGCTGTATTATCAACATACAATAACAATGTGTAAAAGAAACTCTACATACCCTAAAACCATCATGTACAATATATACAAGCAATTGCTTAAATATGATAAACACAATAAATATTCTGCACGATTCTAATTTTTAAACATCAATTTCCCAATTTGAATGATCACATTCAGTCAGCCCGTGACTGTATCAGAAGTCTTAAAGTGGCTGTAGTCCTCCACAGATCAGAACACCAAGTGCGGCTCATTACGCACGACGTATTTTTCATGTCTGAAGTATTCTTGTTGCCCAATAGTATAGTCCATAATGAAGTATAATTTGTCTTTTAAGCTTTAAGCTCTATGTTTCATGACTGCGAAAATAATAATTTTTAGTGAGATCGGAAGAGCAGTGGTGCAGCAGCACACAGTGTGATAAGACGGAACTTTTTAATAAATAAATTATTCCACACCAGCCGTGACAAAACCCCTTCATACACCAGGAGCAGCAGTGGCGCAGGAGGTTAAGAGCTCATGTATCTAATCTGGAGGAACTGGGTTTGATTCTCCGCTCTGCCACCTGAGCTCTGGAGGCTTATCTGGGGAATTCAGATTAGCCTGTGCACTCCCACACATGCCAGCTGGGTGACCTTGGGCTAGTCACAGCTTCCTGGAGCTCTCTCAGCCCCACCTACCTCACAGGGCGTTTGTGTGAGGGGGGGAAGGGCAAGGAGATTGTAAGCCCCTTTGAGTCTCCTGCAGGAGAGAAAGGGGGGATATAAATCCAAACTCCTCCTCCTCCTCCTCCTCCTCCTCCTCTTCTTCTTCTTCTTCCTCTTCTTCTTCTTAAGTTCATCAACATAGTAGTCATGTAGATGAAGAATCCAGGTAGCGTGTATAATTATTGCAGTAATCTGATATCCATTCTATTTCAAAATATATTTCTGTTTCCGATTTGTCAGATGCATAAGCTGAAGCAATAAATCAATGAGCGATGCTCCTTTGCCCATTAGAAATCTTTCTGAATTTTATTGCCTTCGTTCTAAACTCATTTATGATGAAGAACCACAATCATAGAATCATAATGTTGGGATATAGGCCATCTAGTCCAATCTTTTGTTCAATCCAGGATCAGCCTAAAGCATCCTTGACAAGCATTTGTCCAGCCACTGCTTGAAGACTTCCAGTGAGGGGGAGGTCACTACTTTCCGATTCCACTTTTTAACCACCCTCACTTAAGAATCCTAGGACTCAGGGGTGTACCGCCCAGGGGGACATATGGGGTCAAATGTCCCTGGGTTGTGGCCATTTAGTCACTTGGAAAATTGCCCCCCACACCCCTCCTCCTTCCCCCCAGGTCCATACACTGACTTCAAGACTTGGTGTAAAAAACATTATTTGGCCGTGGTGGGGAGGCAGCTGACCATACTGGGAGGGGCGGGGGGGGCGGGGCGCAGAAAACTCAGATTTTGAACCGGGCTATATTTTCATTAGATATGCCCAGTGGTGGGATCCAAAAATTTTAATAACAGGTTCCGATGGTGGTGGGATTCAAACAGTGGCGCCGCCACACACACGCACCTCCAGTCCCTATTGGGCAGGGAGGTTGCATTAGTAACCCCTTCTCGGCACTCAGAAAAAATCAGTAACCACTTCTAGAGAAGTGGTGAAAACTGGTTGGATCCCACCTCTGGATATGCCTCTGTTAGGACTTCATTGGAAATTAATGAAGTTCTACTTCCTTATTTCATTATAGATAACTGTCTGTCTCTTGTTTTAACAGGGAGTTAATTTAAAAGTTCTGAAGAAACTGTTTTTCTCGGAAGCATCTGTTGCTATTTTACAGGATTGCTTTTGGTGGTGGTTTCTTCAGAAGTTCGAGGTATGAAGAAATTAATCTTTATATTTATCCCCCTTGTGGTTTTTTTTTTTAAAAAATCAGTGTGGATTTGTAATGGTTCTTTTTAAAGAGAGACAACATGGTGTAGTGGTTAAGAGCAGGTGGATTCTAATCTGGAGAACCGGGTTTGTTTCCCCACTCCTCCACCTGAGTGGCAGAGGCTTATCTGGTGAACCAGATGTGTTTCTGCACTCCTACTTTCCTTCTGGGTGACCTTGGGCTAGTCACAGTTCTCTCCGAACTCTCTCAATTCCACCTGCCACACAAGGTGTTTGTTGTGGGGAGAGTTTGTAGGCCACCTTGAGTCTCCTTACAGGAGAGAAAGGTGGGGTATAAATCCAAACTCCTCCTCCCCTGGAGGGCCTGATGGTATCAATCACCTTCCCTTGAATAATTATTAAGGCTTCAGTGGATGATGCTGGCTTAATCCGATGCCCACTTCAGTATCTGCCATTACCAGGGGTTTGGCCATGTCTTGATGCTAGTGCCCCAATTAGGAATTTGCTTCAATTCCTGCTAATACAGTCGGCCCCAAGTAACAAACTGCAGGCTGAGGAAGGGCCACAAGTCCTTTGGTTCCTGCCTCTGGCAAGCTTCTGGGACTTCTGAAAGAGCTTTTGTGCTTAATTGGGGTGTCAAAGTTTGGATATTCCATAAGTGAGAAAGGAAGTGTGACCATACCTGTTTCTGATTGTTTTCAAGCCTGATCAAGAGCAGCAGGACCATCTTTTTGACAGAATATCAGACAGCTTTGTGGCACTTCTGTTGAGTACTCCCAATTACATAAAAGATCCTTTCTTTCAGGTAATGGTGTGCATAATGATCTATACTTTGCAGTTGTGCACATTGCTTCTGCTCCAGTTCTCCTGGACCTTACCCAGTTCTCTGAGAAGTAAACAAAGAAATGTAATTGCTCTGCAGTCCTTTAATGTTGTCTACTGGCTATCAAGGTGTGTCTCTGCTGGAGTGTTTTGCTTTCTAGTTTGCCTTTTCCTACCTCTGTTTAGGTTGCTGAAAATTATTTCTATGAAGACCAGTGGGCCAGGGGCATACCGCCCAGGAGGTCATATGGGGTCAAATGTCCCCGGGCTGCAGCTATTTAGTAACGTGGGGGGCGGAAAATCGCCCCCATACCCCTCCTCCTTCCCCCCGGATCCATATACTGACTTCAAGACCTGGTGCAAAAAAAGTTGTTTGGTTGTGGTGGGGGAGGGTGGCCACCCATACTGGGGCGGAAGGGGACTCAGATGTTGCACCGGGCTACATTTTCCCCAGATACGCCTCTGCCAGTGACCTCTGCCAAACTGTGCCTTCCTGTTAGTTGGACACACCCTATCCTGCCCATCATCATGCTTGTGTTTTCCTGTTCTGCTTCATAGTGGGGAAGAAAGGGACAGGGAAATGCAACTGTAATTAAGTCATGCAACACATTGTCACACACACACATACACACACACCTTCCCAGAAAGTCTATTTTGGACTTTGGGTTATACGGTCACTGGTGCTGTGCAAACAGCTGTCTTTGGGCGATCTACTGCTTTGGTCTTCTGTGGTTTGTGTTAGTTGTTGGGATTTTCTTCCTGGATCCTGTCCCTGCTTGCCAATATACCTGACAGATTCAGTTTGCACGTTGCTTGGCGAGGCGTTAAGCTACTGTGCTTTCCGCATACTTTGACAGAGCTGGTACTCTCCCGCCACCCACATAATGATTCAAACGTGTTTAAATTTTCTGAGTCCACTATTTATTTTGCTTGCTTTTTATATGTAGTCCCTGCCAGCTTTTAAAACGCTGTTACAAAGCGTAAATTAAACTTAATTCATCTTTTGGCAGATGTATCCTGACTGCTTGTCGCAAGCCATCTATCTTACTTTTTGCGAAGCTTTTCCCAAGTCTCATTTTGGTGATATGTTTAAAGATGAACTAATGGATTTAATTTTCCAGTGGATAAGAGGTACTGCGATATACGTTTTTTCCTCTGAATTCCTTGCTGTTGAGACTTTTCAGAAAGATCCTTTCTTCATGTTTGCTCACCCATCAAACATTAGCTATCTTGCCATCTTGTACATGTATTTGTTTATATTTCTCCCCTGCCCTTCCTGCAAGGAGCTTGAGGTGACACATGTAGTTTCCCCCTCCTCCATGTTACACCAGCCATCCTGAGAGATAAATCAGGTTGAGAGACTGGTTGTTGTGGGTTTTCCGGACTGTGTGGCCGTGGTCTGGTAGATCCATCTACCAGACCACGGCCTCACAGCCCGGAAAACCCACAACAACCAGTTGAGTCTGGCCGTGAAAGCCTTCAACAATACACAGGTTGAGAGAGATTGGCTGGTCCAAGGTTACCCAGAGAGCTTTAGGACAGGAGGAATTTAAAGCCAGGTCTCTCCCAGGCCTATGGCTCAATGGGAGAACATCTACTTGATGTGCCAAAGGTCCCAGGCTCAATCTCTGGCATCTCCTTGCAACAGTGACTTCTAGGGAGGCCACACCAAACCATCAGTGTGCGGGGTGCCCAAACAGTACCGAAAATTTGCCGTTACTAGGAATCCCTCCTCCACAAGACACATTTGCCACTTTTTTTTGGTCTTCAGAGACAATTTTGTTTCAGTGGCTTACCATTCATGTTGACTTTAATGGCGGTAGTGCGGAGTTGCATCTTTGTTTTGTAAAGCTCTGCCGGTTTATTCATCTGTTCACTAAATGCTGCACGTATGTTAATTTTTTATTGTGATGTCTGTTAAACAAGCTATGTACAATCGCTGCAGGTTTTATGGATCTTACAACAGTTTAACAAAAATATTTTAAATAAATGTAGCACAACTGTCTGAAGTCAGTAAAATTCGGGCCCTGCAAAATATTCTTTTTCCAGAATACCCACCCAAAACTTCCAGGTGGAGACTGTTTGAAGGGCAATAAATTAAGAATACCTCCAGCAGGCTAACAAAGCAGCCCTTCCACTCCCCAAAAAGAAACATGTATGTTGGCCGGGATGGGGTGGGGGGCTGAAGAAACACAAAAGTCTTGTCAGGTTTTTTTAGAACATTATTTTCTGCTTTGCAGGTTTCAAACCACAGAAATTTGCTTGGAAGAAATGGAATTTATTGTGCTCGGAAAAGCCTGCGAACCACGTCACAAGAAAAGAATCTGTTGCTCCATCATTCCTCAGCCTTTCACCTAAAGGAGGGTCAAAATCTTGTAAGTACCAGATAAACGTGAGCTGCTGGATCCTTTTTGGTATGCAGGGTATGGCGGGATCAAACTTTTAAAGCCTGTGTCAAAGTGATTGATCTTATTCATACCTAAGATTTATCAATTTGATGCACGGGGTGAAAATATATAATTTGATATTTGAAGTATCTGCATGGAAAATCTAATGACTGAAAATGAATACTTGCCTGGGATCGTGTCTGAGAAACCACATTGACTAGCCATGACACAGACTGCCTTAATTTATTTAGCAAGGGACTCTTGAAGACGATTGAGCGCTTCATGTGATTCTCAACGTGTTGGTCCCATTCTTTGTCTAGTTACGTATCTGAAATGGCTCCCTGTTATGTCTCTTGCACAATTCAAGGTGCTATTTTTGAATCTTTAAAATAGTAAACAATTTGAATCCTGTGTGCTTTGGAGATGTTACTTTCCCATGTCTTAGTCATGGTCCAACACCAAAATCTGATTTAGCTTTGCCTCATGGACTCCTCCTTTCCTTTGCACAATCGAATTTCATCCTGTATTTGCTGGTTCTCAGCAAAGTATAGTTTGCTCTTTATGGTTCGCCTGAGAAACAGAATGGAAACTACAGTCTGGGTTTGTGGTACAGGACATCTGAACTGAGCTATTGTGATTTCTTAAATCCGTAAGAATTACCTCTTCATTTTCACGTCTGTGTGCCAAGTTGGATAATGAAAACGTGCAGAATGATGTTCTGTGGAATATCCATTCCTGGATGCTTGCCTGTGTCTCTTTCTAAGCAAGTGTAACATCTCCTTTTTGAATCTTTAGATTTTCTGATTACGAGCTACAAACTTTTTGAGTGAAGTATGGAAACCAGTGATGTCTGGGAATTCTTTGGCACCGATGCCGTGACTGTCATCAGTCTTTGAGCATTTGCATTCGGGAACCTCTAAAAATTAGTGAGCACAATTCAACTCTAGGTCATGAACATGCAGCTCAGACACATGCCTGGTAACGAGGTTTAATAAATAATATTCTGACCTTTAGTTCTGCAGGAATATAAACAGCCCATCCAAATCTTGTGAGGCAAAAAACAGCTTACAGTAAGTGGATTCCAGAACTCTTCAGAATGCCTTTGCTTAGGTCAGGGGTCTGCAACCAATTGGCCATTCTGGCAGGGGGTGATGGGATTTGTAGTCTATGAACATCTGGAGAGCCGCAGGTTGCAGACCCCTGGCTTAGGTGGTAACCTGTATGTTTGCTTGATGAGTGTGCTAAGAATAAAGTAAAATGACAAACATTGCTAGAAAGGTGACATATCCAGAGATTTCCTCCCAGGTATAAGTTGGAAATAGTTGCCAACTGATATTTGGAGTGAACACATTCTGGTTTGAAAGATCCTGGGCTCTGGAATAACATATCTTGTGAAAAACAGAAACATTTTCTACATTATGACCTCGTTTCTTCATCCAGAAGTTTAATTAAAATGTTTATTTACATCTTCTTATGTTAGTACTTTTGAACATTTATTTTTAATTCACCCCACTCTCTTTATCTGGAAAATTCCCAATGAATAGTTTTCAGATTCTCGTGTGTTATCCAGTGTCTTGTTTTCTTCACACTAATATGCCCCGAAATCTTTATGTTAAACATTCTGAGCAGAAAGTCCGTACATAAGGATAAACTGGCCGCAGAGAGTTAATACCTACCTTCCAAACAAAATTGGAGGCAATCTCCCTTTTTAGGACTGGAATGTAAGCTGTTATAGAATTTCAGTTCTTGGAATGTTTCATGGTTTACAGGCAAGCTACCCTCAGCCAGTCTATTATTAGATTATTTTCAAGGACATAGACTTTAATGAGTGTTTTTCTTGGGAATATTTGTTGCAATCCTTTCATCCGTATTGTAAAATACATATTTTCTACAAATCTTTGTGCTGGGTGCTTTTGAAAGCAGGCTTAAATAGTTTGTGTAATTCTTTGAAAATGCACGTGCCGGCATTTGTAATGTGTTGGTTAACCCCAATTAAAGAACCTTTTCAGCAGCTTTACTACCTGTTACATTTATTCTGTGTAGTAGTAGCAAGCCTTTATTGGCATAGACAACAGTACAACAATAGTAAAAAACTGATTTAAAAACATATACAATACAGGAAATAAATGTTAAGTGGAAGGAAATCTACTGGCATTTAGTAATTTCCAGGAGAAAGTCTGCCACTATCATACAGAGAGAAGGATCAGGATTGTCCAGCAAGTAGTGTAATCTAAATAAATCGGGGAGATTGAGTAAATATAAAGGAGTAAGATTCACATACTTGGATCTGATTTCCTTGAATCTGAAACAGTGTAGTAATTGGTGGGCCAGAGATTCAACTGAGCCATCATTACATGGGCACAATCTTTTAGCCTTTTCTTGCTTGTTAAATCTGCCATGTAACAAGGATGAAAATAAAGTCTGCACCATAAAAGATGAAGTCTGCACCATAAAATAACGGAATGAATGAGAGCATTACTAATACTGTACAGCAGTGATTCCTAACCTTTTTTCACTTGTAGCCCCTTGGCCACCCATTTCCCTAAAATTGTGGCCCCATATTAGCAAACCCATTACATAATTTTTTCATGTACCCCCCAAACACTGTGGCACTTACACCCGAGGGTACACATACTCCAGGGTGGGAACCATTCCTGTACAGAAAGAATAAATGTATTCTTTTGCGGTGATTGAATATGTTTATTGCGTCAGTGTAGAAAGGAGGAGTATGCATATATGCTCCTGATGAAAAGATACTGACCCCAAACATAAGTTCACACCATGTCAAAGTTTGCAATGTCAGGAAATGAATTAAATTTCATAGGGCGAAATACAGAAGAAATGTGGTGGTCTTGTACAATACCCGTTTGTTTGCGTGGGGCTTGCCCTGGAAATGTGTTTGGACGATGTGGTCAGAGTTGTGCTCACACGTAATAGACACACACTGCTGCTTATTCAGACAAATTCCTCAGGAGATGCGAGAAAATTCAGTTTTGAATGTATGCGACAATTAAAGGAACTAGAAGGGGTCTGCAACCTGCGGCTCTTTCAGCCTTATACTGCGGCTCTGCGTGGCCTGGAGGTCGGAGGATAGCATGGGCGTGTCCCTCCAGGAAAGGTGAGTGGAGGGGCCAAACTGGAGCCGCCTCTCCGGCTTGGTAGATCTTCGTGGCGGTCCAAATGGCTCTTTGAGTGGTAAAGGTTGCTGACCCCTGAACTAGATGGAACACTCCAGTAACCAAACTTGCACTCAGTTTTTTAAAGTTAGCTGTACTTAAAAGGATGGCAGCAGACCTGTGCTTTAGGGTTCCTGATGGCAACATTTTTCCTAGCGAGGCTCAGGCAGTCTAATCTGGGGGGGTGAGCGTGGGGAGAATCCCCCTCTGCAGCTTGTGCAAGGGGCAGAAGCACCAGCAGGGGGGTTACTTACCCAGGTGGCCAACCTGGAAGCCACCACTTCCCCCCAGGCCCGCTGATGCAAAACACTGCACTGGCGTGGCCAGGGGCAAGCCAGGAGGTGGAGTCTACCACAGTTGGCCTCCTCTGCCCACTTGCCTTCCGTGTTCTGGTGAAACTGGCAATAGAGACACAGCACGTTTTGGTGGCGTATCTCCATTGTCCCCTGTGGGGTTTTGGGGTTTTTTTCCCCTTGTTTCTTTTTGGGACTTCCACTGCAGGAAAACCCTTTGGAAGGGATGGGATGGCGCTGTAGTGGCATCGTCCCTGCCCACTCGGCCCCTCCGGATGGGGCTGCAAGTAACCTTATCTAGAAAAAAGTAACAGGGAAAGATACTAGGGTTTTTATATGGGAGCCCTGACTGGGAAAAGACCACAGCACCTTTTCCCCACTTCCGCTCCTCTGTTCTGAAACTCGCTTGTAACCAGCTTTCTGTCATGCAGTCTGTGCTGCACTCGTGTCTCGACGAACTCTTCAGCCCTGTTAAAACCAACAAACGTTAAGGAACGCAGCTAAGTACTTCATTCCTTTGATGTTAGCAGAACTTAGATGTGCCCGATTTTCCGCAGGTCGCGCGTCGCTCCGCCAGCTTGCTTATCCTTCGCAGTATGCTTTTCAAGCGTGGCAAGACAGGAACACTTAGTTGGTACAAGCTGCAGTAGTTTTCTTTGATTAGTACTGATTTATTCTAGTAATATAATAAATGTGTCGCAGCTGTGCACATAGTCTGAACCTTTAATTACAAACAGTGGTTTGGAGGGCGGCATGGGAGCTGGCACTGATAATCATAAATAGCACGTTGACAATCTTATGTAAGTGGGATATTCGGCGCGGTGTTTCCAGCACACGGAAGGAAGAAGGATGCCCTGAAGAACATGGGACACGATCTTGCCAAAACTTAGCGCTTGGAAGCGTGTTGCTTTTCGGAGGGAGCGTTTGGCTCTGTCTCGTTAAATCAGTGGGGTGCATCCAACCATCTGCTGACTTCAGGAGTTGGGCTTTCTCACTTCCACCTCCTGTCGGGAACTGTGGAGCTCGCTATTTCGTTTCTGGGGGTAGAGGGTCAGTCTAAGGACTAGCATGGCGGCCAGATGTAGAGAGGGAAGAGAAAATTGCCTTCGCCCCCCTCTTTGGCAGACGCAGATTGCATTTCTCACGGAGGAACTGCACGGTTGGATACGCCCCACTGGATTTTACCTGTATTGGATTATACCAGTGCTGAAGGGTGCAACGCAGTTGCTAGTTTTTACACTCAGCTCCCTTGGAGCTGTTCTTGGTGCCGTGACAGCAATAAAAGCTGGAAAGGTAGCTTGAACTTATTCCCGATTCCATCCCCAAATGTTCACCATCTGTTCCTCAATGGCAGATGCCCCAGTGCGCCTTCGTTCAAAAACCACACCGAATATCTTAGGCTGGCTTCGTCGGATGCTCGTTAAGTGTGCTTTCCTAGTGTTGCGTGTGTTTTAAAGAAAATGAAAGAGTATTGATTCTTCTGAAGTTCTGTGTGCCTTTGTGCACACCATTAACAGAAGGCACTGAAAGCAAAAAAGAAATAGACTATCAGGCGGAATCTGGCTCCTCACAGATTATTTCTGCTCCTAGACGGCAGTGCTCCCTAGTGAAATGATTTGGCCTTCTGCATATTTCTTAAAAGGTGAGAGTTGAATGGAATCCAAATGTGATCAGAGCACAATGCGGCAAGACACTGGGGGTGGTTTCTGCATGGTGACACGTTTGTGTGGTTTCCCTGTTGCTGGTTCAGTGCAGCAGTGAGGGGGCTTCCACACGGGCAGTTTCCTCTTTAGTTTCTCTGCTGCAGCCACTCGGCAGGAAGCATCCCCCCCTCCACCCTGGGCAACGGCGGTTTGATCTTTTTTTTTTTTTTTTAAAAAGGAAATTGCACATTGTTTTATCAGCATAATGTTATCATGATCTGTATATCAGGTTCTGTCAATTCCCAGCTTTCAGTTTTTAAGTCTCTAACCATTTTGTGGCAGAGCTGTGCCTTTTCTCTTATATCTCTGCAATGAAAGAGGTTAGAGACTTTAGGAATTCAAAGAACCTGATAGCTACAGTGTTGTATCAATATAACAATATTCAATTGCTGATCCCCTACCCCCAGGTGGCTGGTGGCAGGCAAAGAAATGGCTGCCCCTTTGACAGGCAAAATGGCTGTCACTGGACGGGAAAATCCAAACTTTCTTACACGGCAGCCATCCGGGCTTTACTCCAGCCTTTCCCAAAACGTTGCAGTATAGCAGGCATGAGAAAGTTTGAAGAAAGTTTGAGGGAAACATGGGAGGTGAGTGAATGGCCACAATGCTGTGGGGAAGGAGGAAAAATCCTCTTCCCTACAACACTGAACCTGGGACAGATACTCCATGTTGAAATGGCCTCGATGTCATCTTGTACCTGTGCCTAGAACACCACACTGTGCCTCTGAAGCTCCCAAAGCTGTGCACATGGAACTCAATTAGTAAAGTTGCCGTGACACCCATCTGCCCTTCGGCAGGGACGTTGCAGGAGAACCGAATCGGGCCTCTTGCCCTCCCCAAAACAGCTGATGGACATGATGGCAAGTCTTCCAGTCAGGGCTCCCACTTGAGCAGCACCCCCTAGAGGAGGAATTGCACTTTGCAATGCCTTTTTCCTTGTTTGTCTTCTCACTTGACTGGATATATACACGCAGAGAGCCAGCATGGCGTAGTGGTTAAGAGCAGGTACACTCTCATCTGTAGAACCGGGTTGGATTCACCACTCTGCTGCTTGACCTGTGAAGGCTTATCTGTTGAACCAAATTAGCTTGGGCACTCCAACACATGCCAGCTGGGTGACTTTGGGCTAGTCAGTTTTCCAGAGTGCTCTCAGCTTCACCCACCGCACAGGGTGTTTGTTTTTTGGGGGGGAAGGGAAAGGAGATTGTAAGCCCCCTTGAGTCTCCTTACAGGAGAGAAAGGGGGGTATAAATCCAAACTCTTCTATTTCTTTCTCCAGGGGTTCATGCCCTCAAGCTGCGCTGAGCCAAGAGCACATAATGTGGATTAATTGGGATCAACGTCGCCGTCCTAGGCCAGTTCCGCCCAATCACAATGCAATTTATGCTGCAAATCTGGGAATGCCAGCAACCCGAACTGGAAAGGAGAAAACGGCACTAGGTATTTTGCATTTGTGGGCTGCTCCATCGGCGAGACTTCCATGGCGCGAATGGCTGTGGGCTGTCGTTTTTGTCTGCCATCCAGGACACGTTGGCAAGCGTGTTGTGTACTAGACTTCATGTCTGGTCATAAAAGGTGGGGGGGAGGCAGCCTCTGAGCCAGACTGTGTTGTTGTTCCTTCCGAATCAAAAGCATATGAAACAAATGCAGCTTAATAAGGATTTTCTTTTATAAATAACATCAACTTAAAATAATTTTAAAAAACAATAACGTTCATCTATAACTTAAAATAAAGTTTAATGCTGTAACAGAGAAAAGCATGAATAACGGTGGGAGAAATATCAGAAGCCATACGCCCTAACAGGAATTATATAAAAAGATAGGTTATGTTACATTTTTTTTAATAAAAAAAACCTGTATGATGTTGTCTGAATTTGTCATTATATAAAAGGATATTTTGAGGAAAGTGAGATGAAAGTACATTTCCCTTATTAATATTATTTTATATACACTATTTTGCAACAGCGTTCAGAGCAGCGTTCGGCATTTCGACAAATACATGTGAATGTCTTGCAATGGTGCAGCCTCTATCTTCCAAACTAGCTTTATTGTCTGAATACCACAGTGACCAGTGTTCTCTTTTTAGCACTGCGGAGTCCATAATACTACTGCTCAGTTCTCCAACGAGTACTAACGAAGATTTGCATCACCATCCCAGCAGCCTTCAAGTCCGACGTATTTTACACAAACATTTTTTCATCTGCTTTATTATTATTATTATTATTAATATTTATCATTATTATTTATTATTATAGCAGCCAAGTTTAATGAAGCAGATAGGTTTATTTTAAATAAAAAAATACCGTCAGATAATCAAGTCACGACTTAGACGCTTCATTAAAGAGTAAATTTTAACTTAAGGATTCGCGATGCTACTCTTATACTAAACGTTAAGGATTGTACAACTTTTTACAACTTTTTACAACTTTTAGTTACTAAAATCTGATTTTGTGTATATTTTTCAATTTTCTTTTTCTTAAAGGCAGTCTTAAAAAATAAACATAAACGCGCAAGTCCAGCTTGTTCAGTGTTTCAGTAGTATTCCAGCTTCTCCTTCTTGCACTTTCAAAACGTCCCCCTTTTTAAAATGAAAAAAAAAATTGGGCTGGAAATGGTTCTCCGTCGGCAAGATGTAATTAGGATACCGCACGCGGGAGGAAATGGGAAGCTCCGTCTTCCTTGCTTGTTCTTTGGCCTCTCTTAGGGGCACCGTTCTGTTTCAAGGCAATATACATCTGCTTCCCTCTGTGCGTCCAGTTTGCTGACGCGTATGTGTTGTAATGGTTTTCTTCAATCAGCTCTATGAAGTTGCAGTCCTCATTGCACACTTTCTGTTGAAAAGAGAAAAGAAAAGAGCAATGAGACGGGACTGAGATGGTTGCTGGGGGAAATTGTGTCTTGTAGAACAAAAGCATCTGCTGTGGAAATTGCATTTGGAGCTGTGTTTCTTAGGTCGTTTTCCCACTTACCATCTGGTGCGCTCTTCTGTTGCCAAGTAGCGCGGGGGCCCCCGGCACTCCCCACTACAGGGGCGGCGACAACGCAGCTGCCCCGACGCTGTCGCTCTCGTGCCCCCTCAGCGCGCGTCATTCCTGGTGCTCCACAAAACGGTGCTCCTCAAAACGGTGGGGAAGCCCGGGAGCGCGCCAGAAATGACGCGTGCATCAAAGGGTGGTCATGGTAAGTGGGGAAACGACCTCTATCTAACAGTTAACTGTCGTTCGTAGGGTTTTTTTGTGCCCTTTAAAGGGGAACGAGTTTCATTAGAATCAAATTCTCATCTAGTGTAGTACATTTGTAGATTTCCCATCTCATGTTACATTGTGTAAGCAAGGCCAAAATCTTTTTGGAGGATTCTGCATCAGAGGCTTTTGGTTGTTTGCATAAAATGTCATCTGCTGCAGGGCCGTCTTAACAGCATTATAGGCCCCTAGATAAAGCAGTGTGTGAGTTATGTGCATGTACATAGTCATGTGGTTGCAGAAGTGACTGTGCTACTAAATTGGATAAATTGATAAACACTGTGCCAAATGCCAATGCCCACTTGTTAGCGTAAAAATTACCATTAATATTGTTCATTATCTTTAGTAAAACACATACTATGTATTTTCCAATAAATAGTTTGGTATTTGTTTGTTTATTGACAGCAAGTCACAACATACATAAAGTAACATTGGACCCCTATCCTCATGGGGACCCCCCCCCCCCCGGGGCAACTGCCCAGTGTTCCCATGCATTAAGACGCCCCTGATCTGCTGAAACAGGGTTCTGCATTTAGCTGCGCTGTACACATAGATGGAATGGGTCAGGAATGTGGTGAACACTGCACTCAACAGCAACCTAGATGCAGGAACCATAACTCAAGGGTGGGTCCCATTTTTGGCCCAAGGTCCAAAAGAAAAATGCCGTGACTACTTGTGGAAATGTTGTGGGAAGGAGCAGGGAGGAACAGTACTTGACTAGATATCTGTGGATGCATCGTACTGGTGGGAAAGCATTGAGTGACAGAACTGTTTTTCAAGGCAAATACATACGTTAGTCCACTAAACTCAAGCTAGACAGTTAATTGTGCTAGTACCTTTCCGTAGAGTTTCCCCGACTTGTTCATGGCTAGAAAGTATTCGCTTGCCACTCCTTTGATTGCCACGATTCCAATTGCCACCGTTCTTATTTCGAGAATACCTGCAGAGAACAACAGTGAGATCTGTCATGTCTCTGTTCTGCTTCTGATGAAACACCACAAGGTTATTCGCTATAAAAATGCTATAGATTTTTTTTTTCTAACGATGAGCACGGGTTTCTTTTAAAGCCTTTTGACATAACTTCAGTCATGACTCGTTCCTTGATGTTAAGAAATGGGCAAAATCTGAGCCCTGGAAGATATTTTATTTTATTTACTTTATAGATTTAGAGAGAAAGGCAGACTACAAATAACTTAGATGATAAAAAAAAGATAACCAGTGAGCAATGCAGTAGGACTAGGATTATAGAATTAGAAAACAAGGTGAACAATAAACTAGTGTAGGTTTTACTATAAACAATACCAAAAGAGGATTGTAAGGGAAAGATAATGCATAAAAGCTGGTGATATCTGCAATAATTATTGCAATGGAATGCAATCCTCCATTATAAAAGTGCTTCCTGGGCTGCTTGTTATGCTAAAGCAGTGGTGGGATCCAAAAATTTTAGTAACAGGTTTCCATGGTGGTGGGATTCAAACTGTGGCATAGCGCCAATGGGGCTGGGCGGGGCATTCAAGGGGCGTGGCCAGGCACTCCAGAGCAGGGCATTCCTGGGTGGGGCTGTGGCAAGGATGCGCCGCTGCGCCAGTCCTTGGGCTGGAAATGAATGCACGCAGGCACAGGCTGCCACGCACGCCGGTGCACCTCCTGCTAGACTGCTTCAAGTTCTGCGCGCTACTGCTGAGAGGAGGGGCGTAACTAAGGCAAAAATCACGTGGCAAAATCGCCAATTAGTAACCCCCTCTCGGCACACACACATAATTAGTAACCTACTCTTGGGAACCTGTGAAAACCTGCTGGATCCCACCTCTGTGCTAAAGGTCTCGTTTCAGTAAAAGCACCCTCTTGAAAGCAGCAGTTTTGTGCCTTCTGCAGAACGTGGGATCCTTTCTGAGCTCTTCACTCAGGCCATTCTATGAGATAAGAGCCAACACTAAGAATGCACATGAAAGTACAGCTCCGACCTTCCTGTTTGGAGGGTGGAACTGTGTGATATTCGTACGTTATGAATTGAAAATATCGAAGGGTTGCTTTCAGAGGGGAACTTCCCAGCAGTTTGTCCCTTTAGCATACCTAAATTATGTACATCTCATTCATTCATTCGATTTCTAGACCTCCCCTTTGGGGAGGCGCACAAACTTTTCACACTAGCGTTCAGAGGCATATTTATAAATATTCCAGTTTTTTATTATGCTCTGAAGAGATTTGCATGGTTTTTTAAAAAAACTGTTTGTTCCCTCTGGAATGAATGTGCATGGATTTTAACGTTAGTGCCAAGAGCACAGTGAACCTTTAAACTTGCAAATGATGAAAAACAGACACAGCGATTACTAGAAGATAAAGTATCTGTCTGACCTTTATGGACTTTGAAAGCTGATAAACACTGAAAATAAGATATAGCTGTATCTCAGAAACAAATGAAATTTACTCGTGGAACTCCACACACACACACGCAGAGACACCCAACAGATGTGTTTAACCCGTACAGTTTTTGGCAGCAATTATATTTTTTCCTCCAGAGTTGATGTAGGATGCTCCCTGATCTAGCAAGGGAGTCATAGAATCATAGAGTTGGAAGAGACCCCAAGGGCCATCAAGTCCAACCCCCTCCAATGGAGGAGCGCACAATCAAAGCACTCCTGACAGATGGCCATCCAGCCTCTCTTTAAAAACCTCCAAATAAGGAGACTCCACCACACTCCGAGGTAGTGCATTCCACTATTGAACAACCCTGACAGTCAGGAAGTTTTTTCTGATGCTTTTCCTTCACCTTGAACCCATTACTCCTGGTCCTAGTGATCTTGGACTTTTGAAAGCTTACACTCTGGAAAAAGTTGTTGGTCCTTCAGGTGCTAGTGGACTCAGATTTTGTTCTACTTCTGCAGACTGACCCAGCTACCAACCTGAAACTATCTTCAATTGAATGAGTTTTTCAGGTTTTAATCTCTTAAACAAATTATCATGTCAACCATGATATTTCAGAAATCATAATGTGTGCCTGTAAAGCAATTCATTTCTTTACAGGCCTAGAATAGCTCTAAGGAATGTCCTGGAAAATGTCAGCATTGATGTGCAAATTAATACAGTGATGGGAGGCTTACGTCATTGGTTGAGATGTCCTAGTAAACATTGGAAATGATTGCATCACAAAACATATTTTGCTTATTTACTAATCTGCCTTAATAAATGTCTCCTTTTAAGGATAATGGATGGGAGCAAGAATGAAATTTGATGACTAGTTTGGTTGTCTTCAAGAATAATCTGAAATTTGCCAATGATCCTAATGTTTGGTACACTTCTAAGCAAGATTACACCCTTTAAAGTCTATCGATGTCAGTTCAGAACTGTTCTAGGATATTTACCAAAACATTATGGTTATTAATCTAGTTCCCTGCTCCCAAAGAAGATGGTGTTGGAGTCTTTCAAATACTACTGCAAATTGTTGTTGAAAATAGTATGGCTAAGCCTTAGTTGAATGGGGAGAGGGCTTGTTTCAAAGAAAAAAAATCCCATATATATTTATTTGGAGAACCTTTGGTGCTTTTTGATAGACCCTGACTGTAGATTATCTCTGAGGTGCCATTCAGATAAATGCTGAAATTTTAAAGGTTCATTTTAAAATGCAGCTTTAGATCATAAGAACTGGGTTCAGCAAAAGCTCTGGTAAAACATCCCTAATTGTTGACGATGACTGATTTTATTTTTCAAGATGGTTTTAATTTGTGATTATGGTTAAAAATGCGCCTGCCCATGTGGCCTCAATTTCGTTATCTTAATGTAAATCTAAGGATAGCAAAACGGTGTTATGTGCAAATATCTTTTGAGATCGTACATGAAGTTTCTCACAAATTATTATGGCCCTAATGTGATATCTTTGTTGTTCACATGGAAAGCTTCTCCTGACGCATGCAGCTCGGTTTGCGTTTGAATCCCTCTGCGCTGTTTTAGAACTTTTTTCAATATACGAATTAGTTCATAGAATCATAGAGTTGGAAGAGACCCCGAGAGCCATTAAGTCCACCCCCTGCCATGCAGGAACACACAATCAAAGACTCCTGACAGATGGCCATCGAGTCTCTCTTTCAAAACCTCCAAAGAAGGAGACTCCACCATGCTCCGAGGTAGTGCATTCCACTGCTGTTCATTTTAAATTGTTCATGGCAGTATCAGTCTATTGAGTGTGGCTACATATACTTAAACAATTCCCTGAATAGAAAAGAGTTCCAGGGACAGCCAGTTATCCAGTCTGCTTCCTTGCACAGGCAGAATAATGCACTTTCAATCCACTGTCACAATTGTTTGCAAGTGGATTTTGCTATTCCGCACAGTAAAATCCAGCTTCAAAGTGCATTGAAAGTGGATTGAAAGTACATTATTCTGCATGTGCGGAAGGGGCCACTGTCAACTTTTGGTGTTTAAATAATAGAAGCTGGCCAACTCCTAAGGCACGCGACCCCAGTGTGTCCATCCAACCTCAGTAAGTCCCATGGGCTGTGTCACACTCATTTGTTGCTCTTTCTTTCGCGGTTTATCTGGTGTTCAAAGCAGGAGAACCAAAGGGATGGTTTTATTTCAGATTAGGTCAGACTCAATCTAGCTTGGTCAGTCCACCATCTCGTAGTACACAATGGTTGCATTAACTGTTCGCTAGCCATCTTCAACTAGGTGTTTATCCTGTTTGCTAACGACCTTGAATGACGTGTTCACATTGCAAAAACCATTAGTGAGTTAGCCAGTCCATTTTCTAGCCTTCCCCAGATGGAGCTGGTTGTGGAGCTAGGCAGGCAGGCAGACAGGCAGGCATTGCCAGCTACTACTGGTGTAGCATCAGGTGATATTCTCTGGCAATTAGCAAGTAATTTGCATGACAAAGATAGATAACAATTCACTTTTATATGCTTGAATAGCATTTCTATTGAGATGGGGGGGTCGGTTCCCCCCCCCCTGCACCCCCCCCCCCCCCCGGTAAAAACATGTAACTCCATGAAGTCAACAACCGATCCCAAGCAATTCAGTTGGGTTGCCTATGTGTGTAACTCCAAATGTGGCCGGCAACATTCTACTTTATGCAAGAGCTAGGTCACTATAAGCTTTACTGAAGACTTTGCGTTATCATCTCCCAATCACTCCAGTGTGTTTTCTCCCTTTCTTTCCAAGAAGGCAACTGTTGGCTAGAGCCCATCCATCCACTTTAGCAAGTTAAACATTATACAAGAAACAAAAAGTACAAGGAAGATTAGCTTTTATTTACACGATCCTTTCTGTTTCAGTGGGGCTAGACACATACCAGACTGGCCCACCGATATCTTGCCTAATAAGAGGGGTGGGGCCATTGGCCTCCTGGCCCAGAATGTCTGTGACTCAGAAGCAGAGGACTGAGTGCTGGAGCCTGTTCTCTCAACGGACATATGCAGTAGTGTGATGGTTCTCAAATCTTGTCTGGCGCATCGCACAAGGATCCTGCTATATGAGATTTTATTCAACCCTTCAGTGTTTGCTCCGCCCAGGTTGACCCAGGTTAGACCAGTTTGATCAGAACTTGGAAACTAATCAGGGGCTGCCCTAGTTGGTATTTGGATGGGAAACCATCAAGGAAGTCCAAGGTCGCTACCGACATTCCCTATAGCTTGCTAACTTGCTGAGGCAGCGTGGTAACACAAAGCATGTCAGTACATAAGCATTACTTGTGCTTGTCAAAGAACACCATGGCATCAGGGTTTTTTTTTAACACCAATGGCACTACCACTCACTTTCCAAATAGTGGTAGTGGCCACAAGGAGAGTTTTTAAACTGCTCCTTTCCTCTGTTTCTTGCAAATAGTAAATGGCAGAGGTGAAACTGTTTTTGACCTATATCAGGTAAGGCAGTGACAGAATGTTTCCCCATGAAAAAAGCACATGGGAGACCCTTCCTATTAGAGAGGAACTTAGCCAGAACTGTTCTTCCGCTTTCATTGAGAGGAGCATTCAGACGTTAATCCCAGTACTAGTTGGCTACGGACAGTTTAACCATAGCAAATGGCTATTTATAACCACTTTTAGGATTAGGCCTCCTTATCTGCTCAGCAGATGAACCTTAGAAGTAAGCAGAACTTGAATAAACAACATTTTGAAAGCGAGGCTGTAAGTTTTTGAACAAGTTCAATGGTATCTTTTCTGGAGAATTTGTCATCTTGCATGCAAGGGAGAGGGAATAATCAGAAAGAAATCGATCATTAGGGTTTGAATAGGTTGCCATCTGCTGTCGGGGTGGCCAACTTTGGTGTTCCAGATGTTTATGGACTACAATTCCCATCAGCCCCTTGGCCATGCTGGCAGGGGCTGATAGGAATTGTAGTCCATGAACATCTGGAGCACCATAGGTTGGCCACCCCTACGCTGGGGCTTGAAAGCATACAATCTCTTCATCTCTTCAGGTATTGAAGGAAACAGAAAGCACATCAGGCTTTCTGAATCTCGAAACTGGCACTGAAACAGACAGGGGTTTTGTAGAGAACATAGAGTCCATGGACACCCAGATCAAAAGCTAGGCTCTTGCTCTGCATTGTAGTGTGAGTTCTGAAGTTGGGAAAGAGGGGCGAAGACTTGGATGGGCTGCGGCGAACTTGTGTTTCCAATTAATGAATGTTGGGAGTGCTTGCTGTTTGAGTTTGGATAACCTTTAAAGATGATGCAAGGCCAAGTCGAACCTCTACTCACAGTTTACATGGCCGGGCTTAAATGCAGTTGGTGCTGTTTGCTTGTTTGGGAATTTTGAAACAGAGACATCCATCAAGGGAGGTCAGTGCCATTATTCAGTAGGAATGAGGTCTGGTGGATTTCGATGAAGTTACCATATGATGTCCTCAATGCTTTGATTAACTTAGGTGGAAAATGTTTTTGTCGCTGAACTTTTATTCATATTTATTTATTTATATTACTGAATTTATATTACTGAATATTTATTTATTCATATTACTGAATATATTCATCTTAATGCAGTGGTGGTGAACCTATGGCACGGGTGCCAGAGGTGGCACTCAGAACCCTTTCTGTGGGCATGCATGCAGAGAGTTCGTCATGTGGAGGGGCACGGGAAATTGCCCCACAGACATCTAGGCCGGCCTGAGCTGTTGGGCATGACATATGCGCACCACAGCGAGCAGGAAGGACTTGGCTATTTTGTGGTGGGGGTTTATTGGGTTTCAGAAAGAAAGTTTTCCCTCTCCCCCACACCCCTTCCCCCGCCAGGCCCCCAGTGTGATAATAGTGTAATTATTTCAGGGAGATGGTTAGCATTAAACCTAAGACCTAGTTTTGGGGAAGCAGTGTAGGTAACCCTGTTAAGCACTGTTAAGCCCCACTGATTTTCATAGGAAGAACTCAAGTGCGATCCTTTAGCTGGGAGTAAGCTCAGTTGCTGACAATGGGGCTTGCTTCTGAGTAAACCCTCCTTGGGTCATGATTCACCCATTTGAAGCGTTGCACGGTTGCTTCAAAGCAAAGCCACCGACTACCACCAAGCTTACTCCCAAGTAACACGTACCTTGGAGCCAACCCTTTTTTCTAAACTAAAACCTCAGTATTCAGGTTAAATTGCTGTGTTGGCACTTTGTGAAAAATAAGTGGGTTTTGGGTTGCAGTTTGGGCACTCAGTCTTGAAAAGGTTTTGCCATCACTGTCTTAATGTGTTCCTGCATTGCAGGGGGTTGGACTTGATGGCCCTGGGGGTCTCTTCCAACTCAATGATTCATATTACTACTTCCTGAGCAATATGATCTAAGAGTCCATTAGTTTACCACATGCATAGATTAATTTGAGCATCCGTAGTAATGTGCTCTATTACAAGCTTCCATGGACTGTAACCCAGTTGTGGGCGTGTGCTGCCACTGAATGATAATCAAGGAATGGAGAAGGCCTCTAGAACATAGGTGCTACAGTATTATGCTGAAGAAAGCTTTCTTGAAGCCTGTTAGTCTAGGCAGATGTTGACTCAGACAGTTTTTTTAAAAAATAGTACTGATTGTGGAGATTTGGACATGTAGAAGAGGGAGAAGAAGAGTTTGGATTTATACCCCACCTTTCTCTCCTGTAAGGAGACTCAAGGTGGCTTACAAACTCCTTTCCCTTCCTCTCCCCACAATGGACACCTTGGGAGGTAGGTGGGGCTGAGAAAGTGCTAAAGAACTGTGACTAGTCCATAGTCACCCAGCAGGAATGTAGCAGTGTAGAAACACATCTGTTTCACCACATAAGCCTCTGCCACTCAGGTGGATGAGTGGGGAAATCAAACCCGGTTCTCCAGATTAGAATTCACCTGCTCCTAACCACTACACCAAGCTGTATCTCTTTCCTCCTTGATACCAAAGTATTGGAGCCAAACAACTTTTCTAGTGGTGGCAAAGGAAGGGTCTTCTTTGACCACCCCAAAAAAACTGTGCTGGGGCTCATGGAATCTACCTGTACAAAAATATTGTGGGACAGGAAGGAGGAGAATTGCGCGAGATTGCGATTGCGTGACATTAGGCTGGATCCAGTCCACGAAGCCTTGCGCTAGCTGTATTTCTGCTAGCCAAATATCTACTTGGTCTCTGTTACTCCCTCAAGGAAGATTTGCTGCTCAATACTGTCTATTGTGATGTTAGATTCTTATGGTCTTTCTGCATTATGTATCTTAATTTCATTCCATCCCAGTCTGCCTTTGCTAAATATGTTCATGCTCTCTTCCTCTTTTTTTTTAACAGTGAGGAAAACAGCCAGGCGTCAACAACAGCACTGGCATTTTTTCCAAGAGTTTTTAAAGATGTTCCTCTTAGATATGCAGTCAGGCAACAGTTTAAGAAAAGCAAGGCAGGGGTGTATTTGTTTAGTAATCACAGTTTCATGGTGAGCTGTTTTACAAATTGCTCAGCAACTTATAGTGGTCAAAAATACCTGAAAGAAAGGAGTTATCATTTATTAATGCAAAGAGTCTTTCCAGAAAAAGAACCTGGAGATTTCTTCACCAGGCGCGCTCCCCTCAAAAAGAAGAGGAAGAAGAGTTTGGATTTATAGCCCTCCCTTTCTCTCCTGTAAGAAGACTCAAAGGGGCTTACAATCTCCTTGCCTTTCCCTTCCTGACCCCCACAACAAACACCCTGTGAGGTGGGTGGGGCTGAGAGAGTTTCGAAGAATTGTGACTAACCCAAGGTCACCCAGCTGGCTTGCGTTGGAGTGCACAAGTGAATCTGGTTCACCAAATAACAGCTCAAGAGGCAGAGCGGGAAATCAAACCCTGTTCTCCAGATTAGAGTGCACCTGCTCTCAACCACTACACCACGCTGGCTCAAATTGGGCCTGTTGGAACATGTAGGTACCCTAGATTTGAATTGAATTTAGCTAAATTAAACAGAACAACAATGCTGAATGAAAGAAGACAGATCTAAGTTGTTCCTGCTCAGAGAGCATCTCTCCTTGACTAGATGCTGAATCTTGCTCATTTGGATAAAGTACAAAGGATCCACTATTCTTTATATATGTTTTCAAATGGATGGTTTCCACTATAGCTAATGGGGTTAAATGTTATTGGAAAAGATTTCAAAAAGCAAAATATTCTTCTCGTTATTGTGCCCTCCTGTAGCGCATTCAGAAGATATCTGTAGACTGCAAAATCCAATATATGCGTTACTGTAAGATTCTTTTCAGCAAAGACACCCAGATGTCGCTTGCAAGAGAATCTGCTCTCAAGAAAAAAAAGTAAAACCTTAAAAAGCCCATAAAACAAAGACATAAGAGGGTGGCCGGACTTTGCTATGTTATTAGTCAGCCATATAAAGTTATTCTCTGAAGCTTTTGGCAGACAGACAGAAAGAAGCAACGAGACGTCTGAAGGCTGAGGCAATAAAATTTTTCGTCTTCTTTTGTGAAGGTGTCACAGAGATGGAGCCCTCAATACAGAGCCCTTCGGCGGAAGAGAAAAATGCAGCGTGCAGATGCGACTTTTCTGCTGGAAGAATGGCTGAATCAATGCAATTGTTACGACTCTGTATTTCTATCGCTGTTACTGACTTCAGTTGCAGTAGAATCTCACTTCTAGGATGACAGTACGCACCCAAGCCCATGAACAATTTGAGGCTGAAACGTGTCTCTTATTTCAGGCACAGACACAGAGTAAATCCCAATTATAGGGGACATTTGATGCAACTTGGACCTAGAGGTGCTTGCAGGGTTGTGGGTTTATCTTTTTTCTTTTTTTGCTTGAGGGATGCTTCAGCACATTCAGTGTGTGTGCGTGTATGTATGTGTGTGTGCTTTCAGTGATTTCTAGCAATTGTTTAAAGCACAAAAACCACCACCTTTATTGGCATTGAACATTAAAAGTTCCAGAGTATTGCACTTTGACTCATGTTTGCTGACAGTGATTGAGAGACACTCGGCTACTTCCACCATTCTTTGTGAGTGCTGGTCACCTAGGAGGTGACATGCTATTTCATTGCCAGTAAACAAGGTAATCCCCTTAAGCCATAGGTGTCAAGCTCACGACCCTCCAGTTGTTCATGAACTACAATTCCCATCAGCCCTTGCCAGTATAGCCAATCCTCATGTTATGAAGGACTGATGGGAATTGTAGTTCATGAACATCTGGAGGGCCGCGAGCTTGACACTCCTGCTTTAAGCAGAGGTCTTATAAATGTTCCCCGCAGGGGTACATAAAACTCCCAGTGGATCAGCACGTGCTCTGTGCTTTCCGGTTGTCTCAGGGGACAAAGGCAGAATCTTTGCTATGATGTGTGCGTAGATACCTCCCCCGCAGGGTGGCTGTAGGGACGATATTAAGGCGAGCCAGCGTAAAAGATCATTGGAGCTGATGGGAAGTGAGGTGAGGAAAATAGGAAGGGAGAGTTTCATGAATGGGGATTAGTCCAAGATTCAGCAGTAAGCAAACCCTGCATGCATGAGAGTACAAAGTTTGCCTTTCAGTGTCCAGAATCCTTTGCACCAGCAACCTACTGTCGTGGGATTCTTCAGAGATGTGGAGGGAATCCAAGAGGACTCCTGTTGACTTGATTTTGTGAATGACGGGTTTGGACCACTTCGATTGATACAGTACTCAACAGGAGATGCTCAGTGTCATGTCAGCAAAAGGCAAGCTGCGGAGAGTCACAAGAAGCATGGCACGCTTCCATGACAGCATACGTGTATACGCCTAGCATTGAGCCCTGGCCCTTTCAATTAAGTCTATCAAAAGCACATAATATCTGCATTAACCTGTTCTGCCCACTCCCAGTTCAGATGTTGGGAAGACTGCTTTCAAACCTGAGCAAAGGGCATCCTACTTCACTGCTGGGCCTCTTATCTACTGTGCTAGGCTAGCTCTGTTGTTCACCTCTTCAACCCCGTACCATTTTCAGGGTGTCACTACCGCACTGATTTTCACCGCAGAACTTCTATGATTCTCACATGTTGTCAGTACGGACAAAGATGGTAAAAGTTGAGCTAAATGCACGTGACAGGCACCAAAAATTTTGAACTTCGGGCTGTTTGATACTTCTTTAGCAAGCACTCTTCCACGCCCTGTGGATCAGATTTTGTTCCACGTGGCCTATGAGTTACATTCAGCAGACTAGATGAATGGGAGGGCCCAAAAGGATGAATGAGTGCCGAGAAGGGGAAAAATCACGAAGCCCACATTGGTTTCGTCAAATGTTTCGCCGAAGAGGCAAGTGAGAAAAGGGATCTGTGATGGAGGCAAGGTGAAAGAAGCTGCTTAGAAAAAAGGGTGTTTCAGGCAGCAAGAGGGGGGGGGGGGCGGCGGCGGCAGTAGAAGGGAGACCGACACACAGGTGCTTGGTAACAGAAGTGAGAGAACAAAAAATAAGGACAAAGGGGGAAGATGGGTGGGTATAGGAGATCAATAGGAGCCACATCCTAGATCAGCCAGGAGATCAATAGGGGCCATATCCAATTCAAAGACAACACTGAAAGACAGCAGAGTGTAAGGAAATTTGAAGGATGAGAAGAAACCTTTAGTCTGGAAGAAGTTATTGCAATAGTTGTTTTGGAGAAGGAAAATACATAATTTTTGGAGAGCGCAATCAAATAAAGCTACTTCGGGAAGCAGAGGTGAAGAATAACTGCAGGGTATAGCCCCGAGGAATCCAGAAAGAGGTTGTAACCACCAAAGAACATCTGAACATCCATCCAACTGAGCGTCTCATCCAAGAAATGCAACTCTTCAGAAGTATAAAAAACGCTGGGGTGTTCTTGAGACGTACTTCAGCACTTGTTGGAACTCTTTTAATGATCCCGACCGGTTGAAAATCAACACAACTTCACAGAGGTCAATGAAAATACGATCCTTTTAATACTAACCAAGACATGCCCTGGTATATACAGGGGAGAGACCACCAAAGTTATGAACCTTTTGTGTCACGTGGGTACCAACATCGCTTTCCTCAAGCATCAAATAACCAACCATGGGGAGTCAGCGAAGCAGCTGTTCTTTCCCAAACTGAAAACTAGAATAAAACAGTCTCTTAAATTACACGTTGCTTATGTTCTCGGCATTAATTTACAACTTCCTCCAGCATATGTTTCCAGCTGTCAAGGGCTATCTGGCACCTCCTGACGCCTCGAGTTTTCTAACAGTTTTGATGTCTCTGGTGTGTAAGCGGTGAGAGGTAGCCACACGCGGTGACCTTAAACAACATCAGTTTTCATCACCTTCAAGCTGATGGCTCGCTTTCCACTCTCCAGTTTTCCTGCAAGCTCACTGCACGGCCCTCATCTGACTTACAATCGTGTTAGAGAGAGCATCTCTTGCAGAAATATCATCTTCAGAAATGTGTGTGGCAATAAATCAGGCCATATTATCAAAGATTTCAAGAAAAGAAGGAGAAGATTTGGATTTATATCCCCCCTTTCTCTCCTGTAAGCAGACTCAAAGGGGCTTACAAACTCCTTTCCCTTCCCCCCTCACAACAACCACCCTGTGAGGTAGGTGGGGCTGAGAGAGCTCCGAAGAACTGTGACTCGCCCAAGGTCACCAAACTGACGTGTGTTGGAGATTAACCACAAGCTAATCTGGTTCCCCAGAGAAGCCTCCATAGCTCAAGTGGCAGAGTAGGGAATCAAACCCGGTTCTCCAGATTAGAGTGCACCTGCTCTTAACCACTACACCACGCTGGCTAGGAGTTTTGTAAACCTTCCTAGTGATACTTAAAACAGGGCTTTCGTTTCTGCGGGCACTGGCTGAATCATCTCCCACCAAAGAAAAGCCTGAAGTCTGTATATTCTTTACGCCAACAGCCTACACTCACGTTTGTCTTTTGATACCTTCCCCCCCTCTGTTGAATTCCCCACTGTAAAACTGTATTTTAGTCTCCATGGAACAGAGGCCTGTTGTTTATGTTTGTTACTCTGTGTGTTGACGGTATTATGAAGTGGACGTGTTCAGTTCTGACCTTCCCAAAAATGGCTGATGCGGAGCTGCAAAGGAACCAGTGTGGCGTAGAGGTCAAGATCAGTGGACTCTAATCTGGAGAACTGGGTTCAGTTTCCCCTCTCCTCCACATGAAGCCTGCTGGGTGACCTTGAGCCTCTCTCAACTCTCAGAACTCTCTCGGCCCATGTGAAGACGGGCAGCGGCAAACCATCTCTGAACAACTCTTGCCTACAAGGTTGCCATGTTGGCTGCAATTTGATGGCACGTGTGCACACAGATGCACACACAAAGAGCTTCAACAAGTAGAGAAAGGGAGGAACCACGATGACCAAGGGGTTGGAGTGCTTTCCTGGAAGAAAATGCTAAAGGGAGACTGGCGAACAGGGTAGAGCAGGGGTCTGCAACCTGCGGCTCTCCAGATGTTCATGGACTGCAAATCCCATCAGCCCCATTGGCCATCCTGGCAGGGGCTGATGAGAATTGCAGTCCATGAACATCTGGAGAGCCGCAAGTTGCAGACCCCTGGGGTAGAGGCTTTGAGCTAAAGCTTTATCTCTGAAGAGAGCTACAAGAGAGGGTATTTGGCAATGGCGTGCGTTGGCAGGCTTTGCTGAGGGCTGGGGGAGGATGAAAAAGACGGGCTGAACGATCTCTATCTCAAGTATCCCTCCAAGAATACCACTTGCAGCCAGGAAAAATAGCAGTTAATAAAACTGAACAGCTGCCCCTCCTCTTCCCCAACACTTGAACTTTGCAAAGTTAACAAGCAGGTGATCTCACGCTCTCGCAAAGAGAAAAGTCATCCTCAGCATTCGGAGAATAAAAAGTTACAACGCAAATGCCCGTTGGTAAATGGACGCCGATGAGAACGATAGAACACGACTTCATCATTTTGTGTTCCTTGTTTTTGGAGGGCGTTTGGGCCGTCCCAAACATATTTATTTAGAGGCAAGTCTCCGAGGAATAAACACGCTTAGGATCTGGTTGCAACTTCCATCGGAAATTGTGGAAGTATTCTACAAGTTATTTCAGTTAAAGCAAGGTACATGGGATTGTATTTGGCACTGGGACGCGTTCAATATTGATGACATATTTATTGTTTTCAATGGGGAAAAGTCATTTTGTCCGTTATAGTGGGAATATTTCCATCAGCTGTTTTATAACCATAGTTGTAAAAGAAAAGAAAAGAAAAACCACCACTTGGGTTTTCTCATGGCAGAATGAAGCTTTGTGTTTTTCCCCCCAAAAGGAAGTAAACAACAAGAAAGTTATTAAATTATGTTTTATTACTCCTAATTAAGCTGTCAGAATCTCTGGCACACAGAGACATGCTAGAATTCACATGCTGGTTGCAAATATTACATTCCAGAAGTATCCCTCTCTCCCTGCCCCCCAACCATGCTGAACACATTGACCTCAGAAGTGGTAAATAACCTACTGTATATAATTGTGTATAAGTCAACCCGAATATAAGTCGAGGCACCTAATTTTACCACAAAAAACTGGGAAAACTTATTGACTCGAGTATAAGTCTAGGGTAGGAAATGCAACAGCTACTGGTAAATTTCAAAAATAAAAATAGATATGGTAGGGCGCTATTTGGGGGTCTCTGCCACTGACCCCCCCATCTCACCAATCCCAAGGTCTCTGCCACTGACCTCTCCATTCCGCAGCTTGTCCAGCTCACCCAGGTCGACTGGCTGTCACCCGCCAAGATCCAGGGGTCGGTCGCCGCCGAGAAGAAGGCAGAGGCAGAGAAAGTGGCTGAAAGGGGGGAGGCAGAGGAGAAGGCAGAGGAGAGCAAAGCAGAGGCAGAGAAAGCGGCTGAAAGGGGGGAGGCAGAGAAGAAGGCAGGAGAGAGTGAATATGGGAGAGGGGAAACGCCACACAAGAATTAAGTGGGACCCTCACCCGCTTATAAGTCGAGGGGGGCTTTTTCAGCACAAAAAATGTGCTGAACTTATACTCAAGTACATAAGGTAAATGACATTTCCTACACTTTTGGGATCTGAACCACTATCTTGATTTGATTTTTGATTTGAATTTCAATTTGTCCACCGCCCTCTCCCGAAGGGCTCAGGGCGGTGAACAGCATCAAAATATAATACATCATAACATAAGACAGTACATAACACTATAGTGCAATAACAAGGCTAATTATCCCAACAACCTATGAAGGTTGCCTGCTGCAGCTTGGGAAATACCAGAGGTTTTTGGGATGGAGCCTGGGGCAGCTGTGTTTGGGGAGGGAAGGGACCCACAGTGTCCACCTTCCAAAGCAGCCATTCTCTCAAGGAAACTGATCTCTGTCATCTAGAGATACAGTTGTAATCCCAGGAGGTCTCCAGTCACCACCTGGGGGTTGGCAACCTTATGAATTGCCATACTCTAGCCCATAGGTGTCAAACTCGCAGCCCTCCAGATGTAATGGACTACAGTTCCCATAATCCCCTGCCAGCATGATGCTAGCAGGGGATGATGGGAAATGTAGTCCATAACATCTGGAGGGCCGCGAGTTTGACACCTGTGCTCTAGCCTTATGAATCCAGCCCAGAGGCAGATTGAATCCATCTTAAACTGAGATGGATCATCCGGGGGTGTCCAACTTTGGCGCTTCAGATGTTCATGGACTGAAATTCCCATCAGCCCCTGCTGGCGTGGCCAGAAACGCCAGAGTTGGACACCTCCAGAGTTGGAGCGCCAGAGCCGGACCCTTCGGATTTAGGCAATGGAAAAATTTTAAAGGAGCTGGTGGAATTAATTGGCAGAGTCAGGCAACCCCTCAGAGTGGGCCGTCTTGTGAAGCCAGGCCCCTCCCAGGCGCCATGTCCTGTAAACAAAAGGACTGTGCTGTTTTCAGGTGAAGAAAAGGCCACTGAAAAGGCCTTTTTCAAAATCCAAACCTTGCTTGGCTATCCTGGATGTGATTCTGTGTGATGCCGCCTTCCGTTTGCAGCGGCATCCTGTGAAAATGTGAAGGTGTTTTATATCGGATCGGAGCTACCCTGGGTAATCACCATTGACCAGTCTGGCGTTCGTGCACTTCTTTCATTGTTGTTGGCTGGATGGCATAGTTGGCATTGATTCTTACAGGCCTTTTTACTTGGGTGCGAGAAAGGAAACGCCCAAGTCAGACCACTTCAAGTCTCCTGTGCAGCATCGGCCGTGTCAAAATGCGTAGTCAAAAGTAAGCGGTGTTTTTATTTTGGAATCTCTGGGTCATGCAAACTTCCCAAGCTGTTTCGAGGGGCACAAAGAGTCCATCAGTCCTCCAACAGCTGGAGATTCTTCGGGATGAGACGAACTGAACTGTGTTGGGCTGAAATAGCAGGCTTTTGTATTCTCATGGCTACTTGCAGGAGCATATCAGGGCAGGAGCAACAGCTGTCCTCAGCTGGAATGTCGAGGGCATATTTCAGAGGCCAACCAGCCCTGCTCAGTTGAGCTCCACAGTTTTATTTGCAGATCTATTCTCTCGAGAGCTTGTCCTCTCCCTCTCCAGCCACTACACTTGGCTAATTATGTGGTCACATAGCATTTCCTACCAGCTTGGCACTCTGGGGCCCTTTCCGCCCAGCAAATGTAAAGCAGGTTGCAGGCAGGATAAATGAACCCATCCTAGCCCCAGGCCGTTTGCATGGCTGGGCGTCCCGTGGTCAGCGAGGGTGTTGGCTGGTGCACTTTTTTCCCACTCACCTCTCTCCGCTGTGTAGCTACGAAGCCTGGCAGGCACAGACCTTCACAGCCATGCTGCCATCCCTGTGCCCCTCCGTAGCTACGCAGCAGAGAGGCGGGGACTGGAAAAAAAGGGAAGCGCGTCCAAGTAATGCGTTCCTGGGGCCCCCATTTGCTTGGCCATGGCTGCAACCCACTTTAAAACAAAAGAATCGCAAATAGTTCAATTCTTGAAAAACCCAGGTTTGGGGGTGGGGGGAGAAATGGGGAGCGGACTCACGTTAGGAGTGGGATCTGTGGCGTTCCCCCACAACACGAGTGTTATACAGTGGTTAGCCCGATTTATTGGCCCCTGTGGAAGGGGGCCTGGTTTTGTGGATATATGTAATAAAGTTAAGAGTTAGAAGGGTGACTGTGTGCTAAAATTGGAAAGTGGCTTCCTGAACCAACTAGACCTTCCTTCTGATCAAGGGGGTTGGACTACTAATGAAGACACACTGCCTAGTTTGATAGATCCAGGTCACACACTGTGGTTTGTTCCTCAAGCCAGGGGTGTACCAGCCAGGGGACATATGGGGTCAAATGTCCCCACGCTGCGGCCATTTATGTGTGGGGAGAATCGCCCCACACCTCTCCTCCTTCCCCCCGGGTTCATACACATACTTCAAGACCTGTGCAAAAAAAGTTGTTTGATTGTGGTGGGGGAGGGTGGCCGCCCATACCGGGGGGGGCTCAGTTTTTGCACCGGGCTACATTTTCCCTAGAGCAGTGGCGTAGTGGTTAAGAGCAGGTGCATTCTAATCTGAAGGAACCGGGTTTGATTCCCCGCTCTGCCGCCTGAGCTGTGGAGGCTTATCTGGGGAATTCAGATTAGCCTGTGCACTCCCACACACGCCAGCTGGGTGACCTTGGGCTAGTCACAGCTTCTCGGAGCTCTCTCAGCCCCACCCACCTCACAGGGTGTTTGTTGTGAGCGGGGAAGGGGCAAGGAGATTGTAAGCCCCTTTGAGTCTCCTACAGGAGAGAAAGGGGGGATATAAATCCAAACTCTTCTTCTCCTTCTAGATACGCTTCTGCCTCAACCCCATAAGCATGTCATGGTTTCCCAACAGGGAGCCCTAGGAATCGTAATACTATGAAATTCCTTGTACTTCAGCAAAGGTTTCTTAGATTTTTTTGCAGAACAACATTTCCCAGGATTCTTTGGGTCAGGGATGAGAAATCACCTGCAGTGCCGACCTGGCCCAGATTCATAGCATTTTGCCCGCCTCTAGTGAGACGAGACTCTTTCCCTCACATTCAGTAAACAGTAACACACTGCACAGAAATTAGAATAAGATTAAGAAAATGCATTCAATAACGGGCCAAAGCAATCAAAACAATATTAACTAAACATTCAAAAGGACCTTGTGTTACTTTACTGTTTCCCGTTAAATGCTCCTGGACACATTAATTTGTATTATGATATGTAAACACTGAATTGCTTTGGACTTGACTGGCGTAAGTTCCGCCAGTTGCGTGCAAAGGTGATCTGATAAATATGAAGGCCGTTGAAAGAGTGAAGCGTTGTGGACAGGGTTTGAGTAACTGATTTAAATGATAGCGGCAATTACAGTAGTCAAAGTTTGCCGTGTATTGTTTGGGACACCCATTAGGTATGTTCAGTGGTATAAGGAATGCGCAGGCAAAGCAGAAACGTGCATTCTTTTAAAACTGAGCAGTGGATATGTTCCGGTGTGGTTTCTTACACTGGGTCTGGTGGCTACCTCAGTTTGGTTTTCATAAACTATCAAACATTAGTAACTTGGGGAGAGCTCATGCGTCAGAAGAGGCAGCCCAAACTAACTCTAGGCTGGATTACTGTAACTTGCTGTACGCCCACCTGACCTTGAGGCTGCTCTGGAAGTGACAGCTGGACCAGAATGTGGGGACCCCACCCAGTAACAGCACATTTTCGCCCTGTGCTCTGCCATCGGCACTGGCTACTGGTTGAATATCGGCTCATGGTCAAGGTTTGGTTTTAAGGCATTGAGCATTCTGAGACCATCGTATCCACGCAACTGCATCTCCCATATTGCCCCGGAGGGCATTAAGCTCAGAGGTGGGATCCAGCAGGTTCTCACAGGTTCCCGAGAGTAGGTTACTAATTATTTGTGTGTGCCGAGAGGGGGTTACTAATTGGTGATTTTGCCACATGATTTTTGCCTTAGTTACGCCCCTCCTCTCAGCAGTAGCGCACAGAACTTGAAGCAGTCTAGCAGGAGGTGCACTGGCGTGCGTGGCAGCCTGCGCCTGCGTGCATTCGTTTCCCGCCCAAGGACCGGCGCAGCGGCTGCGACCTTGCCACAGCCCCACCCAGGAATGCCCCACCCCTGGAATGCCCGACCACACCCCTGTCGTGCCCCGCCCAGCCCCATTGGCGCTACGCCACAGTTTGAATCCCACCACCATGGGAACCTGTTACTAAAAGTTTTGGATCCCACCACTGCTCTGCCAGAAGTAACCTCTTAGTAGTTTCTGGCCCCAAGAACGTCTGGCTAGCCTCAGGCAGGCTTTTTTGGCCCTGGCTCCAACCTGGTGGAACTCTCTGAGACCAGGCCCTGTGTGACTGAGGTCAGTTCCTCAGGGCCTACAAGACAGAGGGCTTTGGGTTGAAGCAGTGATGGCTTTCCTTAAATTTTACTGGCCTCTCAACCCACCCCTCCTCCTCCTCCTTCCCTCCTCCTCAATTTGTAGCAAATTCAATATAATGTGGGATAAGAGGGTATTATTAATCAAAATTGGGATGTTTTCTGGCACTTGGAGGTATTTTAAAGCAATATGAAGCTCTGGGAATTTAGCAAAACATATAACTACTTGCTTTGAGAGCAGAGACTTGTGTTATAGCTGTAGGTAAATGTTAATTATTGGGTAAATCTTTCTTCAGTGTCAGAAAACACAATGGCCAAATGTGACTCAAGGAAGAAAATCTATTTTCTTTTCTCACACCAACCAACTTGGTATCAGAGTCTCTTTCGAATGCCGCAGTGCCCTGGATTTCACTAGACCTGTTGCCCAATTTTTTAAACAGATCTGGCAAAGTTAGAGTTTATGTCAAAGAATTTATAATATTTCCACCCAGCATGGGATGGGATGGGATGGGATGCTGGGCGGCAATAAAATTGCCCCATGATATGCTCTGTTTAAATACCTAAATCGGGCAAAGATTATCTTGTTCAGTTGAGTTACTACCCTCTAAAACAGTGATGGCGAACCTATGGCTCGGGTGCCAGAGGTGGCACTCGGAGCCCTCTCTGTGGGCATGCACATTCTTTGGCCCTGTGGAAAATCACCCCCCCCCCACACACACACACACACATCTAGGCTGGCCAGGGCCACTGAGCACGACATGCACACACTGTGGTGAGCAGGGAGGACTTGGCTGGCGGGCCTGGTGCCTGTGCTCTGGGTGGCTTCTGCCCGAGGGGGGGGGGGTGCAGAGGAGGCAGAGATGCTAGAGAGGCACAGAGCGGTGCACGCAGGACTTGCTGAGGCTAGAGCAGGCTGGCCCCTGCGATAAATAACTGGGGGTTGGGTTGCAATTTGGGCACTCGGTCTTAAAAAGGTTCGCCATCACTGCTCTAAAAGGAGCCCTTTCTTAACTTGTATCTCAGTGCCAGCTATTAGGAAGGAGAGATGTACTAGTATCCCATATGCTGCCCTATTTTGCCCCTGTGGTCCAGAAGAAACAGAGGATCTCATTTGTTACTACTTTAAAATGTCTCATCAGTTGTCCTTCCCAGATCTTCTGTGCAAAAGAAAATGGGCCAGCCTTCCAAAGCTTGTCTTTTTATTGGTTAATAAGTATCAGAAACCATTGTTTGGCACTTGCCAGCACTAGTTAACATCTCGTGCTGCTTTTGTTAAATTACATGATGCTAATTGTTTTCTGCAATGAAAGCTATTTCTGCTTCTGTTGCTGGGTCTATGTTTTCTTGTTTGTTTCTTTTTCCCCTTGTTTGGCTAGATGGAAACAAACTTGAGCACCCTTTTGAATAACTTCAGCAACTCTGAGGCCCATAGGCAAAGAGGAGAGGCATTGATAAAGAACAGGTCCTTTTCTCTACCCCAGAATCTACAAACAAAAACTTCTGAGGTCCAGCCAGAAATTTAGAAGAAATGCTACTCAAGCAATCAATTCTTTGGACAATCTAGAGCGAAATATAGTGGTGGGCTGCTTCGTGACTACGGACCAAGGAGGTCAAATTAAGTGATAGTTGATCTCAACTCTGACTATACTGTTTCACATAAAGCCCTGATGTGTTATCTGTAATTATGGAGGACTGCCATAACTTTTAGTGCTCCCATTCCCTTGCTTTTAGGCCCCTTCCGCACATGCAGAATAATGCACATTCAGTCCACTTTCACAATTGTTTGAAAGTGGATTCTGCTATTCCACACAGTAAAATCCAGCTGCAAAGTGCATTGAAAGTGGATTGAAAGTGCATTATTCTGCATGTGCGGAAGGGACTACCAGTAATGCCCTTTTGAATGGAGACCAGCTCCTGAATAAGGGTCTAGTTATGAGAAAGGCAAAGAAGGTGGGAAATGGCTTTCCCTGGTTAAGCCTTAAGTCCTCCACTCATACATTTTCTTGCATGATGTTTGATGCACAGATATGCTTGCTGGGTTTGTTTACTTGGAATAGAATATTTGCAATAAATTGATTGGATAAATGGGTTTCATTTCCAGAAATATCTTTTTATAGAATTTCAGATTTGTATGGTTTATTTTGCATTAGGGTCAAGCACCAATTTGATGGGGTAGAGAAGAAGAAGAGTTTGGATTTATATTCCGCCTTTCTCTCAGGAGACTCAAAGGGGCTTACAAACTCCTTTCCCTCCCCTGCCCCAACAAACACCCTGTGAGATGGGTGGGGCTGAGAGAGCTCCGAAGAACTGTGACTAGCCCAAGGTCACCCAGCTGGCGTGTGTGGGAGTGCACAAGCTAACCTAGTTCACCAGATAAGCCTCCACAGCTCAAGTGGCAGAGCGGGGAATCAAACCCGGTCCTCCAGATTAGAGTGCTAGGACTGACATGGAGAACTGGCAGTTTTGTGCCCAGAAACTGTTGGCAGTATTTTCGTTCGTGTTCTTGCATTTTGTTTTTCCTCAAAAAAAAAGGAGAAAGAAATCTAGAAACAATACCAAACGCCGTTAATGCGTTTTAGCAAGGTGTTTATAGTACAAAACTTGCTTCCTCTGCAGATTGCAAAGGCAAACAACTGGTTTGTAGCTACATTGTGGGAAAACAGCTGGAGATGCTTTGTGGGAAAGGGATTTTATGTTAGGTACGTCGCCGTGCCAGCTACTCATAATAAATCATCAAGATGAGAGCTGGATTTAGATGTTATACTTGGCTCTTTTTTTTTTTTTTTGAACGATTGCAAATCAAGCAAGAAGGGGGTCTGTGTGAGAATGCAGGTGAGGGGCATCTAGAGCAGAAGTCCGTTTGATAGGGACAAAGCAGAGAGGCAGAGGATAAAAGAAGATCAGGATTAGACAATATGGGTAATTTTCCGGCCTGGAGTGCTTGCAGCTTTCAAAAGCAAGGTGGGAGGGCACCAGAGACCAGGCCTTTTTTGTTGTTGTGCCAAGACTGTGGAAACTCCTTCCCTGCAGAAGCTCGTCTGGTATCGAATCTGCTGTCTTTTAGGTACTTGGCAAAAATGTTGTTATGCTTTTGCATGACTCCCTGGCCCACCTCTTGTGGAGTGCCCCCCCCCCCCCATTTCTGCTAGTGTCTTGATGGCTTTTAAGCTGGGGGCATCTCCTTTGTGGTTACATGATCATCAACCTAAACCTTGTTAACTTAAGATGTTTTTAACAGCTTTTTGTTTTGCTCAGGTATACATTATTTGACTGTTTTGGTCTGCTTTTGGTCTGTTTTGCCTGAATATTGTAAGGTTCCTTAAATGAGACTATTGTTAGCCACTAGAATATTTTATTGACCGAGGACAAAAACTGTTAAGTCACCTTGGCTGGCAATGGTTCCACTTTAATTTCTGCAAGTGTGGGCATATTAATAAATGCTGTTTCCATGCAAACATATTCAAGCATGATCATTCGTACTTTTGCATGTAGGGCGCCCATTTTTCATACGCATGCGTAACAACAAAAATGTTGGTGGATGTGCTGAAAGTGAAGTAACTTATGGGGGCACCTTAGTGTGGTAGTAGCCAAAGCCAGCTTTGAAATCTCTGAGCAGGTTTTAACGGTGTGCTTCCAAGGCCTTTATTGGCCAGTTTTGGGGTGTTATCTGCATGTTTGTACACAGGCCTTCTAGTAGTAGTAGCAGTAGTAGTGGCGGAGGAGGAGGAGGAGGAGGAGGAGGAGGAGAGAGTTTGAATTTATACCCTGCTTGCTTACAAACTCCTTCCCTTCCTCTCCCCACAACAGACGCCTTGTGAGGTAGGTGGGGCTAAGAGAGTTTGGATAGAACTGTGACTAGCCCAAGGTCACCCAGCAGGAATGTAGGAGTGCGGAAACGCATCTGGAAGAGCCAGGAAACAAATCCAGATCACCAGATAAGAGTCTGCCACTCATACGGAGAAACGGGGAATCAAACCTGGTTCCCCAGATTAGAGTCCACTCGCTGTTAACCACTGTACCATGCTGGCTCTCTAAAATCCACTATGCAGAAAGGTCTGACTAAACAAACTGTTAAACAACAGTGGCAGAATTTCTCAAGGACTTCCCGAGCTGAGTCATCTCCTGATATTTGTACGCACTCACTTTTATCCTGCAGCAAAGCGGAGCCCATACAGTTGAGTGTACATTCAGTGCTTCTCTAAATAAAATTTGAGGAAAGCAATCGCTTTTCTTCTCCTCAGAACTGCTTGCTCGTCTGCTGAAACTAGTTCTATACCATGTCACCTGTATTCAGCATATCCAGATAAAACAATTCCCAAGGACAATAAATTAAAACATCAAGCAGTAACAATCAACAGATTGAAGCCAAATAACAGCCTCCAGCCAAACAAGAGCCAAATCCGATGGATTCACCAAATTTTCCACAAAATAAAAAAGCCCTGGATCCTCTTCAATGTTCCCTTTAAACATCTATTTCAATTTCATCTAGAGCAGACATGTTACTCCCCTGAGGATTTCCCATCAATATCAGCTGCAAGGATTCCCTCCCTTGCATGCCACCCCTCACTCTGTCCCCTCCCTTGCATGCCACTCCTCGCTCCCCCTCCCTCTGCTAGGGTGGGCTATGTCCAGATGCCAGGCCCCCTTCCCTCCCCTCCCTTGCATGCCTCCCCTCCCCCTCCCTCCATTAGGGTGGGTGGACCATGTCCAGATGCCAGGCCCTCCCCCACCCTTGCATGCCACCCCTTATTCCCTCCCTCCCCTTCCCTTCCATGCCACCCCTCCCTCCCTCTCCCTCTGCTAGGGTGGCTGGGCCATATCCAGATGCTGGGTCTCCTCCCTCCCCTTCCCTTGCTTGCCACCCCTCCCTTTGCTAGGGTGGGTAGGCCATGTCCAGATGCTGGGCCTCCCTCCCCTCCCTTGCATGCCACCCCTCACTCCCCTTCCCTTGCATGACCCTGGAGGATAGGGAGGTCGTACATATTGTATGGGTTCAGTTTTAATTAGCTGTGGCTTCGACCACTGGTTCAGGGCAGAGACAGTAGCATCCAGATGTTTAGTTAAAGATCTGCATGTCCCTAGTATACCAATGATAACCAAATCCAAACCTACAGATGGTCTCAGTCAGTAGCTGTTGATAACATTGAGCCTTTTGGCTATGCACCAGTTCCCATAAGATCGAGTTAGCTTTTCCAATGTCCACCTTCCCAGTGCCAGAAGATAGACAATGGTGAACTCTTTGGAGAGTCACCCCAACACCTGCTACCAGCTGTTCAAAAAAAGCCCCCAAACAAAACAGCACAGCCAACCCCATCAAAAACCACTGAGAAATTCACTAGGATCGTCGGAGAAATATTCCTTATCTCGTTTCCATGTGCTGAAAAGACTCCAAGACTTCTACACCAATTTCTGCCCTTCCATCAGGTGAGAAACCAGACTGAAAGGGGTAAAGGAACTATTTTTTTAATTTAGAAACATCTGAGATGCTCATCAGCATCTCCCAAAGGTTTCATAGGAGACCAGAAAATCTTGTGCTACAATTAGTTTTTAAGATGCTACTAGACTCCTTTTTTTATTACCACCCCCCCCCCTCCAAAAAATGAGAACATTGAACACTAGTCTAAAACTCTTTGGGTAAGTCCATAAGTTGAGTGGTAGACTATGCTTTCTCCCTAGCAATGGTGGGGGCCTGCACAGCCCTCCTTCTGCCCAAGTTTGCTTACTCCTTAGAAAGAGCTAATTGGATCTGCCCCACTAAAGAATAATAATAATAATTTGGATTGATATCCCACCTTTTCCTCCTGTAAGGAGACTCAAGGGGGCTTACAAGCTCCTTTCCCTTTCTCTCCCTACAACATACACCTTGTGAGGTAGGTGGGGCTGAGAGAGTTCTGAATGAACTGTGACTAGCCCAGGGTCACCCAGCAGGAAGGTAGGAGTGCAGAAACACATCTGGTTCACCAGATAAGCCTCAGCCACTCAGGTGGGGGAGTGGGGAATCAAACCCAGTTCTCCAGATGAGAATCCACCTGCTCTTAACCACTATACCACTACAACTGGAGCTGGAGAAAGCTGAGTTCTGAACTCCCAGATTGCCCAACATAATAAGAGCTTGAGACTTATTATTTCCAATTGCCACTCTTTTCTGCCAGCGCTCTCTCTCTTCTGCCGCATCCCCAGGATTGTCAGAAGCAACTCTTTCTGCTTGTTTTTAGAAGAGCACTTGAGTGACATGCAATATACTGTAAATGGAATCCCTAGTGAAGCCCACTTTACATTTTCCCAGCACACCATCTGTTTAACTTCACTTTAGTCTCAGTGTTTTTTTCCAAGAGCTAATTCCAGAAACGCCTGTCATATAATTTGACACATTTGAATAGAATCATATTGGTTCGTACGAGCTGAAGAACTCGACCAACCGTACATTTAGAGTCTCTCCCTTGGGCAAATTCAGCGGAATATGGAGTCAAACCACACAATAGAAGGTGCATCAAAAAATCCTGTCGGAAGTTAATTTTTCTTTTCTCTCTTTTTTTAATTTCACAAGCTAAAAGCAGAACAGATCAATGAGCATATTAATTGCATCGTGATTTCTCTGCCTTTTGTGAATTGTGCGTGCGGTTGTCAGCTGCATCTGTCAAGATCCGTTTCCAAGTTTTCAGCACCAATTGTTGCGCAGAGGAATTTTTCCGTGCACACAAATGATGTCATGTGTTATGAAACTTCTGTAGGCTTAACGATACAGCAGCTATAGAACAGGGACTTGGCCACTCTAATGCGACCCTCTTATATAGAATGGTCGTGCCAGAAATGTTTACTTTCCAAAAATTGACAAATATGCAAGAAATGGAAAAAGAGAGTCTTTTTTTATTCTGCCTAAGCCAGGGGTCTGCAACCTGTGGCTCTCCAGATGTTCATGGACTACAAATCCTATCAGAATTGTAGTCGATGAACATCTGGAGAGCTGCAGGTTGCAGACCCCTGGCCTAAGCTAAACAGAGTAATAAATAGCAATACTTTATTTTTATTTCATGATCTGAGTTTCTTGGCTTACAATACTTTAAAATACGAAGTTGTTATCATGTAGCTGTTTTGAACGAGTGCAGCCTTTCTGTTTATTTGATTGGACCCCTGTAAGTCAGGCTACATTTAAAAAAAAAGGTTTGAACACATCTTCCAATAATATGGAAATAGAGTTACACGGGTGTGTGTGCTTCAGAATGTTGGAGCACTCCAGACCACACACAAAAAAAATTAAACTAATTAAAGAGGCAGCAGAAACAAATCAAATCAATACTCATATGCGGAGAACACAGAATAAAAGATTTTCCCCTCTTGGCTGCTATCAGATCAGTGGATTTGAGCTTGAGGAAAGGGGCGTGGGGTAGAACTATTTTAAATATTCATTTTTTTTGTCGTTGCTGTTATTAACAACGTTTACATAGAACTTTTGTGAATTTAAAGCGGTTTAACATCTGTGTAATTCCAGTAATTTTTGCATCAGTCCTGTAAGATGTCAGGACCATGCCTGTCAGTGCCTGGATGTCTTGCTGTGTGGGAATTGTAAATGCTTTCCTGTTTCCCTCTTCCCTTCCTGGCAACCTCCTGGTGCCAGCTCATCTGCGAGAAGGTGTGAACGGTTCCCAGGTTCTTTGAAGCTCTGTAGTGCAAATGTTGTAGAAACTGTAAGGGACATTTGGTGTGGGGCGAAACGGGGGAGGGGGGGGTTTGAAGGATATAGGTCCTGGATCTGAGCTGTCTAGCTCAGATCCTGCTTTCTTTTGTTACTCTACGCGTTGCAAGAAATAAACTGCTTTAGGACTTTCCTGCCGTCTCTGTTATTTCCACGTTCGAGAGTCTGACAGAAGACAGGTGAGTATTATTATTTCCTTTTTAGTTTAATCGTGTTGCAGACAGAGGACTGGAATGGTGGACATGGTGAGCCAGGGGCAGCCTGGGAAACTAAAATGGCCCATGAGCAAGCCAAATTCAGTGAGCCTTGCCGAAGGCAAGATCAGACTTGTTCAGCAGGCCGCCTGGGACTATCCCATTAAGTTCAGTGGCCAATCCACCCCACAGTAAGACTTGCTTTATGTACAGTGTTGGCAAGGCAGGAAGACTTCCTCACAAGACCTTACACTCACTCTGCACCCCATTTATATTGGGCTGCTCCTGGGGCCTACTTAGCATGTCAGGGACTGCTGACTCAAGCCAGCGCTCTCCTGCTGGGCTTATTAACCATACACGGATGATTTGCACAGGTGGCTACCCAGTTTAAACAAAAAGTTGTGCAAATACAGAGTCCAACATAGACATGCTGCAGAACCCGTGCAGCAGTGGCGTAGGAGGTTAAGAGCTCGTGTATCTAATCTGGAGGAACTGGGTTTGATTCCCAGCTCTGCCGCCTGAGCTGTGGAGGCTTATCTGGGGAATTCAGATTAGCCTGTGCACTCCCACAAACACCAGCTGGGTGACCTTGGGCTAGTCACAGCTTTCCGGAGCTCTCTCAGCCCCACCTACCTCACAGGGTGTTTGTTGTGAGGGGGGAAGGGCAAGGAGATTGTAAGCCCCTTTGAGTCTCCTACAGGAGAAAAAGGGGGGATAAAAATCCAAACTCCTCCTCCTATGAGGAGAGACTTAGGGAGCTGGGGATGTTTAGTTTGGTGAAGAGAAGGTTAAGAGGTGACATGATATCCGTGTTAAGATGCCATGTCGGTGAGGGAGCAAGCTTGTTTTCTGCCGCTCCAGAGACTAGGACCAGGAGTCAGGGGTTCAAGGTGAGGGAAAAGAGATTCCACCTAGGCATCAGAAAAAAATTCCTGACAGTCAGGGCTGTTTGTCAGTGGAATGCACTACCTCGGAGTGTGGTGGAGTCTCCTTCTTTGGAGGTTTTTAAAGAGAGGCTGGATGGCCATCTGTCAGGAGTGCTTTGATTGTGCGTTCCCACATTGCAGGGGGTTGGACTTGATGGCCCTTGGGGTCTCTTCCAACTCTATGATTGTATGATACTATGCTTTTGTCTTGCCAATGTTAACGTTGAAGCCAAGTTCAGGTTCATGGGCTCTGGCATGGGACATTCCCAACCCAAAGCTCTTACTGTTAACCAGGGCTAATGCTGGACACAGTATGTAACAGACTTCCCTCTGTGATACACCTCTGAAGATGCCAGCCACAGATGCAGGCAAAACGTTAGGAACAAGATCCACCAGACCACGGCCACACCGCCCGGAAAACAGCACAACCAGTTGAATCCAGCCGTGAAAGCCTTCGACAATACATAGGGCTAATGCTTGCAGCACTGCGATTTTTGTTAGAAATCATTGAGTGTGGACTAGGTGTGGACAAGGAAGAGCTGGCACTTCCTTGGCAAGTGGGCAAGGAGGAAGGGCATGAAGAAAGAGACATGAAACATCAGTTTGAGGTGAAGATTTTGTCTCACATCTGTTTCAGCCAGCGCTTCTTCTATGGGAGTGGCTTTTGGCTTCCACTTTGCGCTTCAATTCCCAGGGCTGCATAACTCATGTCAGCTGCACAACGATCTCTCGTTGCTGTTGGTAGCCTGCTCCATCATTATTCATCCAGTTTATTCCCTAGTCACCGACTTGATGTCCAAGAAGGAGCTTTGCTAGTAAAAGCAGATTTCCCCCCCTTTTTACTGCAACTGATCCAAGAACTAAGATGGTTATCACAGATATGTAAATTGCTTATTGTTTCAAAGCTTTAATTTATATCGGCTTCATAGTGATGTATGGGTGCAGTGAATATTCACTACAGTGCTAAGATGTTAACTTTACGACCACAAAAGTTGCCAAGATCCTTCCAAGGCTTAATTTAAATGAGATGACATGTCTTGAAGCGTAGAGCTCAGGCCTCTTCTTCCAATTTGAGTCTGTGTGGCTCAGTAGTAGAAAACCAACTTTGCCTACAGATTGTCTCCAGTTCAGTTCCTGGCACGTCTAGTTAAAAGGATCAGCTGGTGATGCAAAGGACAGGTAGTTGAGATGCTAAAGAGCAGCTGACCTGGCGCCTGCACAGAACTCAGGCCCCTTCCGCACCTGCAGCATAATGCACTTTTAATCCACTTTCACAACTGTTTGAAACTGGATTTTCCCACTCCCATAGAACAGTGATGGCGAACCTGTGGCACGGGTGCCAGAGGTGGCACTCGAAGCCCTCTCTGTGGGAACGCACACACAGAGTTCGTCATGTGGGGGGGGGGTGGAAAATCACACACACACCCCCACACACACATCTAGGCTGGCCTAGGCCACTGAGCACGATATGCATGCACCACGGTGAGCCGGGAGGACTCGGCTGGCGGGCCTGGTGCCTGTGCTCCAGGTGGCTGCTGCCTGGGGGGGGCGCATAGAGGAGGCAGAGATGCTAGAGAGGCACAGAGTGGTGCGCGTGGGACTTGCTGGAGGCAACCTGCTCGAGCGGGTGGGGCCGAGGAAGAGGGAACCAACCGTTTTTTTCTAAACTAAAACCTCAGCATTCAGGTTAAATTGCTGGGTTGGCACTTTGCGATAAATAAGTGGAATTTGGGTTGCAATTTGGGCACTCGGTCTCAAAAAGGTTCGCCATCACTGCCATAGAGGAAGCACTGGCTGAAACAGACATGAGACAAAATCCAGCTTCAAAGTGTATTATTCTGCACATGCAGAAGGGACCGAAGTTGGTCTGTGGAGGGCAGGTCAACCCAGTGTTTCTCAATGGGAGTTAGACGGGTCTTTCAAGCAACTACGCGCAGTTATGAAGGTAGCTCATCGGAATTTTCTTAAATGGAGAACTATATATTGGCCGGAATCGGCAGGACCAGCTGAGTACAACTGTGTCCTTTTTGGGTTGAAAAGAAACCCAGGATCAGAGCCTGCTGAAGCCGCAGCTGTTCAGGGAGAAACACATATGTGAAAGTGGAATTTAGCTTTCCCCCCAACACACACATGCATACAAGCCTTTAGTCTTCTTTTCTTTGTAACATTGCGACTACTGCACTAAAAATCAGCCTTCAGGAAAAATTCGGCAGAACTTCAAAAATTTGACAATACTTTGAACTGATGCTCATATTATCAGCTAAAGTGAAAAGCAACAAGGGATCCATTCACCAGCACATAATGGTCCCTTTAGCCTAACAAGAGAAGAGTTTGTTTTGCTTCTATGTGTCCCGCCTGTCTTTGTATACCAAGGCCAGCCAGTAGTCTCTTATGTGGTACCTGTACTTGATATATCTTGGTCAATATTTAGCCCCCACCTTTCAATTTTGCAGATAACTTGTGTAAATTTCACTAGTGTGATTTACTCACATCCCTCAGGGTTTCACTTTCTCCCTAGGACCATGGTGGCGAACCTTTGGCACTCCAGATGTTCTGGACTACAATTCCCATCAGCCCCTGCCAGCATGGCCAATTGGCCATGCTGGCAGGGGCTGATGGGAATTGTAGTCCAGAACATCTGGAGTGCCAAAGGTTCGCAACCACTGCCCTAGGAGTTAACTGTCTGATGTGTTTTGTCTCCATAGCACACATGTGTAGTGGTTAAGAGCAGGTGGATTCTAATCTGGAGAACCGGGTTTGATTCCCCACTCCTCCCCCTGAGTTCCCACACTCCTGCATTCCTGCTGGGTGACCTTGAGCTAGTCACAGTTCTTCGGACCTCTCTCAGCCCCACCTACCTCACAAGGTGTCTGTTGCGGGGAGAGGAAGAGAAAGGAGCTTGTAAGCCACCTTGAGTCTCCTTGCAGGAGAGACAGGTGGGGTATAAATCCAAACTCTTCTTCTCTTCTTCTACATGTACATGAATGCTAAGACAGCATGTGGTACTCAGCCTACATACACTGCAGCTGCTGAAGTACTTAGAACAGTGATGGCGAACCTTTTCGAGACCGAGTGCCCAAACTGCAACCCAAAACCCACTTATTTATCACAAAGTGCCAACACGGCAATTTAACCTGAATACTGAGGTTTTCGTTTAGAAAAACGGTTGGCTCCAAGGGGTGCGTTACTCAGGAGTAAGCTTGGTGATAGTCAATGGCTTTGCTTTAAAGCAACTGTGCAACTCTTCCAACGGGTGAATCACGACCCTAGGAGGGTTTACTCAGAAGCAAGCCCCATTGCCAGAAACCAAGCTTACTCCCAGGTAAAGGATTGCGCTTTAGTTTAATAGCGCTTAACATGATTACCTACACTGCTTCCCCAAAACTAGGTCTTCGGTTTAATGCTAATAATCGGGCCCAGTGGCCCAGGCCAGCCTAGATGTGTGTGTGTGGGGGGCACTCTGTTTGTGCGTGCCCACAGAGAGGGCTCTGAGTGCCACCTCTGGCACCCGTGCCATAGGTTCGCCATCACTGACTTAGAACCATGGATGAAGGATTGTAAGAAAAGTACTTTTGTTCTCCTGTACCTTTAAAAGAACACTCTCTTCTTAGCTTCTAAGCCAGCCAGTTACAAATTGTTGTGGAGTAAATTAAACACAGCCCGAAGACTGGAACCTTCATCAGTATGTAATAGTGTGTTCAAAGGAGGGGAGGGAATTGGGCATTGATCCTTGGCAAGAGAACTGGAGCATTTCAAGCATGTCTCTCTCTTCATCTGTGAAGTGTTGGGTGGTATGCCGCTCTCCATTTTGTGTATTACCTAGATGAACTACGCTTTTGCAAAACACTTTTTTTTTCAGCATTAGCAGCTCAACTGTTCATTTTTACGACTGTTCGTTTTTACGTTGGTGTGAGATCTCCCCAAATGCACCACTTGGTCATGGGTAAATTCTGTGTTCTTCTGCACTCTTGACAGTCTGCTTTTATACAGCAGATTGAAACCAGAAAGCCCCCGACACGTTCCAGCTTTGGAAATCTGCAGCATTAACAATGAGAAAGTCCAGACGTGGTGATAGTGATGATGTCACACTTTCTGCCCGCGCTCTTTCAGCACAAGGTTGAAGTAGGCAAATTGGCCCCGGGTGGCTGGAGTTAGCAGGAACTTCCAAAAACATGTATATCCAGAATGCTAGATTTGTCTAAGATAGTTAAAATGCAGGCGCTCCTATTGAAATGAATGAGCAAATGGTGCTCAGGGGAGGGACCAGATATCAGGGATGCATTTGGGGTGGGGCATCAAAGACGTGAGAGGTGCGGGTTTTTTCAGTGTGTGGAGGGGGACTCCGCATGGCTGTGTGTTGTCTGAAATAAGCCCACGCTGAACTCAGTCGACCAGCCACTCACCCCACCCATTTTAGCACTCCCAGAAAGCCCCCGGAAGTAAGAGACTTCCAGTGCAATTCTGTGCAGGTTTACTTAGAAATAAGTCCCAGTGTATTAATGGGGGCTTACTTCTGGGTAAGTGTGTATAGGATTGCACTGTTTGCGATTCCATACTTGACTTTTTTTAAGGGGCAGACTCCCTAGGTTGAGGGACCTGATTTTTGTGGGCCAAATCATGCCCTCCAGAGGCACTCACACTAGAAGAAAAAGAAGAAGAGTTTGGATTTATACCATACCTTCCTCTCCTGTAAGGAGAGTCAAGGTGACTTACAAGCTCCTTTCCCTTCCTCTCCCCACAACAGACACCTTGTGAGGCATATGTGGGGCTGAGAGAGTTCTGAAGAACTGTGACTAGCCCAAAGTCACCCAGCAGGAATGGAGAAGTGCGGAAACACATCTGGCTCACCAGGTAGACCTCTGCCACTCAGGTGGAGGAATGGGGAATCAAACCCGGTTCTCCAGATTAGATTCCACCTGCTCTTAACAACTACACCACCCTGGCTCTCAGTGGGACTGGGGGTTAAAATATTAGGTAGAAGAGTAATTGCAAAAAGAAGTGTGAGAATGATACCTGAAGGTTTGGGGGATGATTCGAGCCCTAAGATTCCCCAGCTCTCCCCCCCCAAAAAATTATTTGAACACTACTCCCCAGGTAGTTTTATGCCCATGGGATTTAATATGTAAGTGACTACGTATTTGAGCCTCAAGGCACAAAGACATGGGGGAGGGCAGAACTTGAAACATAGAAGTAGCCGATGAGGGAAAATGTAAACATCTTCGGTCTGAAAGTGCTGTTTTAAAAAAATGAATGGCCTTGTGGTTTGCCGTTGCCTTCCTCCGTGTCGCCTCTTAGTAGTTCTTGGAGGTCTCCCATCCCAATGCTTGCCAGAGTCAGGGCTGAAAGTGTGTGACTGGCCCAAGATCATTCAGCAAATTTCCATGCCAGAGTGAGGATTTGATCCCAGATCCTGACCTAGTCCGACCCCTTAGCCACTAAATCACGCTGGTTTCACAATGTCTGATTTGTGTGACAAGGGAGCAGAACCTCGTCTGTGGGGGAAGTGGAGCAACACTGGAAAAGATGCTGCCGTGGGTTGGGTACAGATGTCTGTTATCACCGAAGCAGGTATAATCAGGAAACAAACCGTGCATTTCTGTATTCTAACTGGTTAGTCATTCATTCTTTCCCCCATGGTCCCACGGACTCTTTATTTGTTATTTTTCCTACGTGCGCATCTTTCCCCCCTCTTAAGTTGATATTTTTTTTAAAGTTCTGTATCTCAGATATAGGTCAAAATACACTTGTCTTCATGGTTATTCTTTTAAGTTTGCTTGGATTGAGAAAGTGAAGAATGTCTGCATCTGAATTTAACAAGAGGTATCTCCTGACACTTGATTTTGTGACTTCCACTGGCAATTCAGAGAGGTTGCTGTCAACACATAAACATATTTGTAGCTGAGCAATGATCCCCTTATCCCAAACCAGTGGCAACTGGAGCGTGCAGACGTTCCAACGAATGTCTCCCCACATGCAGAAAGGCTCCCCCACTGTTTTAAATGGAGGGAACATTTTTTAATATGCTTAGATTTGCCCTATCCATCGATGATTGCTTGTCTGGGGAGTCCATTTTGGAACACCTGCAACACTTTGGAACGGGATCATGCTTCAAAACTCTTATTTTCAGTCGAACAAACTGAAATTAGTCTGGTGACTCCAGTATGGCTATTCCAGCATAAAAGTGAAGCCAGACAAGGGAAGTGAATTCGAGAGAGTTGTTACTCATCAAATCAGGTGCGGTAGGAACCCCTCCCAATATCTGATTGGATATGTTTCAGGCATAAATCATAATTCAGAATTCCTTTATGTGATCGTTTGTTTTTATGCTAACTGTGCTGCGAATCTCATAGGAAAAAAATATACATATAACATACATCGTAAGGCAGCAATCCTGTTCATGTTAACTATATCTAATATACATCAGTAAGATTTCGCTACCTGAATCTGTTTACAGACTGCAGAGAAATCTACAATTCTTCAGTTCCCAGCACTTCTAGTCAACTTGTTTAACCAGTGTTCGTTTCAGAGCATTTCTTGTACAGCAACTTCAAGGTTTGGTGTGACAGACTTTTAACAAGACAGATGTGAAACACGTAAGAAGAACTGAGTAGAGCAGAGACTCCAGAAAAATTCATTTGTACCATCCTTAGACAGTATGAGGTGCTATAAACCCATCGAGGGAAACAGGAACCCACAAATAAAGACGTAAGATAAGATAGCTCGTGTTTCTGGGATATTGCAGACATTCACAAGAAATTATTCTGTATAAAATATACCAAGGCAAATTCTGTCCTGTGAAATTGGCGTTGGCTATATCAGTGGGCGGACCGTTGCGAAAAGACAGAATTGTTGGCCTGATTCTGGAACCTTATTGTTGCCTATTCCTTAATAATGCATTGTAAGAATAAAATTGACTACTGCCAAAATCAGTTGTGAAAGACACGTGACTTGCAGCTTATTACAGTTTGGATTGGGCCACATAATTATTTAGATGCCTTATTTGCAAAGGTCGTTATTTCAGGCTGCAGTCCTAAGAACGGTGTCATGGGAGTAAACTGCTTTGAATAAAATATGATTTACTGGGGTGCTGTATGGCCGTGTTCTAGCAGCATTCTCTCCTGACGTTTCTAGAACATGCTGCAAGAACATGGCCACACAGCCCAGAAACCACGCAGCACCCCAGTGATTCTGGCCATGAAAGCCTTCGACAATACAAAATATGATTTACTTCTGAGTAGATCTGGTTTGGATTGCTCCTGCGTTGCCTAAGTCATGGTGGGTGATCATGTCAAGCCACTATTTAAATTCATCTTAAAACAACATGCCAATACCTACCCGAATCTACAAATACGTGCTATATTCAACAAAATTAGCTCATCTAGGTATAATCATTAAGATATTGACAGAATACATATTTTATGAAGCGTGTTTTCTACAGCAAGGCTGCCATAAGGCTGCCACTTTGCATAATTTTCCACTTTGAGGATAAATTCTCGAGTTAGGTAATTGTCATGCTACAATAAAGGACCGTGAAGTAAATCAGTCGCTACCTTCTGAACCCATTGACTTCAATGGATGTAAAATGGTGCTTAGGACAGACTGTGTGCTACGTTTGACGAATTGTGGGAAGAACTCTACCATTTTATTATAGCCCCTACTTAAATTTGGGTTGTCTGAGGGGATGTTTGCATATGGATTTAGAGGCATTAAATTATAGGTAGTCTTACGTGCCACATACATTCTTTAATGCCTTTTGCAAATATTTTATGAGCCCAGAGCTTTGTGGCTTGAGACTTTAAGACTTAACAACCTTAATTCGCTAGTTATAATAGGCTTCCGCTGCTAATAGCTCCCAGCTGCAGGTGACGCATTAGACGATCTACAACATATTGGAAATATTCAAAATGACGCACCTCAAAATCAGGGCCAAATGTCTCACAGTATGATTAAGAGGCAGGCATTCGTCCACTACAACAATCGGTGTGGTCTGAAATAACTGAAATGCCATAAATTACCGTGAAAAAAACCCCAACCAAATACCTTTCGATAACAATAATAACAAATGCTTTCAGACAGACACAAAAAACATTCCATCCAAATTGCAGGGAGATTACTTACTGTAGTTGCTGATTGGCTCCGGGACGCCTTTTATTTTGCCTCTCTTATCGATCTTGATATACCACTGAGTCCGACAGTAAAGTCTTCTCACTCTGACATTCCCCCCTTCCATATAATCGTAACTTCTGGTGTGTCGCTCAGGGGTGGAACAGTTCACATTTGTAGCCATTTGCTCCGGGGTCATGTCATTGCAAGCGAACGAGATCGCGCTCACCATGAAGATAACATAAAAATATGATCGGTAGAGCAAAGTTTGCAGGATCCATGACAATATCCATTTGTGCATTATAGTACAGTGTTCTGGGTGCCCATGAATAACATAATGAAAAAGAATCAGTCCTCAGTAGGTGGTCGCTCTTTGGTCATTGACTTCTTCTCTCCCTTCACGTGAATTATATTCAACCAACGGTTGCTCCCGCATCCAAAACTCTGAGCCACACTTTGTTTTGAAGATACAGGTATCCCGGGAAATGTCCCCTTCAGTCTTCTTTCTGCCAGGATATCCTTTTAAAGAAACAGGTTGCAAAAATCTTGGCTGCTGTGACTTCCTTTGCTACTTGAATTCACCTCTTGCGCTGAAAGCAAAATATCTATGAGGAAAGTGGTATGCATAAATTTCTATGGTCATTACATAAGCAAAGAAACTTACCATTTATTCTGTAGGTAGGGCACAGTCAGAAAGTTAGCATGCACATAGCCAATTAGTTTTTTGACCCGAACCCAGCATTTTCAGTTGCGATCAGCATTTTTGCCTTTTGCATTTTTATCATGAGTCCAGCGATTCAGCTGAAATTGCCAAATTCTTCTGTGGCAATTCACTATTGCGTCCCTCCTGCATTTGATTGCTTCATCTATCTGACTTTTGCTAAAGAAATGTTCTGGTGTCTTGAATGTGATTGTCGGGACAGTCCAAATATACTTTAAGACCCCCTGCCCATATGCTTCCCGATTCCTTGGAGAAAAAAAAAAACCTCTGTCAAGAGCGTTGCTCTCTGATATTACAAAATCATGAGGATGGAAAATTCTGTTCTCAGCTAAGAAATGTTTTAAGAGGGTTTAAAGAAGACAGATGACTTACTTGCTCCTCTTGATAGCAGCTGGACACACAAGTATTCCATTTCTGTTGTCTGCCTTTTGCAACGTGAGATTCTAACTGTAGCTACAAACTTTCCTTGCTCGGAAGAGACTGCAACAGAATCATAATTGTTTCCATAAATCAACACACGCAAGAGGGTGTGTGCAAGCAAGTGAGTGTGCGCGCACACATGCTTATGTGTATCAGAGTGTGTGCAGTGTGTGGTTCGTATGTGTGTTGAGCCTGTCTCCCCCCCCCCTTTTTTTTAAAGGAAAACCTTTGCTGACCTCACTTGGAAGCAATTAGGACTTAACCAGTGAGTTATCAGATGAATGCATGAACAAAAATAAAATGTTGTGTAGAATTCTGTGGTCATCAGAGGGAGCTACGAACATGGTTCAGGCTCCGAGGCTCAGACTTGCCTGTGTTCTAGAGACGTGGGGTTCTCCCAGTCGTGAACCGAGATGCTGTTCTCATCAGCTCCCGGTTTAGTAAAACACAGCCCCTCTCTAAAGGAAATGTGCATATTTGATGTCTCTTTCCCAATGACTGCTCATGAGAAAATGCCTCTGCCTGGCTGCAGGAGGTAGGGGTTGTCAGGTTTCCAGGGCAGGGCTTCCCCGGGCAGCAGAAATCAGGATCTCTTCAAATTCTCCTCTCAAATCAGGAACTTTTGTAACAGTCAGGGTTATTATTACACAGTTATTATGAGACCTAGGAGGTGGCAAGTATAGCCTAATGTTGGGATGTCTTGGAAGCGAAGCAGAATCAATACTTGGATGAGAGGCCGCCAAGGAGGATTCTGCAGAGGAAGGCAAATGCAAGCCACCTCTTCTTCTCATTTGCCTTAGGAACATAAGAACATAAGAACAAGCCAGCTGGATCAGACCAGAGTCCATCTAGTCCAGCTCTCTGCTACTCGCAGTGGACCCACCAGGTTCCTTTGGGAGCTCACGTGCAGGAGGTGAAAGCAATGGCCTTCTGCTGCTGCTGCTCCCGATCACCTGGTCTGCTAAGGCATTTGCAATCTCAGATCAAGGAGGATCAAGATTGGGAGCCATAAATCGACTTCTCCTCCATAAATCTGTCCAAGCCCCTTTTAAAGCTATCCAGGTTAGTGGCCATCACCACCTCCTGTGGCAGCATATTCCAAACACCAATCACACGTTGCTTGAAAAAGTGTTTCAGCCTTGAAGTCCTTTGCCATAAGTTGTCTTGGTGCTTGTGTCTTGGTACTTAGATATGTATTATACTTATGTACTTAGAGCAGCAGTGGCGTAGTGGTTAAGAGCAGGTGCACTCTAATCTGAAGAACCGGGTTTGATTCCCCGCTCTGCCACTTGAGCTGTGGAGGCTTATCTGGGGAACCAGATTAGCCTGTGCACTCCAACACATGCCAGCTGGGTGACCTTGGGCTAGTCACAGTTCTTCCAAGCTCTCTCAGCCCCACCACTTCACAGGGAGTTTGTTGTGGTGGGGGGAAGGGAAAGGAGTTGGTAAGCCCCTTTGAGTCTTCTTACAGGAGAGAAAGGGGGGGGGGATATAAATCCAAACTCCAACTCCTCCTCCTCCTCTTCTTCTTCTTTATAAGATTTCCTTCCCACTTTTCTCCATTTTAGCAAGCAATGGTTCCCACTAGAAACAGAGAAGGTAGGAAGGCCCAGCTTTGGTTTTTGTTTTATAGTGCACAACAGCTGCCCCTTTCTCAGGTCACCTGCTGGTGAAAGGCAAACTTATTAACTGCATCATAGGATTCAAGTTCCTGAGATGCCCTGTCATCCTGTACTACACGTTCGCAGTGATTATTGTGTTAAGAGTCTCCGACAACAGAGGGCACAGTTTGTGTTATGTTTCAGGGTTTCCAAAATCCTTAAGGTAGTGGTTTTTTTAAATGTGATGGTGACATTGAACAGCTCCTTGAAAGCATGTGATTTAGGGTGTGTTTGATTTTTTCTTTTTAGCAGTTCGTGGATTATATCAGAAGTATTAAAATATGAAGTTGCTTTACAGTGAGATGATATAATGAGGCTTTACAGTGAGACGAATCAGTTTGGCTCAGTATTATCTGCTCTGAGCAGCAGTGGCTTTCCAGGATCTTAAACAGAGATAGTGCAATCTGACACCCTTGAAGATGCTGGGATCTGAACCGACTGTGAGATCTGATGGTCTTCATGCATTTCCCTTTTGAAACTGTGAATGTGTATAAAATGCCTTCAAGTCGTAGCCTATTTATGGCAACCCCGTAGGGTTTTCAAGGCAAGAGATGTTCAGAAGTGGTTTGCCATTGCCTGGCTCCATATCATGCCCCCGGTATTCCTTGGAGGTCAGGGTCAAGGCTGACCCAAGATCACCCAGCAAGTTCCCATTGCAGAGTAGGGATTCGAACCTGCATTTTGGACACCTTAACCACTACATCATGCTTCACAGCTATCCCACAATCCCTTGGCACAAAATGATGTCGTGTGTATGGGAGGAAGGCTGCAGCTCAGGGCAAGGATACACTGCATCTACAGTACTCTGTAGGAAATTAGGCTCCTAGCTAACTTCTAGCATTTCTGCATAGCTGGTGTATTTGTGCACTCCACCATCAAAATGAGTCACCTGATGTTTTTTGTTTCGGTGCCAGAAACTCTTTTCCCATCCTGGCTCTGGGAAATAAATCATTTGGTGAACAGTATAAGCAATAAGTTGTTAAGAGCTGCTTCAGCTCAGATCTTTTATATGGCACTGACTATGAAATAATTAGAAAGTAGTATAAATAAGATGCAAGCTTGTAATTTAATCCAGGGTGACAAATTATTTTACCATGGCTTGTAGCCACATCTGCTTTCTAGCGCTCCTCTTGTGTTCATGAGTAGCCGACTTTTTTTGTTCGACATTCTCACCCAGCCTTTTTTATACTAATCTGAATGGGTGGCATGAAAGTGTAGAGCAGTGGTTGCAGCTGTGAATTACTAGCATGAAAAATATCCCCTCCACCTGAATTAATTCCAAACTTTTTGTGTGGGCTTTCCAGGACTCCACATTGCCCATGTATGCCATTGTGAACGGTGTGTTCACCCAACAGGGTCATTTTGTGTAGGGGGAAAATGGCTTGCGGGGAAGAAGGCTTGTAGCAGTCCTGGTCCAAATCAGATTCCAATGCACCTGCTGTTAAAAAGAAATCCAATAATGCTGGAAGTTTCATAATGGAACTTTAATTATGTGGGGGCATCATCTAGTAGATCCTGTATGATTCAAAACGGAATCTGTATCGAATAAGATGAAGAGCTGGTTTTTATACCTCCCTCCTTCCCCGTCCACCACAACTGGCACCTGGTGACTCAGCTGGGGCTGAGAGGGTTCTGGGGGAACTCTGACTAGCCCAAGGTCACCCAGCAGGCTTCACATGGAGGAGTGGGGAATCGAACCTGTTTCTCCAGATTAGAGTCTGTCACTCTTAACCACTACACCAGCTGGCTATCTAGGTATGTTGGCCGCCTAAGCCAAAGAGTAAAACATCAGTCTCCTTTGTACTTGATCTGCATCTTCTCAGGACTAGCTCATAATAATCCCTCACTGGCTTATGAAAATATCCAGCCAAAGTCGTAGTACCTTCTTCATGACCAATCCCTCATCTGCAAACCTGCCAAGACCTGCTGGGAACCCCAGTCTTTTTACTTTCCAGTAACCTCTTGTGGTATATGATAGCTCTAAGCTCAAAGCCTCTGTTTTCATTCCCCACATGACCAACTGCAATTGTCTCCAGAGACAGATGATCAGTGATTAATTTGCAATGTAATCACACTGATAATCAGATTGAAGAAGATCCATGAAGAGAGTAGTTGGGAGTAGATACGTGCAACTTCAAGGACGAGAGAGCTTTCAATGAACTAAAGCCACATTGTATTTATTGCTACTGAAGTAGCATTCTAACCGGTGGATTTTCCCATCTATTGAAGCAACAAAATCCTCTTTGCTTCAGATGGAAATAAAATAAACATATCAACTATATTGAAGAAGAAGAGTTTGGATTTATACCCCACCTTTCTCTCCTGTAAAGAGACTCAAGGTGGCTTATAAGCTCCTTTCCCTTCCTCTCCCCACAACAGACACCTTGTGAAGTAGGTGGGACTGAGAGAGTTTGAACTGTGACTAAACCCAGCAGGAATGTAGGCGTGCGGAAACACATCTGGTTCACCAGATAAGCCTCTGCCACTCAAGTGGAGGAGTGGGGACTCAAACCCAGTTCTCCAGATTGGAATCCTCCTGCTATACCACACTGGCTCTCTACTGGCTTACTATTGCCCTCTCTGAGCTCTCTTTCTCTCTGCTGATGAAAACATAAAGGCCACCTTCCCCCTTCTTCACTGACTAACCAAGTATGGAAGTGATATTGGTACACATAAGTGTTAAGTGCCATAAGGTTGCTTCCAACATGGCGACACTATGAATCGACATTCTCCAAAACGTCCTCTCGTTGACAGCCTCGCTAGGGTCTTCTAAATGGAGGAACCGTGGCTTCAAACCATCTCACGTTAGGTCTTCCTCCTTCCCTGCTGCCTTCAACTTTTCCTGACGTTATTGCCTTTTCGAGTGAGTTTTGTCATCTCGTAATAGGATAGCCTCAGTCATTTTAGCTTCTAGTAGGCAACTCCATCTGAAACGGGTAAGCCAGTGAGGGATTGCCAAATGCCCTCCCCCCACCGTGTAAGAAACATTTTTGCTTTCTTCATAGAGGAAGACTTGACAAGCTAACTTCAGTCATTCAGTCATATTCTTAGGCACCATTCAGACGGCAGCATATTGCATTGATGCTTACCTGATATAGGACTAAACTAGACGAGGACTAGACAAGCAGCGCAGTGGGTTTTTTAAAAAAAGAAGATTCAAGTTGATTTAGGATTTGCACAATAATCCTGCCATCAGTGCTCTTGTTTGCTTCAGTGCTTCAGACTGTTGTTTCATAGATGAGGGCGGGGTGTAACCCGCCGTTGGCCATTTGTCCTGTGTGCTGGATGCCCTAGAAGCAGCAGGTAACCTTCAAGATCACCTGTGTCAGGTGCTGCTGTCCAACCTGCTTTGCCACGGTGTGGAACAAGATAATTCAGGTTGTTCAGAATAGTGGTTAAAAGCAGGTGGATTCTAATCTGGAGAACTGGGTTTGATTCCCCACTCCTCCACCTGAGTGGCAGAGGCTTATCTGGTGAATCAGATGTGTTTCTGCACTCCTACATTCCTGCTGGGTGATCTTGGGCTAGTCACAGTTCTCTCTGAACTCTCTCCACCCCACCTGCCTCACCAGGTGTCTGTTGTGGGGAGAGGAAGGGAAAGGAGCTTATAAGCCACCCTGAGTCTCCTTATAAATTAAAAAACCCTCTTCTTATCCAACCCCTTGCACAGACTGCATAGCCAAACCCGTGCAAGGAATGAACAATTATAGGAACAATTATAATAAAATACACGATTGGTTGCTGCAAAACTTTTGAATTGAATTCTTGGAAATTTTGAATCTGCTGGAGAGGAATCTGTTTAAAACTTCTACACATGGAGACGACTTTGGAGGGCAATTCGAAAACAAAATTCCATGAGTTAATTTATTTAATTAAAGTGTGCCCAGATACACCAAAGGCAGCCAGCGTTTGCTTACTGATTTATTTTTTGCCTGTCTTGTACTGAAAGGTTTCATAGAATTTGCTCATCTGCCTGGTTATTGTCGAAGTTGAAATGTGCTGTTTTAATAAGCGTCGGGATTTTTAATTGCTGGATGCAGAATGTGGTTGAGGAGTTGGAGAGGGGATGGGAATTGAATATCAGCACCCTCTGTCCGTGACTGGGCCTTGAACAGTTTTTCTGGTTTCAACTGGACTGCTGGATTAATGCCATTGCTTTTGTTTTGTTGCTCTCGTTTTGGAGTGGTTTTGTTGTGTTATTTCAGCAATACACAGGGAAACTATGGCAAAAGCTGTGCATGAATGTCTATTTATTGTTTTAGTGTAGTCCGCTCCAGAGACGACAGTTCTGCTCCGAAATATTTGTGTCTGGGGCATCTCTGGCAAAGGATGACCAACATCAAGGGATCGATTGACTCCAGCAAAACCTACCAAACGTAGTGAAGGGCTAAGCGAAGCTTTTCTCTAGCTATGAGAGCACATAGTTGTCTTAGCCGCGGGCATCTAGGACCTGTGTGTTTTTGACATGGAGTCAGTGGAATTTTTGACCCGGTGCCAGTATTTTAACATGGGGCTCCCAAAACAGTCTTTTCTATTTATTTAGTGATAAATTACCCCAAATAAGGGGAGAAATTGGAAGCATGTGCATGCTTAGTGGGAAGGAGGTACTAGCAGATCATTTTCTCATTTAAGCAAAAGCATACCCTGGTAAGCATAAACCAAGAAAGGGAAATCGCTTACTTGGCAAACGCACTGATACTAAACTGCATTTACTGGAAATGTTTATATTCTGTTGTTGAATATAATGCAAAATATGCTGATAGTGCTGTACAGTATTTACTTTGTGTAACGGGCAAGAGGAAAGTAGGATGGACTTGGAAGAGGGGAACAGAAGTCAACTCCACTAAAGCAGTTTTCATTTTTTTTCCTTTATGTATTTGTACAAATACCTGATATTGTGGACTATTCACAATTCTAAGTCCCTAGAACACGGAGGAATTTTTACGAGTACCAGAGATACCTTCCTGCTGGCACAGACAGGGAAGCAATGTATCATGCAATATTTCAAACAGTTTTATGAACCTGATGGAAAGAGTTGCCCATTGCTTTGCTGAGTACTCTCTTGAGTTGGGTCAGCGAACTGGCATGGCTCTGCCTTTCTCTCATAAATTAACTTATCTTCTGCAACGTTTGCTCAGAGCAAAAGAAAGCATCAATCTATTTTCCAGTTGTGGCATGTGTTATACTTCTGGCCTCGAATAGTTCTCTGTTGCATCATCCATTGGTGCCCACAAAAGGGTCAAAAGGGATAAAAGTTGTGTTATAGTTTGGGACCTTCTACATGCATTGAGCCACAACCACACTATTCTTCAACAATAAAAAGCAAGAATGAGGTTGGGAGAAACCCACGAGCGAAAATTATGTGGAGCTCTGTAAAGATATTACGTGTTTTTTGAATCATTTCTGAAAACACTCTTCAGATGAATACAATTTGTGGTTTCTGTTCGTTTTCCTTATGGAGAGGTACAGACAGGAGACCATGCTGTTCTCTAACGTAACATCCAGATAGAAAAGCCAGCTACTGTGACAACCCAGACTTTGGCTAGGTGGACCTTTCGTCTGATTCCTAGAACTCCTGGAAATTCCAAGAACTATATTCTTTGCAGCTTTATCTTTCAAGCTTTGAGCCTAGAGCTTTTCTTCGTGTTCGTTCCACTGGGGAAATAGTCTAGTTTTCATTCTACCGGGGATTTGTCTGGCCTTCCTTTTGATTTATTGTTAAACTCGATGTGGCATTTCAGTGGAAATGAAAGTTTCTAAGAATCTTGGTGGTCTCAGGGACCCCCATATTTTTCAGGGGGGGGAGTTTTATTTCAGGCAATTTCCAGGGCTGTCCCCACCCTTCTGAAAGACTTATGCAGTCCTCGCTGCCACCCAAACTACCCCCCATTTCCAGAAACACCCTCGAGGCATTCTTCTTATTTGAATTGATTTTCTATAGTTGTTTATCTTTTTTCAATCTGGTCATGGAAAGCACATCTGGTTCCTATTTTAATCAGTATTCCCCAGGGAGTAACATCATATTAGAGAGAGCTAGCAATGCTAAAACAATAATCCATAATGATGCAACTTCTGGTAATTTAAAACGGTTTTTATCCACTGTTTTTAGAAGTGTGCTAATGGTGTAGGCCAACAGGCTTCTTTGTAGATAAAACTCGCAAAAGGTCTTCATAGCAGATATATGGCTACACCCACATAAGCAAACAATTATGGCAATCAGTGATTTCTGCTTCTTATTGTGTATGTTAAATCCTGTGGACTTCAGAGCACTTGCTTCAGAGTAGTCTCGTTTAGACCTGGAACTACTTTCCCATGTTAGGGAATCAGGACACTGTTAATGCTGACCTCAGATGAGACTGTACCAGCTTGAAGGGTAATTTTTGGCACTGTCCTATTTTGCTTCCCAACCAATCACATGCAGCAAGAAAGCAGCCATGTAATATCTCTGGGCAACATTAATTCTTCGGCCAAAGCTTATACAACTGAGTTGGAAAGGTAAATGAATCTGCAAGATAAGCCAGTCAGGGACCCATGGACTCAAAAGGATTTCAAACAGTGAAATTTGCACAGGTGATTTTTATTATGAAGTCACCTGAAGGTCATAGCTGAATTTGTCATATTATTACTACCGGTAGTAATAACAGTAGCAATAATAAAAGATGAAAAGTGTTATAAACTATTAGCCAAAAATGCATTCTTTGACAAATGAAATGGCACAAAATTATACGTTTCTTTTGCAGACTTCTGATAAGTTGTGGAGTAGCATAGCATAGCATAGTATAGACCAGTGATTCCCAAAGTGGGCGCCACTACCCCCTGGTGGGTGCTGCAGCGATCCAGGGGGGCGGTGATGGCCACAGGTAGAAACATTAATACATATATCTTTCTGTTTAATTGCTATTAAAATTTTAAAAAATTAATTTCCAGGAGGTGCTAAGTAACATTTTTTCTGGAAAGGGGGCGGTAGGCCAAATAAGTTTGGGAACCACTGGTATAGACAATTATTGATCAAGATGTGTATTTTCTATTTTTTATTTTTATTTCCTTCAAAAAACAGAATAAAAAACCAAATACTTTTTTTCTTTATATATCCTTATAAAATGTTTCTTTTCTCGGGTTTTTTTAAAAAATAAATAAACTGTAAAAAAACAGATATAAATGGGGAGTAAATGAGAAGTTGGTGTCTGTAGACTCAACTTCCAACTCCAACCCAAACTCACCTCAAGGAGCAGATCTGATTTTCAGAGCAAAGGAAACTGGAAGAGGAGGACAGCCCTCCACGCCTGACTCTGAACTGCATCTCATAGTTTCCCCTCTGGGTTTCTCTCTCTAGTAGAGTAGAGTAGAAAAGTTTATTGCATGTCCCCGTAGGCCCTCACAATACAAGTACTGGCCATTAAAAGGTATACATCTCAAGTCTAAAACATCAAATCAGTAGGTTGGGTGGATGACTTACTTTAAAAGCTTTTTAGTTGGGATTTTCCTGGCCCCCGGGGCCAAAAGCGCCATTTTATAGGAGACATAGGGGCTAGTATCAGATAACAGGAACACTAGTTTGTCATGGGCAAAACATTTCTTATCAAGAAATGTGTCCCTAAGATCCCACTATAAGGGACAGGTTGGGACAATGAGGAAGATTCTCCAAGACGAAGTTCATGCGTGTGCAAAAACATTGAGGCAACAGAGTCTAAGAGTATCGTCCACTGACCATAGCCAATGAAGTGAATGCCATTCTTCGGTCATTTATTGAGATGTTTATCCAATATAAAGCTCATGATTCTCTAGTTTAAATTCATTGGAGCTTGCCCAGCCCTTCTCCTGCTTTGCAGGCAGTTCAGTCAGATTTGGCCTCATGCAAGCAGGTTTGTTCCCATCACACCTAGTACAGAGTCTAACTGAACAGATGGACTCCTCTGCCATGATGAAATCGGGCTGTCTTGCCACCGCTTCGACTTTAGCATAACGCGCAGTGTAGTGCAGCCTCCAAAATTGGTTCCAACAGCATTCCAGAACCCTCTTAAGCCCCCATGTTTCTGAAGAGTCAGTTTAAAGATCTGAAAGAGTTTATTGGAAGAGATTTATTGAGACGGCTCAGATTACAGAGCACTGTGCTTTAAGCCTTTGATTCATACTACAAAGGTCTGTGAGTCCTGAGACCTTTCACTTTGCAGGCCTGTTTCTTCTTCGGATGGTTTAGCGAAGCCTATCATTGAAGGGTAGCAAATGATCCTTTTAAAGTGATAGACCCTAGAAAATATTCATTCCATGCTGATGTTCACAGATAACAAGGAGTAATTCTGTACTTTGAGGGGGGGCGGAACCCAACCATTAACTCTCCAATTGTAACTCCCAGTATTGTTTCCAGTAAAATGGAGTAACAGTACTCTTTCAGAAGTGAGCCTTTTAAAAAAAGACCAAAGCAGTATGAACAGATGCCTTTTTAGAGAATGTACAGTTTTGTAAAAGGGTTTTTAATGAGGTTGGCCAGACTCAGGGATCTGGCCAAGTTCTGATGAATGTGTCAAAAGGATACCATTTGCAACAGCCATTTTGTGCTAAGAACATTTCATTTATTTAAAAGAGTATATGACATTCCCTTGTTCTGGTAAGATTTGGAATTGATTGAGGTTTGGCTCTGAAACGTTTATACCCTGGAATGCTGTTGGCTTTTAAGGTGCTACTGGAGACGTATCTTGCTGTACTACAGCACCAGCACAGCTACCAGATCTGAAACTATATCCACAAAACGATGCCTTGCTGAAATCAATAAGTAGTGTAAATTTTGCACTTTAAAATGTCAGTGGGGTGAGGAATCAGAGTTTTTTAAAATGTAATTTAATTTTTTTAAAAGACACATTTAACAAACAAATTCTCTCATTGCAGAGATACATTTAAATTCTCAAAAGCATCTCGTATTGTAAAAATATGCACCTCTTATGCAAAAATATGCTCCTCTTATGGAAGAGGAGGTATGGGTTAAATGAGGTATGGGTTAAATGAATCCCTGAAGTATAAAGTAGCAACATTTTTCATCTAATTTTGTCCAGAGCTTGAAGGTGTTTATTGATATTGCTTGCTCTAGCTTTTATAGGAATGCTAAATTGTCCTATTCCATGAGTGTTATGTACATGGAACCTCTACTTTCTCTGCCCATTCCATTCTTGGTCTGGTACTGCTGGTCGAATGACTAGATTCTTGGCATCGGAAAATCCATGGGGATCAGATTCTTACCCAAGTTCCTAGTTTAGTTCTGAATTTCTCAATTACTGAAGAGCAGCTGTTCATATTTTACGTAATTAAAAACAGAGAATTTTACAAATTTGACTTGATTTATGCCTTGTTTTAGGCTTTGGGAGGAGACATCTTTGATGGTGAAAGAGATGAGGGACTTTCTAAGGGGCTGAAAATTGGAAGTTTGACATTCATCCCTCTTCTGTATGGACAAGTTATTTAAACTAGATCAAGCACAAGAAAAGAGGATTGCATCTAAGGATTGTTTTCCCTTAAGTTCAGCGCAACCAAGCAAAGGAGAAATGATAGAAGTACTGCACTGCGTTGATTGGCATGTACTTTGAGTCAACGCCTAGGGAGTGGCCAGGGAAGATGCACTTTACAGAGAGAAAGAGATAGGAGAAGAGGGAAAAAATTAAAAGAACAGGATGCTGGGGAGCTGGCAATAGCTTTCGGACTTCTTCAAAGGTTAGGTGAGGCTGGGTTGTTGGTGAGCTAGACACATAACTGTGGAACAACCAGACAGTCTGTGGAGGAGGCCGTTAAAGGTGCTCCAAAGCTTCCTGGGAAAATAGAAAATGCAAAATCCCTGTAACCTTTCACCTGGGCAACCACTCTCAGGAAAGGCCCCATAGCCTGTGCATCACCACCTGGAAGATGAGAGCAGGAGAATGGAAGAGGGAGCCGATTGAGCCCATTAAAAGAAAGCAGCCAATGGCAGCGTGCTGATAACATGCAGCGGAGCCTTTAAATGCAAGAGTTCCTCTGAGATAGTTTTAATGTTCTATTTCCTTTATTTATAGTACAGCTCTATTGATCTTCATTTGATCTGCATGTGAACACATCCTCATCTTGAAGGCTCAGGGCGTTTCACAAAATTGTTTTGAGAAACCAGCCGGAACCTTACCATCTATCCATATGATGGGAATGATGGGAAAACACCACTGGATCTCAACAGGTTGGCCATTCAGTTAACAGTTTCCTTTAACAGAATAGAGTGAACTGAAATGGCACTGGCTTGAACTCTGCCCCGTCCACCCTCTGGCACGTGGAGCATGGTGGTGACTCCGTTCACTCTTGTGACCTCGCCAAAGACCTACAAAATAGCATCCTTAGCTCCTAATCAGCAAGAAATTGCCTGGCTAAGAGAATATAGCAGGGGGGTTCTCCATGTTTTTAAGATTGCCAGCTCTGTCCTCTTTCCACTGCATACATACTGTAGCCCAAATTGTCTACCAGATGCCCCTGCATTCTTTTGCTGCTTCATCTCCCACCTCTACCAGCTATTATAAACGCTGGCTTATAAAACGGCAGTGCACACATATCCAACTGAACTTTTCCTATTGTGTCTTTCCCCTCCCTGCTCCCCCCACCCCAAGTCATCACCATTGCCCTATAAAACTATTCCGTTCCACTGGCTTCTCATCTGCCTGAACTCTGTTCTACAAATTCCTCTGGAAATTTATTGTTAAAATCGCAGCATTGTTCCCACATATTTTCTCCCCCAGCTGATCTGAAAACCCTACGCGATAAGGCATATCTATCGGCCTTAACTCGCAAGAATTAATAACATTTGAAACGTTTGTCAGATTGAAATGGGAGAAAGCCGAGCCAGAGGTCTGAACCAGCAGCAGATGTTAGAAGAGAATCCTGATCCAATTATTACCTAGCACTGAAAGTACTGGAAAAATGTTCTGGAGGCCAGCAGCGACAGACAGTCAGTCTCTCTGGGTGGCCTCCCATCATTTCTTGCAGAGGGATCTTTGCAGCAGAGCTGTCAATCCGAGGGAGGCACTTGGGGTCATAATGACACTTGGGGGAAATGCTGCTGTTGGAAGGAATGATACCCCACCCATAGCCTTGAAGACGCTCTAGCGTGCATTTTGCCTTGCGACAAAGGAAAAAACTGTGCATCATCTGGAAGGGTGGGAGAGCCAAATTCTGTAGGGACTGCACCGAGGCTACAAATGTAGGATGATGTGCATACAACCGTTGCTTGTCAAGTGTAAGAATTGTGCAGCAAACACAAATTGTCAGACAGTGTTAGTTGGGCAGCTTTGGGTCTCCTTCCTTGCGTCTGTTATGCTTTGGGGACACAGTTCCACTCCAAAGGAAATTAGAGGTAAGAAGGTGAAACATGGCCACGAAAACAACCCCTTTGCACATCTGTCCCTTGAGTGGTGGAATAATGGTCTGAGATTATAGCAAGCTAGGGGGTGTAGTGTAACCTTTAGTTCGGCTTGTCTCGTTTGTGTTATCTGCAGTTACTCTGGTGTTGCTCCATTGTAGTATAGGCATGGGTTGTTGTTGGGTTTTTTTGCTAGACATAGAAATACTGATTGGGATGGCTGATGTATTGGGGGAATAGTGGTTGGATTAAGAACAGAAGAGCCCTGCTGGGTCAGACCAGTGGTCCATCCAAATCTGCATCCTTCTTTCCACCATGACCAATGAGTGGCCCTGGAGGCCAACGAACAAGGCATAGAGGGCTACGCCTTCCTGACATTGGTCTCTTAGCCCCAGGATTCAGGGTTTGGTGCCTCTAAATGTGGAGGTTCCCTTTGGTCACTATGGCTGGAAGCCATTGATAGACTTCTCTCCCATTAATCTGCCTAGTCTAGTCTTTGATTCTGTTTTCATGGGCTCCCAATCCTTGCTCATTCACTGAAAGGCCAGCTAGCAAATAAATTAAAGCACTACCACCCTGCACCCCAGCAGGTTCCCATAGGTCTCTTCCGCACATGCAGAATAATCTACTTTCAGTCCACTTTCAATGCACTGTGTAGCTGGATTTTACAGTGCCAAATAGCAAAATCCACTTGCAAACAACTGTGCAAGTGGATTGAAAGTGCTTTATTCTGCATGTGCGGAAAGGGCCATAAGGTTGAAAGAAGCTATGGCTGCCTAGCTCACTCAAGGCAAGTACCTTCAGGAAAGCTGACAAATTCACAAAATTGTTTTATTCTTACCAGCTGCAGATAAGGTAGGTCAGCCCTCAGCTTTTGGGGGCATCACCGGACAGATTTTTGAAATCTCACGTTTTCACACCCCGCATTGCTTCACGAAGCTCGTTTGACACAAGGGACGGCGTCACCTCTGCCATTATTGCTTGAAGGCACAGATTGCTACCATGGCTGAACAAGCTATACGCTTAAAACTGCCAGATGGCTCTCCCAGCATTGTAGGGCTAGAACACCATCGTGTTTTCATTACTGGGGGTGGGGGTGGGGAGAGGACCCAGGTTTTACATCAGAAACGAATGTGGGGAGAGGAGGGAGAAATAGCCCTTCTTTTGATTTACAAATCCCTGAATTCCAGTTGTTTGTATATGTCTTATCCTTAGAACATGGCATGAGCAAAACCAAGATTTTTTAAGAAGTATTTCAGACCTGCAAAGGCTCCAGTAAAACAGATGTGGCATTCGTTTGGTGATAGAATTGACTAAAGAAATTTTTTTCACTAGCAGTGCATTCCAGATAAAGCAAGAAAATTCTTATAGCAGGGTACTGCCCTTCAATATGCACGGCTATTAGGTTCTCCCACACAACGTATATTGAATGCACTCCTTGTATTCTTCTGCATTTGGACAACTTCCTATCCTTGTAATATCCAGAAATTACACATTTTGCATTTACAGTGTTAGTTGAAACAAACCGATTGTTGTAAAATCGCTATACTCTTGTTCCTAGTTTCCTGGTTCCCACAGGGTAGAGGAGGATGATTGCAAAATGTATTTTCCAAAAAGGAAAACTAGTAAACCAGCATGGCAGGGGCTGATGGGATTTGTAGTCCATGAAAATCTGGAGAGCCACAGGTTGCAGACCCCTGCGCTAAACGGTCAAAACTACAGGTCTGCAAAGAAATATACAATTGCCAGGGTCTCTTTCGCACTCTGATGGATTCTCCAATCTGCAAGAACAATAGCAACAAACTGTCAACACGATGTTGCACATGGAGCTCACTGAGTCATAAGAACTTGTGATATCAAAAAAGACAGGCGCCCTGACCCGCTTCGGGGGCCAGACGTGCATGGAAGCAAGTTTCCTCCTGCACATACTAGGATGGATGAGAATGCAGGAGTGCCCATGGATGCTACACCAACCATTCCTGCCCTCAATCCAGCAACCAAAGTTATATGGTCAGAGCCCTGCTGGAAAAACAGACTTGGCACTGAAGAACATGAGTACAAAGGGTGTGTATTGGGGGGGGGGGGGCAGAATCAGTTCCCCAGGCTTCCCTTCCCCAGTGAACAGCTGATAGACACATTTGCTGCCGGGCCAACTGGCCTTTGCGTGCACAACCCCAGCTGCTTGTTAAGCACACTGGCCAGTGTGATCCCGACCATCCCTCCGGTATTTAAAGAGAGAGCCGCTCATAGTACCGAGCTCAAATGGGCAATCCTTATATGGAGAAAATGAGGTGGAGGCGTCCCAATTTAATTATGCCTTTATTACAGAAACAAAAAGTGCATTTCTGTGCCATTTCTCCTATAGACAAAATTATGTGTGCGCCAAGATTGTTATTAATGAAGCAGAAAGCATGGTGGAAGTAGACATGGCCCTGGAAAACAGCTGCGGGCCTAAGTCTGAGTCCTGTAGGCTGAGGCAGGAATACTTGTTGAAAGAAAGCTGAAATTTATTTAAGAGTTTTTCTTTGGCCAGGGAGTGGGAGCGGGTTACGGGCTCCAGGCAGCGTACTTTGTCTTCCACAAAATAAATGCGGCCACATTTCAGTTAGTGCTACATGTTGATGCTTGATGACCTTTGGCTAAAGCAGTGGTTCTCAACCTGGGGGTTGGGGCTCCTTTGGGGGTCGAACGACCCTTTCCCAGGGGTCGTCTGAGACTCTCTGCATCAGTGTTCTCCATCTGTAAAATGGATAAATGTTAGGGTTGGGGGCAGTGGTGGGATCCAAAAATTTTAGTAACAGGTTCCCATGGTGGTGGGATTCAAACTGTGGCATAGCGCCAATGGGGCTGGGCGGGGCATGACAGGGGCATGGCCAGGCATTCCGGGGGCGGGGCATTCCTGGGCAGGGCTGTGGCAAGGACGCAGCCGCTGCACCGGTCCTTGGGCGGGAAACGAATGCACGCAGGCACAGGCTGCCACGCACGCCGGTGCACCTCCTACTAGACTGCTTCAAGTTCTGCGCGTTACTGCTGAGAGGAGGGGCGTAACTAAGGCAAAAATCACGTGGCAAAATCACCAATTAGTAACCCCCTCTCGGCACACACAAATAATTAGTAACCTACTCTCGGGAACCTGTGAGAACCTGCTGGATCCCACCTCTGGTTGGGGGTCACCACAACATGAGGAACTGTATTAAAGGGTCGCGGCATTAGGAAGGTTGAGAACCACTGGGCTAAAGCATAGTTGCCTTCAGAATGGCTGACATGCCGCCCATTTCAACTTTCCTCTATTGCATCCCATAGAAATTATTCTCAGACGGTTGTTCACTGGCTTGAGATTTAGGACATCGGTAGATTTTCCCCGTTACCTGAAGAGGCATTAGACGACTTACACTGTGGGTCTTTCCTCCTCTTATTCATCGCAGCCTGACCCCATGCCTTGTCTAGAGTAGGAAGATCTGAGCAGTGGGTGTGTTTCTCCATCTGGAGCACCGATCTGCCCTACCTCTGAATTTTGATCTACACGCTTTTTAAAATTTGTGACCAGAGAGCTCGCATTGAAAGAAATCGTGCTTGGTTCTTGAAACGGGAGTATTCTTGGTGAAGGTTTGACCCTGCCCCCTGTTCCACTTTTAGGTCCCATGACCGTGAGCATGTAAGATTCTGAAATAGGGTCGAAGGTATCTTGAGAAAATGATCAGTTTAAGGGAAATGCTGCTGTCCGGATTTTGTTGCCAGTGACCCTGTTGCTGCTACCAGCCATTCTGCTGTTGGTGTGCCCGTATTCAGGCTGGCCTTGGGAAATCAACCCATCGCTTAATGATCGTGTGAAGTGGCTTTTGGTGGGTGGTCACAGCAGATGTTTCTTCAGCCTGGCCTGCACACCCAGCTGCTCTTATCTGGTTGTAGCCAGGATGATATTATGCCTTGTTGGAGAACAGTAGCATGGAGCTGAAGTGCCCCGTGGTGCAAAAAACAGCCGTGTGATGTATTCCAGGGTTGCGGCATCCAGCTGCTTGACATCTGCCTTGTGCTCCGCTACCTGCGGGCCGCTGAGATGCTGGTTG